>NC_140181.1:75599126-76019126 GCF_963971535.1 Notolepis coatsorum
ATAAGGCAGGTTCTATTATCTTAACTAAACATTAAATACAACTTTCTCCCTCAAAATATTCATAAATTAGAAAATATCTTCACTGGTACAGTGCTTAAATTCAGTATAAAGAGTCAGCACTATGGACAGGTCTGCTCAAAATAATTTATTTGTGGATGACAAACAAATGCAATGACGAAATAAATGAAATACAATACGGAATAAACAAAATAAACACATTTGGCATCTCATATCCCAGTCTGAGCGCAGTTGGGATATCCAAACGTGGCAGTGTAAAAATATGGGTGATTTTGCGCAAGCTCACACGTGTGCGCCCATATTCCGATCTGTGCAATAATATTTACGGGGGTAGGTCTCCCCGTGGGACACAAGTTCCCAATGCATTGTCCCGTGGGATGATTTGCTTTGGTCGTTTTCGGTGCAACATTAGCAGACAAACATTAGATAGATAGATAGATAGATAGATCTTTATTTGTCATTGTTGGTACAACGAAATTTGTTAGGAACATCACCACTGGCATACAACATAAGATATAACATGTGCAAAATAATAATGTTAACAGACAATACAATAAAGAGGTGGAGTAAAATAAAATAAAAATAAAATATGAACTAAGTTAAGCACAATAGAATATAGTACAATTATAATTATATTATATTATATACATTTTTTTATTATATTATTATATTATATTATATATATTATAGAATTGGAATAGGACAAACGTATGCAATGGCGAAAGATAGTGACAAAAACAAAGGACGCAATGTGTCATGAAAATACAAATTAAGCAAGCTCTAGACATTACGAAGTAAACAAAATACAATACGAAATGAACGGAACAATAATGAGGCATAGACATAACAGTATTTTTCACCATTATTGTAGACATAACAGTATTTTTCACCATTATTGTTCCGTTCATTTTGTATTGTATTTTTTGCGTCCTTTGTTAGTTTTCCCCTTCCTGATATCTGCCAACAGCACTGTCAGGTGCAGACTGCTCCGCGAGCCAACTGCGCTGGAGCAGATCAGGAGCAAACTGCACACATTATTATTATCTCATCCGCGCAATGTCCAGTTCCCATGCAGCTTTGGATCAAGTATAGTGGAGGAGCTATGTGTACATCTTTTCATCAGCCCTGTATGAATAGTTATGCATGTCACGTCCCTTACAGATGTCTGGGGCCAAGCTACTGCCAGCAGAGTGAGCTCCCATCTAACCCTGTCTACATGCACACACACACACACACACACACACACACACACACACACACACACACACACACACACACACACACACACACACACACACACACACACACACACACACACACACACACACACACACACACACACACACACACACACACAAACAGACACACACACAAACAGACACACACACGCCCAGACCCCTTACCATATGCTTCTAATTGAGCTCCCAGGCCCTCTCTTTGGTGGTCCTCTGTCTCAGACACCACCCTACCCCAAGTCCTCACTCACACTCTCTCACTGTCCTGCCCCCTCTCCTTAACCCCTATCCTCCCGTCCCCTGCTGCTCATCCATCCAACTCTCCTCCATCACATTCTCCTACCTGTCACTGATTCATCCCTTCCCCTCCCCCACCAACCACCCCCGTCCTCCGTCCCCCCTCCTCCCAGTTTACCACTAGTAGCGGATTACCCTCATGGCCCTGCTTCAGTTTAACCCTTTCACTAGGACACTATAGAAGGTTAACCCTTTCACTACCCTTTGTAGTGTGGTAGTGAGAAGGTTAACCTTCTGTAGTGTGGTAGTGAAAGGGTTAACCGTATGTAGGGTGGTAGTGAAAGGGTCAACCCTTCTTTAGTGTGGTAGTGAAAGTGTTAACCTTCTGTAATGTGGTAGTGAAAGGGTCAACCCTTCTTTAGTGTGGTAGTGAAAGTGTTAACCTTCTGTAGTGTGGTAGTGAAAGTGTTAACCTTCTGTAGTGTGGTAGTGAAAGTGTTAACCTTCTGTAGTGTGGTAGTGAAAGGGTTAATCTGCTGTAGTGTGGTAGTGAAAGGGTTAAAGTAAAACAACAACCTCCACTGTTTGATTTGATTTGATTTTATTAGGGATCCCCATTAGCTGGTGCGATAGCAACCAGCTAGTCTTCCTGGGGTCCACACACAAAAAACATACAAAAACAATCACTATTGCAAAAAACAAAATTATTAAAAGTCAGTACACACAATGCATAATGTATGTATACTGTAACAATTAATATAGCTAAAATTACATTTGTGTAAAACAAAAACAAAAAATTACTTTACAGTGTTAAAAACAATTTAAAAACAATTTAAGATTCTTTTTAAAAGTGAATCTACTGTAAATGCAGCAGAGGTTCCGAGGCAGGCCATTCCAAAGAGTTAATGCTCTAAAAATAAAAGATCTCCTTAAAGCGTTGGTTTTAGGACCTGGCAATTCAAGCTGCCCACTACTGGAACCTCTAGTGTAATGCTCGTGCACAGTATTACTAAAAACAATCTGATTATGTATAAAAACAGGAGTTTTACTGCTCATGACCAACTTGAACAGCACAAGTATATTAAAAGACAATCTATTTTCAACGTTAAGCCAAGAGAGGCTGGCATGCATACGGCTCACATTAGACCTTAGTGAGCAGCCCAGTACCAACCGTGCTGCCCTGTTCTGGACCACCTGGAGCTTCCTGAGGTCACCACTGGCAGCAGATGACCACATCGCAGAGCAATAGTCAAGATGACATAAAACTAAACGAGGAAATCCTCATGTTTAAAGGAACACGCCAACTTTTTGGGAAATTCGCTTATTTGCCATCTACCCTGGAGTTAGACAAGCAGATACATAACCTTTTCTTCTCTGTCCATGCATTAGGCTTAGGGAACAGCCGCACTGTTAGCGCAGTGATTTCATCACCTCAAGAGCCCCGTTTTACAAAAAGCAACGGTGCTTTTGAGGTGATGAAATCACTGCGCCCAGGCAGCAGTGGTTCGGCATAAAATGTTTTCTTTTGTATTTCTCCACGTGGTAAATACACAGGTCACAACATGTTTACAGGAAAGTTTTGGAGTTTTTGGAGTGTATTTCGTGACTGTTGGGAACTAGGCTACACTGGCACACCTACTTCCAGTGAATGACGCTAAGCTAGGCTAACGGCGCGGCTGTTCCCTAAGCCTAATGCATGCACAGAGAAGAAAAAGGTATGTATCTGCTTGTCTAACTCCAGGGTAGATGGCAAATAAGTGAATTTCCCAAAAAGTTGCCGTGTTCCTTTAAGGGTATGATTGACTTTGCAAGTTGATCGAAAACATAGCATCATAGTAGCCAAACTGTTTTAGACAGCTAGCATCCACATGTTCTTGCTACTGTTTGATGGCCAATTTCAGCTAGCATGATCACTCACTGTCGTGCCAATGGTGCTGCGGCTAAAAGCTAGCAACACTGGTAATTGATTGCTGATTGCCAGCTGATGCAGGCTGATGACAATATCGCCCAAATGTTGCTCGTTCAGCACCTTCTTGAGATCACGTGTAAAAAAAATCTAAGCAAATGAATAAAGGGAAGATGATTAAACAGAAGGTTTTGCAGATACAGTACTGAATTCTGCCATCCGGACACATGCAATTTGAAATATTATTATAGAATATAGAATATCAAGCCTATAAATGACCTTATTATAGCCAAGTCGCACATCTATGGATCGGGCCAAATCTCCTCTCCAATGGCAGAGTTCAATCTGGATTTAGTATCACCAGGCGTGCAGCAAGAACCGTGAATGAAAGTACAGTTACTTTTTTATTATGTAGATTCCTCCGCCATTTTTTATCGGATTGCAACACCGTTCTTTGCTAGACGTTCACAGAAAGGTAGATAAACTAACTGCGTACTAATTTATGCCAATAACGTTCAGTTTTGTGGTAGATAATCCCGAAAAATAAGATAAATAAAAAAGTTAATCCACAAGTCATTTGATTGACAGGAGCTGGCTTGAGCTGGGTAGTGTCGTTTTTTTTTTTATTCCAATGCCATTCGAAAGCCCTGGGTCTCCTCTCCTCATATGACTACAAACAAAATGGAGGTGCACATTTCTTTCCGTCGATATTCGCTAGTTTCTGAATACATTTCCAAAACTCATATTTCACTAATAACACTTTAACCTATTGGTAAACAAATGTATTGCTGAACATATACACTATGACTGCTGTTTTGACAGGGTTAGGTTATTTACTCTTGACATTAAAAAAAAAAAAAAAAAAAGCTAAATTAATTCATACAGTCTGTAGAGATGGATTCATGGTGTGATGTCTCGGCTTAAAGAGGTACAATTTTGAGCTACTTGTACTTTAGGTATTTACACATTTTGTAAATGTGTTTTGTAAGTGTTTTCATTTTAGGGAACATTGTACTTTTACTCCACTACATATCAAAGGAAATATTGAACTTTTTACTCCACCCATCTGTTACTAGTTACTTTGAAGAAAAATATTTTGCATAGAAAAGATGGCAAAAATTATTATGTACTTTCACGTTTAAATCCTGTTAACTTCCAAGAGGAAGTAATCAGAGCAGCATACCTGGACCACGTACCACTTTAACATAACCTTTAATCAGAGCAGCATACCTGGACCACGTACCAGTTTAACATAACCTTTAATCAGAGCAGCATACCTGGACCACATACTACTTTAACATAACCTATGGATCGAGGTTTGAACGCTCCAAAGCACTGGAATACACAAAGATCATGTAGAATGCATACTTTTACTTTAGATATTTACGAATGTTCAATAGCAAATACTTCTCTACTTTTACTTAAGTAGAATTGGAACGGAGGACTTTTACTAGAGTATTCATTTATCTGGGTATTACTACTTTTTTTTTATACTTACATTTTTATTTCCAGTTTTTTGCTTTACAAACAAAACATCCACATACAATAATACAATTGGCGGTCAAAATTATAAACGACAGTACAATAGAATTCGATAGATAAGAACTAAAAGATATATCTGATATTAGAAAAATGAATATCGAAATCGAATGACAAGTTGACCTAAAATAAATTCACTAAAGGGGAAAAGGAAAAAAACACAGCTAAACAAAAACAAAGAAAAGAGAGAAACAATAAATAAATACAAAAAAAAATACAAAAAAAGTGACATGGGTTCTTTGGTACCTTCATAGTTTATTTTCGTTTCGTTTTTTCTTCTTGTCTCCTTTTCACTCTCCTGTGATGTCGTTTCTTTTTTTCCTATACTCTTCCCACTTCTCCCATTTTGATTCAAACTTCTCGTCTTGTAGCCTCAGCCTATATGTGATTCTCTCCATTTCCTGTATCCCACCCACTATCTCTGTCCATTTACATTTACATTTACATTTAGTCATTTAGCTGACGCTTTTATCCAAAGCGACTTACAAGTTCTGTACGACAAGCCATCAGGAAGGGCACAACTCTATCAGCTGAGCAACAATGTTCATCAAAGTGTTGAGTGCTACAGTGTAGGTTAGTTTATTAGGACAAGTGCATGACAGTACGGTTAGTTAGGGTTAGATTTTTTTTTTTTTTTTTTTTTTTTTTTTTTTTTAATTCAGATAATGGTTGAAGAAGTGCGTCTTTAGTCGACGGCGAAAGATTGGACGTGATTCGGCTGTCCTAACTGGGGTGGGTAGTTCATTCCACCATTGTGGGGCAAGGACTGAGAATAGGCGACTTCTCTTTGATGACCCTCCCGGAGCTTGGATAGGAGTAGGTCTGAGGCGGCCAGAAGATGCAGAGCGTAGGGGTCTTGAGGGTGTGTAGTTAGAGACCATTGACCGGAGGTAGGCGGGAGCGGTTCCCTTTGCCGCACGGTATGCTAGGTCGAGGGCCTTGAAGCGGATTCGTGCAGCAATGGGGAGCCAGTGCAGGTCCCTAAGAAGTGGGGTGACATGGGCCGACTTCGGTAGGTTTGAGATCAGGCGGGCCGCTGCGTTCTGAATGAGTTGAAGAGGCTTAGTGGCAGTGGCCACTAAGGTGCTTCTACTCTATACCACATTTGCGTCAGTGCTTTCTTGGCTGCTACTAGTAATATCTTAATCAAGTATATATCTTTCCCCTGCATTCCTTCCTGTGTTAAGTTCCCTAAATACAATACTTGTCCTGTCTGGGGTATTTCATATCCTACTATTTCATTTATTATCCCTCCTATCTCTTCCCAATAGTTCTTTATTATCTGACATCCCCAGAATATGTGTGTGTGGTTTGCTATTTCCTGTCCACATTTTCTCCAGCATGGTTTCTGTGTTGGTGTATAGTTGCCCTGTATTTCTGGTGTTATAAAAAATCAAATTATGTTTTTCCACCCAAACTCCCTCCATATCCTTGACCCTGTGGTTGTGTGTTGTATCTTACATATGTTATACCATTCTTCTTCTGTTATCTCCGTTTCTAATTCCTTCTCCCACTTTTCCTTTATATATTTGGTTGTGATGTCCTTGCTGTCCATTATTGCCCGATATAGTGCTGATATCCCCCCCCCCTTCCTTCCTTCGTATGCTTTTACCATTATCTTAATTATCCCATTCTGATCTTTGTCTTTGTCTAGTTTTATTTCCTTGTTGTAGTAGTCCCTAATCTGTAAATATCTAAAGTGGTCGCTATTCTCTAGTCCGAATCTTTCTTTCAATTTTTGTAGAGTCTGGATCTCCCCTCCTTCTGTTATTGTACATATTGCTGTTATGCCCCCCCTCTCCCATCTTTTGAACCCATGATCTTCTTTCCCTGGTTTAAATTTGTTGTTGTGCGTTATCCATCTCAGTATCTTGGTTTCTTTTTCTAGCTTGTATTTCTTTACTATCTTGTTCCATATATTTATAGTGAATTTGGTAATTGGGTCTATTAGTTGTTCCTTTCTTCTGTATAGCTCCCTGTCTCCTATTAGTGCCTGCACTTTGAGTCCCTCATTTTTTGTTTCTATGTCTTTCCATTTGGCTTCATAGTTCTCGTTGCACCAACATGTTACTATTATCAGCTGTGCTGCGTAGTAGTAATCTTCTAAACTAGGTATTGCCATTCCTCCTTTCTCCTTTTGTAATTGTAGAGTCACATATCTTATCCTTGGCCTTTTCCCCCCCCCATATGAATCTTGATATCTGTTTATTCCATTCCCTGAACTGGCTTTGTGGTATTAATATAGGTAGAGCCTGAAATAGGTATAGTAACCTTGGTAATATATTCATCTTTATAATTTCGATCCTTGAGCTAAAGTCTAGAGGCATTACTGTCCATCTTTCTAGGTCTTGTTTGATTTTCTGATTAATCTGTGTATAGTTTGCATCGTATAGTCCCTCCACCTCTCTTGTAATATTCACTCCTAGGTATCTGATCCTGTCCATATCCCATTTAATCTTGTATTTGTCTTTGATCTCTGTCGTTGGGGTGTAGTTCAATGTTAAGGTCTGTGTCTTTGTTACGTTAAGTCTATATCCTGAGTAATATCCATATTCTGTCAGTAAGTCCATCAGTGTCGGGAAGCTTGTGTCTGGTTGTCTCATATATACTATCACATCATCTGCGAACAGTCCTAATCTATGTTCTGTTCCCCTTATCTCCACCCCTTTGATGTCCTCGGTCTGTCTAATTAGTTGAGCCAGTGGTTCGATGAATATATCGAAGAGCGTCGGCGAAAGACAACAGCCCTGTCTTGTAGCCCTCTCTAGTTTGATCCGGTCCGTCAGGTTGCCATTTACTTTAATCCTTGCCGTTGGTTCTTGATATAATGCCCTAATTGTTTTCATTGCGTTTTTGTCTAGTCCAAATTTCTCTAATACTTTATATAGGAATATCCAGCTTACACTGTCGAATGCTTTTTCTGCATCCAGGCTAACTAGTACTGCACTTCCTCCTTCTTTTTGTATCTCCTCTACTATCTGCACTGTCTTTCTTATGTTGTCCTGTGTTTTTCTTCCTTTAATGAATCCGGTCTGGTCTTCGTCTATAATATCTGGCATAAATGTCTCAAATCTTTTGGCTATTATCGATGTATACATCTTGTAATCTACATTAAGTATGGACACTGGTCTGAAGCTACTACATAGTTCCTTATCCTTCCCTTCCTTTGGAATCGTAGTAATTATGGCTTCTTTCCATGAGGGTGGCATTGTTCCTTTTTTCATTGTGTGTCTAAATGCTGCCTCTAATATGGGCCTCAGTTCCTGTCTAAATGTTTTGTAAAATTCCGAAGGGAATCCGTCGCTACCTGGTGACTTATTGTTCTTTGCTTTACTGATCGCATTTCCCACTTCCTGTTCTGTTATCTCTGCATTTAATATTTTGTTCTGTTCCTTTCCTATCGATGGTAAATCTAATTTTTCTAAGAATGTCTCTATCTCTTCTTCTCCTGCCGCTTTCGGTTGTGTGTATAGTGTCTTATAGTATTCTACAAAAGTCTTCTCTATTTCAGCTGGTTCTCTAAGTAACCTGTTTGTGTTTGTGTCTCTTATTGTGTGTATTGTATTTAGTTTCTGTTGTATTCTGATTCGTCTAGCTAAGAGTCTGGTCGCTCTCGTTCCTCCTTCATAGTATGTCTGTTTCACATATCTAGCCTTTTTCTCAATTTCTGTCAGTAATTCTTTTGTTTATCTTTTCTCTAACGTCTTTTACTTCCCTAAATGTCTCTTGGTTCTTTGAGTTTTGGTGTTTTTCTCTAATTCTTTCAGTTTCTTTACTAAAGTGTGTGTGTGTGTGTGTGTGTGTGTGTGTGTGTGTGTGTGTGTGTGTGTGTGTGTGTGTGTGTGTGTGTGTGTGTGTGTGTGTGTGTGTGTGTGTGTGTGTGTGTGTGTGTGTGTGTGTGTGTGTGTGTGTGTGTGTGTGTGTGTGTGTGTGTGTGTGTGTGTTTGGGCGGTGGTGGGATGGGAGGGGTGGTGTTGCTTGCTGGCGGCACTCACATGCCATGTGCTCTAACTGGCCTAATCGTAAACAAGGTACCCAGCAGATGTTCTCCTGGTGTCTCTGATCAGAGAACACGTACGGACCTGGTATGTCATAAATGTATAGATGTAGCAGTACTGACTATCTGTATGTCATGTATGTCATATATGTCCAGATGAATTGAAAATGGGGGACCCTGATGTAAACAAGACGAAAGTCTTTCTCTGGTCTGCATCCCCTTAACAATTGTGTGTATTGAGCTGTACTGTATTGTACCCATTCTGCAATCTGTTAATAAAGTTTTCAATCAATCAATCAATCAAACCTCTGGCGAGCTGTTTCCTAAGTCGCTTGCAGTGTGAATACATGGTAACCATTCAAACCAAAGGGGGTTACCGATCCTGTTACCGGTTTGAGTGTATACTGTACATACGTGTGCAGCTTTATTGGAGTCGGCGTTCTACAAGACACCCGTAAGAGTAAGGCCCCGTAGCTCCGCTTGAGGTCAATGGGACATGACAGTGGATTGGCATGATTACATGGTGTTATCTAGTTACTCTAAACAAACCCCCGGGAACACAGTCTACACAGAGCGGCACGTACTGTAGGGAATGGAACACGTGCTCACACACGCACACATACAAATACACAAGCTCACACCGAAATGCTCCGTTGTAGCAGGATATCAGATACTCAAATTAAGTGTTTTTCTCTTCCTCAACAGATAAGGTAGAATTCAGATGGCATTGCATGTCCTAAACGAGAGGGTCTTGTGAACCACAAGGGTGTAAAAAGTACCCAGAAATTATACTTAAGTGAAAGTATGGGTACCGTCTCAAAATCTTACTCAAGTAAAAGTCAGAGTATCTGGCTAAAAACACACTTGAGTAAAAGTAAAAAAGTTTCTACTTTTAAATGTACTTAAGTACTAAAAAGTAAAAGTTAAAACTTTTTTTTATTGCAAGGGATAGACCAGGGGTCTCAAACTCATATCGTGGGCCAAGTTTTCATTTTAACTACACATTGCACCAGGTGAGTTAGTTGAAGAGGTGGGCCAATTAGTGAAATCATCAGCTGGTATTTAGGCAAGGCTGGAATGAAATCAAGCATACACTCAGCCCACAATGGAATGTGTTTTGTGATAGACAATGCTGAAATTAAAGAACAGAGGACACTTTTTTACATTAAAATGATTTAATGCACTTCTCCATAGAATTTGAAAAAACATGTCAAGGTAAACTAACATGAACAGCATTCACACCACAGCATCCAGTTGTAAAGTTGGCCAAACTACAGCCTTGGAAAAAATTAAGGGTTTAGTTCATTTTTTTTATACGTGGCTTCAACATTGCACATCCTAAGGTTCTTGTCAAATAATTGAAAACCATTTTTAAATCGGCACTGGTTAGTGGTTAATGAAAATATCCACTGAAAGCTTGTTAGCATTTTGTAGCAATGCTAATGGAAATAAATGGGTTCAGCTTGCCAGTTTACCAAACCAGATACTGACTAGCTGACCCCATTCGCTTCCACTAGCATTACTACAAAATGTTAACAAGCTTACAGTGGACATTTCTCAGTAAGCGTAGTGCAGAATTTAAAATGGTTTTCAACTATTTGACCTGATAAGTTGAGTCAAGTGTGCTGTTGGTGGAATTTAACAAAACAAATACATGGGGTGCCTCAAAGACACTCAAACTGATTTGAGTCTAGTCTTGCCCTTCTGGGGCTGAATATCAGTCCTGCAATGCTGAAGAGCATTTGTGGGAAGAGGTGTGTTGGTACTGATGGAGAGGGTTAAGGTTAATTTTCCATTGATGGGGATTTGATTGGCTGTTGTTAAATAAAGTGCGGCCGCAGGATTAATAACGTTAACGTTAGTTCGGCCAGAGAAACAAATATACTAATTAAAATTGTTGGACCTGCGAGATTTGTACTTTGTAGGTCTGCATTTTAAATGTAGGGAGTAAAAAGTATGTTTTTTTTTTCTGAAATGTAATTGAGTAAAAGTACAAGTATACAAACCTAATAATACTCGAGTAAAGTACAAATCCCCAAAAACAGTACTTAAGTATTGTAACGAAGTACAATTACTCAAGTACTTTACCCCCCTGCCACAAACTGCCTTATCAGCCTCTTGTCTGTGGGATTTGAAACAGACTCTCTCCGTTGTTTTGTGTGTGCATGTGTGTGTGTGTGTGTGTGTGTGTGTGTGTGTGTGTGTGTGTGTGTGTGTGTGTGTGTGTGTGTGTGTGTGTGTGTGTGTGTGTGTGTGTGTGTGTGTGTGTGTGTGTGTGTGTGTGTGTGTGTGTGTGTGTGTGTGTGTGTGTGTGTGTGTGTGTGTGTGTGTGTGTGTGTGTGTGTGTGCGTGCGTGCGTGCGTGCGTGCGTGCGTGCGTGCGTGCGTGCGTGCGTGCGTGCGTGCGTGCGTGCGTGCGTGCGTGCGTGTGTGCACGCCTTGGGCCTCTGTAGCAGAGCGTGAGCAAGGAAAACACATGTCCACGTTGAACCGCCTCACAGATCGATCAGATATGACCGAGGATAAAAGAACAGATTGGGGACCTATTATCCCAGTGTGGCCGCTCTGAGCTGTCAAGGTCAACGCTCGCCAACTCCTCGTGATCCACACCATCCAGATATTTGTGAAACATGAACAACTCTCTCCCAAAGCCGGAAACCAAAGAACCAAGAATGGAACTAGTGATGTCATCAGGTATAATGTTTTTACCATGTTTTCCCCAATGCATTCTCTAGGGAGCAGCTTGTGTTATTCGTGATGACATCACAAGTGTGATCTGGTTCTTGTTCTCGGAGAGAGTTGCTCCTGTTCACAGATATTGATTATACTTTCCTATAGGCCATAGGAATAATATAAATCAAATCTTAAATTGGGCAGAGTTTACATTTACATTTGACATGTAGTCATATAGCTGACGCTTTTATCCAAAGCGACTTACAAGTTCTGTACAACAGGTAAGCAGGAAGGGTATGACTCTGGCAGCTAAGTAAAATTGTTTGTCAAACAGTGTTGAACGTAAAGGTTATTCTATAACCCTAGTTATATGAGTATAGCGAGCGCTCTGCTCTATTGGAACTATCCCTTTATCCAGTCTAATATTGAATAATTTTATCCACATGCACACACCCATCCGCCTGGCCACACCCACATCCGCTCCTCTACATAAGCGGGGTCGTGGCCACACCATCAGCTGCTTCCCAAGTCTTTCACCACCGAAAGCGAAGACCACAGGGTCGGTCCTCAGTGAGTCAGAGCAGAGCGCTCGCTATACTCATATAACTAGGGTTATAGAATAACCTTACGTTATATTATCGTATAGCTTACGCTCTGCTCTATTGGAACACAGGAGCTGAGCAGAGCGGAAGCTCGACAAATGTACCCGCTGAGGCCCCCCACAACCATCAGAACCGGGGAGGACCCTGTTAACAGAATTCGGCTATAAGGCGACAATAATGTGGTCAAGAGGCATGGTTTCTATCTTGAGCCTGAACTGGCGTGGTTTCTTTTTATTCACATGGAAAGAGCAGCAGTAACATACATGTTCTTCTCTCACTGAGAGACATTGGGGGAGAGAACAAAATGGGAGTATACCTTTGCTTTTATACTTGCCACAAGGTGGAGAACCTGGGTGGCTCCGCCTAGAGCGCCCTCTAGTGGGAACAGATATATATGCAACTAGACAGTCACTGGTGGAGACAATTATATATGCAGGTAAACAGTTACTAGTGTAAACAGCCATATGTACAGTTAGACAGTTACTAACAATCCTACACAGAGCTTCTGATCTCAACACTCCCACTTAGGTTTCATTAGCATACTGGCTGACTTCTGGGAAAAACATTTAACAAAGGAAATAATATAATCCCAAAAACATCCATAGGGTATGACAGTCAATATCTTCACATTAAACATGACCTTTGCAAATCCCTTCAATTGTGTCATTGTGCCGGTGTCATTCTTTCTTATCTGATGACATACCTGATGAGATGATATTATTTATAATGACATGTTTACATCTATATTGACATATTGGGTTCCTAGTAATCACAATGGTCCCCTGGTTGTCCTCATAAACAACAGTCTCCATATATACACAATGTTCATCATTTTAAACGGTTTTGACAGAACGCCCATTCATTTCAAAATACATTTCAATTACCTACTGCATTTTAAGCAATACATTCATAACCTTATCTTCATCACTTCGAGCAGTTGCTCTAGATAAACACATTTTGCATTGTCATAGCTAGAAACATACTCTGCTTCACAGGCTGATAGTATCACTGTAGGCTCTAAGCCCTTAAACCTTTGTTGTCTTTTCTGAAACACTGCTGTCCGTCTGCAGCACCTCTGGGATAACGAAAAACATATTTTTGACGTAGTTCAATGATTCTCTGTGGGGTCAACAAAAATACTATGACACTCTTACTCACTACAGCACATAGGTCAGGGCCAGGCACGTGCACACATAGAGGCCAAGGGGTGCTTGAGCACCTGCCTCTTTGAGCCTCATCAAAAAAGTGCCCTTTTTGAAAAGAAATACGATTTCTTTTTTATTTTATTATTTTTTTGTTACGCATATAGACTGCCCTTCCAACTGAAAAAAGTCAGGATAGAATCAAAATATTAGGTAAAGAGAGAGAGATACCCCATATTCCATTGCAGTTTGCACGGCCTCCTCAGCGTGCCTCTCTGCGGACCTATATATTTTATGCATAGCGTGGGTGGTGATGATGATGATGATAGAAACCGCTGTGGCGCATACAGTTGAATGCTGGTATTACACTCATTGAGGGACACGAAGAAGTCAAGTCCGATGGGATTTGGGAATCTCAAATACAAATCGGGATTGGAATAAAAAATGCATTTATATTAAACAATACAGAATATACAGCACTTCTTGGGGTCTGTAGGGTAAGCACTTATTCCCTCCCCCCTGAACATTTATGGAGATGTATGGGCCTTTTAAGTCAGTGATAAAAGTGTCTTTCAAGGATAAGTGAGCTCCTGCACTGATTATTATAGTTCAATATTCAATATTTGATCACCAAAACCCCCCAAAAAGCATAAAAAGGGGCCCCCCGCCCGAAAAGGGCCCTTAAAAATCGTGCTCGCGTGCGCGCTCGGTTAATATATACACACAAGTGTAGTGCCCTTTTCAGCCTTTGAGCACCTGCCCCTCTAAAGTCCTGTGCACGTCCCTGGTCAGGGCGAGTACAGGTTGTCCAACAGAATGAAGCTACCCACAGTTTATCTATACATTTCTTACTTCAGTCAAAAACATCTCAGGACCTTTTCCCACATATCTCATCTGGGATATTTTTACACAGTTGGCAGACTGCTCGAAGTCCATACCTATAAAATGGTTTAACCTGCCTAGGTCTTTCTTTTGTGGTCTGGAGCGATGATCAAATCCTCCACTTCTGTATTTTAAACATAGATCCTCTTTTGTATTTAAACATTGAATCACCTCTGTACTTTAACATTGTAAACCACCCACCTCTGTACTTAAACATGGGGTTAAACATAAGATCCATTTCAGTATTTTAAACCTGGTAACTCATCCACCTCTGTAATTAAACATGGGACCAAACATATGGCTCATTTCTTCAGCATTTAATCAATTTTCTATGAACCATACTTTACCATTTACAGTGGTCTTCAATACCCTCCTGGATCGAATACAACCATTTCCCTCCCACTGTCTGTCTGCCCTCTGGTAACTTGGTTGAATACACCCATTTTCCTCCCACTGTATGTCTGCCCTCTTCGGGGGACAATGTGGCCTCCTTAAAGGTCGGGTTTACCCCACTGACTACCCTGTAGTAGTACTCAACGGGGGTAGGTGTATTGTCCTCCTCGTCACTCCCTTTCCTGGCATAGTCTGGCAGATATTCTGGGGGTTTGTGTTCCCTTGGGGAATACCTCCCACTGCTTGGGGCATGTGACGTCACCCTCAGGTGCTCCTCGTCATCGCCCTCTGGGGGTTGCTGACTGTCTGTCTGCACAACTGTACTAAGTACACTGGGGTGGTGTGTTTCTGTTTTTACACACCTTGCTCTGGAGTCCAGCTCTGGCTCCTCTGTCTGTGTCTCGCTCTCACAGGTTGTCTTTGTGACAAACTTGACTAGCATGTGTTTCTGCACTCTCCCGTTACCGGGGTGATAAACTAGGAAAGCAGGACTTCCTCTGTCGTGTCCTACGAAAAATCCTTTTACATCCTTGGACTTGGGTTTTCCCCTGTCCTGCAGGTACGCATAACACACTGATCCAAATCGGTGCATTCTGGCTAGATTACACTTCTTTCCTGTCAGCGCTGTATATGGGGTGGTGCCCGAGTGCTTATTAAAGCACCTGTTTCTGGTGTAAGCGGCTTCTTGCACCGCATAATGCCACAGGCTCTTTGGTAAGTTACTATCTGCTAGCTTACACCTAGCCATTTCGAAAAGGGTGTGCCATTCCCTCTCTGCCACCCCGCTCTGGTGTGTGGGATATGGACGTGACGTCTCGTGTCTTATCGTATACCTTCTCAACAGTGATTGGAACTCTCAGTTTGTGAACTCGATTTTGTGGTCGGACCTCAAACATCTTACTGTACCATAAGGGGCTACGTCTGCCAGGAATTTTTCTGTGGCCTGGAGTGTGTCACTCTTTTCTTTGATAAAGTAAACAAACACTGCCCCTGTACACACGTCTGTAAAGGACTGTACATATCTAAAACCTCCTATGGACTCGTTGCTTACTGGGCCTGCTAGGTCCATGTCAACTAGTGCAAGTGGTACACTTACTCTGTCTGTGGGATTTCTGTATCTCGGTTGGGTAAACTTCCCCGTTTTGCACATTGCACAATTTTTGTCAGGTCTACGCTTCTCCCCTTCAATGTGCATGCCCTCTGACACTACTTGCAGTTTCAGTAAATCCTCGCAATTACAATGATCCATAATCTCGTGCCATGTCTGAATATCGTGACTGGCCGTCATCATTATCATTACACTGGTCGTTGTCATTACACTCCGTTTTCAGATCAAATATTCTCTGGTACATCTTTATGTCAAACCGGGTAACGTCAGGTTCTACAAGAAAATGTTTACCTTTGTCGAAGAATACCGTGGCGCCGCTTGCAGTAGCAGCTATTACAGAGAATAGTCCTTGTGGGAACAATGGTACGTATAGAGCGTTCTTTAGCGTCACCGTACGCCGGCGCCCCTTGCTGTCCGTGAGGCATACATGTGTGTCTCCCCTCTCTTGTGCCAATCCGTAGATGCGTCTACTGTCCGCCAGCTCCATGCAGTGCCTCTCCGGGTGAAAAGTGTCGTCAAAGTTCTTGAACCGACTCCAGTCGTTGATGACATGGGACAACGCGCCCGTGTCCACGATCAGTCCCCTTCTCTGGGCCCGCTGCAGCTGGGCCGGTCCGGCGATGCCCGCCGTCCTCGCTCCAAAAGCGCAGTCATCTTGTCCCGTTATCCTCTGGGCGTCGTCTCGATTCATCTCACGTCGATAGTCGCCGCCGTCGTGTCCGCTGTCGTCATCCTGTCCACAGCCGTTATCTTGTCTGTAGCCGCCATCTTGTCCATGCGCGTATCGCGCGCTCTGGTTGTGTTTCTTCATGCACACTCTGTCTGTGTGCCCCGTGGATTTGCAGAAGCTACACCAGACAGTCTTTGTGAATTCGCTTCTCCGATGGCCTTTATCTCCGCATCGCCAACACGCCAGTTCCGTCGTGGTCCTGGTTCTCTCTCTTGGCGTCGCTCGGGCCTTTAGCACCCTCTCCCCCTCCTCCGCGGCGGCTGGGTGGGTGTCTTCTGAGGCCTCGAAGTTCCTTAACTTAGCCTTGAATTGTCCCAACGTAATGTCCGTTGAACCGTGTGTTACCAGGAGTGTGAACGGTTTGTACAGCTCCGGTAGTCCTCTCTTTATCATCGCCATCATTAGCCCATCGTTTGGTGCTTCTCCGGCACTCCTCAGTGGTGTCGTGATTTGCTCCGCTCTGTTGACGTATTCGTCATGGTTTCGGTGGTCCCCTTCCTCAGGCCCGTTAGTGCTGTGTAGAGGGCCACGACTCTGGGTCTTCCTCGCCCCATGAAATGCTCTCTCAATACCGCCAGGCTTTCTCGGCCTCTGTCTTTAGTGTCGCGGAATATCAGCCCCAGGCTGGTGTCGTCGAGCATCGGCGCTAACTCACAGTACACGCTTGCGTTCCGCTGGTCGTCCAGGGCATCGGGCATGAGGTCAACGATGCCGTAGCATCGGGACCCCACCAGACGGTCACTGGTGACACCACCCCCCACATCGCCAGCGTATCGGACAGGGCTCAAATCAAGAGTAGGCCCTTCCCCCCTTTGGCACGCCGCTCTGAAGCACCCTAGCTTACTGCACCTGGTATTCCCAGGGGGTCTCCCATCCAAGAACTAACCAGGGCCGAACCTGCTTAGTTTCCGAGATCTGACGAGATCGGGCGTGTCCAGGTCGGCATGGCCGTAAGCCCCAAGAGGCTACCCCCCCCACAATACTGTGGGGCCAGACGGCACGCCGGGGAGACAACCCCCAAGAACTCGACCTGTGCCTGGAGCACTGCGGACTAGACAGGCGCCTAAGGGGTCTACTGTAAGAACAGTACCCGGTGGAAGGGGCGTTCGGTATGCTGTGCACCATGTCATGACCTCAACAAACCCGACCCCTCCAGCGGGGTCAAGGTTCAAAAGAGAGACCGACACAATTGGCAGACGTCATGAAAGATGCGGGGGCACACTCTCGAGCAGACGGGGTCAAGCCCGGCTGTCATGTACAAAGGTCTGATGACCACACAAAATAGTAACTGGAGCCGGCTGCACATGAACAAAAAAACAGCCTCTCTCAGTAAATGCTTTCAAAACAGTCCCGGGCAGGTAGGTAATAAACAAAGACGTTTTCAAATGGTAAATAATATTTATTGTAGCGGGACTTGAAACCCACTGCTTTCCCCAAAGGGAAAATGATGTTTATTTTAGAGGGGATTTAAACCCAGAACACACACAAAGGGAAAAAGGTAAGGGGAGAACACACAAGGTGAGATATAGATAAACAACTAGATTAGCGTCCGCCGACACTAACCAACCAGCCAGAACGTACCAAAGGTACAAGTCCACACAAAGTGGCAATGGCATACAGTTTACAAATACATATATATATATACAGTTCCACTTGAAGTGAACAATAGCAAAAGGGCAGTAAAGTATCACTCCACACTCAGTGGAAATAGGCACAAAGGCCAACAAGAGGATACTCACTCAGGTAGAGAAGTGGCACATAGGCCAACAATATATATATATTAAGACACAGTACTTGGTCCACCAAAAGGGGTAAATAAGCACAATAATAATCCCACACAACAGTGGAAAACAATGGCAACCCCACTACACTCTGGTCACTGGCAATTGACAGAATGAGGCGCCCAGACATGTGTGTGCTGTCAGGTATTTGTCCACCCGTCCCTCTTGAGGTGATTGCCATCAGCTGTCATTCATTAGGCAATCAGCACTCTTCAGTGTAGGGACGGGCGGCACCTGACAGGAAGAGAAAAAGAGACAGCATTAGCTCTCATGCTCACACACACAAATCACATACAAAACATAACACATTAAATATACTAACCTGATGTTCAGATGGTGTCATAAATACAGTAATAATGGTAATGACCAACCCACGTACCCATGTACGTCACACCTCCCCCCATAAGAGCGAACCTGTAGGGTTAGCAAAACATTATTACTTATTTTACCCAACATCAGATTAGTACCACATACCAGGGAGAACAGAAACAACAACAACCTCTACTTTGACAGGCCGCTCCACCGATACCGACCTGTCAACAGGAGACAACAAACTGGAAACTTTTCCTAAAAAAAAAAATAAAGAACAGAAAATCATCTCATCGCGATTAACAGGACAGCAAACAGGGAAACAAAAATCAGCACATGTCCCTGGCACCATCACAGCGCCCATCTCCTTTCAAAATGGCGTCACAAAAATAACATGATCAGGATCCAAAATGGTGTCAGTAAAAATAACATCAACAGGACCCAAAATGGTGTCACTCAAATTAGAACTTTGATAATGGCCGGAACACTAATTCCCCCTCCTCCATCACACAGGCCGGGTTCCTACTAACAGCAGCACTGGCCACTGCCGCCAACCAGCTTGACCAGGAATCATTGTGCTGAGTAGTGATCAATGCTTGACGTCCCAGTGGCAATGGTACGTCAGCAACCTCGGGAATTACCAGCTCCCCCTGAACGCTACTTACAGCAACCTTTTCCATCTCGCCAATAGATGGCCCCCCCCTGTCCTCAGCGAGAGCCTCGCCACAGACAGAGTCACTCAACGTCAAAGCTTGAGTTTGCTTCCTCTCCTGTGCCTTGGTGACAACACAAGTAGAAAAAACATTGGGGTGATTATTAATCAATTCATCACAACACAAGTCAGTCAATGGAGCACTTTCAACCTCTAACACAGGGATCACACTCTCCCCAGCGATATTGTTCCCCATGATAAAATCAACCCCCATACCTTTTGGTTTCTGGGCTGACCCTTTTTTCTCCTGTCGCTTCCTCAGCGTATGACAACTTTTTACCATATGGCCCATCTTTTTACAATAATTACACACCACCGGTCTCTTAGACGGCGGTGAGCGTGGCTGGAACGTTGACTCACGAGGAGTGAATGAGCCACCTCCAACACATACATTAGGACGTACATAAACACGTTTGTGTGACCATTCAAACTCATCTGCCGAAATCGCAGCCTGTCGGAGTGTTGACACCCCCTGCCCATGTAAATAGAGCACAGTTTGGTCTGGCAGGGTGGCTTTGAACTGCTCCATAAGTACCAATTCACTCAATGATGCAAAGTCTTTTACCTCACACGCAGAACACCACCGATCAAAATTAAGTCTCTCCTCCCGGGAGAAATCAACATGGGTTTGGGAAGGAGACTTACGGCGGTTGCGAAAATGCTGCCTGTATGCTTCTGGTACCAGTTCGTACTCACGCAAGACAGCGCTTTTCACACACTCATAGTTTAAGCCGTCATCAAATGACAACGCGGCATGCGCTTCTTGTGCCTTCCCCGTGAGCCTGCATTGCAACATAACTGCCCACATGCCCACTGGCCAACACAGAGCCTGCGCGATGCGTTCAAACGCAGAAAAGAACACCTCCACTCTAGACTCATGAAAGAGGGGAACCAAGGACATATGCTGGCTAATATCAAAGGGTGCCTGGGGGTCGGAAAGTACTGGAGAGGAAGTGGTGCTACGTTTAGCATCACCACACTCCAACTCCAGTTTCCTCATCGCCAATTGAAATTCCCTATCAGCCACCTCCTTTCTCTCCAGCCTGTCTCTCTCGCTGTCTCTCTCCTCCTTGTCTCTCACCTCCTTCCTCTCTTCCCAGTCTCTCTCCTCCTTTCTCTCTTCCATCTGGAGACGGAATAACGCAGATTAAAGCGTGCGCTCAATTCACCAGAAGAAGCAGTAGAACCATGGTCTGAACCTAGTGCAGAGTCAACACTCTCAGGATCCGACACACCAACATCCTGATCACAAACCTCCATAGCTCTACTCATGAAAAATCTATACTCTGCACACTGCACTCTGCACTCTGCACTCTGCACTCTGTATACAGTTATGAAAGAAAGTATACTGCCGTAGCAACACACAATACTACCCACAATACTACAACAAATCAGACTTCAATAAGCCCTACAAAATAGCCGCTCACCTATAGTACTCAATAATGTCCCTGTGCAACACTCAACAGCCACATTATGCAGTATGACAACCTAACCAATTCGATTTAATATCCACATCTAACATTCATGAAAACAATAAATGTCGGTTCTAACCACCTAACTAGGATCACCTGGGTAACACTAACTACCCCGTCTAAACTACTTCCCTAGCGGAATGAGGACTACACATATCTTCAGTCGCTTACCGATTTCATTGCGCACTCCACCGGAATAGACGACGCGTGCCCCCCTCCCCCTAACCAAGCAGGTGATCCACCCTTTACGTTACCAAATAAAACCTACACTAAAGCCGGCTTATATTGTTTGGGGTACCCCTTAGACACTGGTCGTTAGCGTTCGCTTGAATGGACATTGCTGTGGGCACACAAGGTACCATTCGTACTTAGCCAAGATGGCGGACCCACTCCTATCACCTCTCGTCCAGGTGACAAGATGGCGTCGGGCGATCCCGCGAGCACAGCCAGCGGGCTGGGGTGAACAGCATGGGCAGTGGTGAACTGGAGGAGCGTGCTGTGGTGGCGACCTCTGCTGGTGGGAAGAGGCGTCCTCTGCAGCGTCGGGGAGACGTCCACTGCGGCTGTTGTTTGATGCTGGCGCGCGAGCTAATACTGTTTGGCTACCCTAAACACAGCTAAACTGCGGGTCTGAGTGCACCCTCCTGCTATCGGTTGTACTACTAACGCAACGTGGCTGACTGTACCACCGGTCTTCAGCGCCGCGTGCCCGGTAGTCTACTGGAGTCAGATGGAGCCATTAGCAGCATGCTAATACACCGCACACTTACTACTATAACCCGTTAACTATGGACGTTAGTCCTTCGTTCTGCATCGCTTACTCACACACTATCGCTGGTACTTCTAGGATAACACGTCAACTAGCAAGTACTTCTTATCACCCGTCGCTCTCCAACGGGGCTCTTCAACATCACTCCTTCAACGGGGCTCGTTTGAGCACACGCCCATTGCAACTGTTCATGGTCGAGTTCACTGCCGAAGAGAGCTTCCTGGTGCTCCGGCTCCCAGGTAATCCTCTCTTCCTCGTTGCTTCCCTCTCTCCTCCGCTCCACCTGCCACCACTGCCACCACTGCCCCCTGCTGGCAACCGCAACTGTTCCCACTATAGGACCACTTCAGCACGGGAGAAAGATGCTTCAATGTTATTGTTAGTGATCCATAATGAAGCCGGAGAAGAGTAGCACCTCACCTCGTTATTAGACCGGGCGATATATCAAAAGGAACACTGTTTATCACACTTTATACACACACAGGGAAAGAAACAGTTAGTCAGCACTTCTGAATACTTAGCAGAATATTCAGGATGCTACACAACTTTGACAAAGCCAGCGGACTGCAGCACAGAGCCTGTAACCTCACGGATGTCTCCTGGCCAATAGGAAAACGTGCCCAGTGACGTATCCCATGGCCGGGGGGAAATCCTGTGACCCACCCATCCTAACATGGAGTGGAACCAGGGAACCCCCCACCTTCATAAACTGTGCAGTTGACCCCCCACAACTGACACACCTGGCGCCCGCGTCGCAAAAAAATCACCCGCCCAGAGAAGCCATCAGCCCCCACACAGCCGACCGCCTCCCAAACATAGTGTCCAGCTGCAGAGCCGGAGACAATGCCAGCGGGGATTGCCCAGCGACGCGCGCCCCTAATGCGAAGCGCCGGTGGAGGTCAGAATGATCATCATCTTCTAGACACTCCGGTGGCGAAGACATTATCGCTGTATTTCCTCGAAAAATAGTGAGAGAGAAAACAAAGATATAATTTCAACGCAGCTCCTCTACTCCAATAACTATTTCGGCACTAAACTCTAAAGTGGTGTATACAGGCACTTTTTCGGTGGTGAAAATAGGGAAGGAGCTGATGGTGTGGCCACGACCTGCTTATGTATGTGTGGGGGGTGGATGTGGGTGTGGCCAGGCGGATGGGTGTGTGCATGTGGAGAAAATTATTCAATATTAGACTGGATAAAGGGATAGTTCCAATAGAGCAGAGCGTAAGCTATACAATAATATAACTTGGGTGCTACAGTCTCAGTCCCTGCGCCATGGGCGGGCATTAGGGGGCCGGGCCCGCCTACTGAGTCAGCTGTGCCCACCCTGGTAATTTTTTTTTTTTTTTTTTTTTTTTCAATCAAAGTCAACTATCCAAATCCTTAGTCGGGGACAGCCCTAGTGGGCACTGATGTCAACAACAACACTACTGAAGCTAGCACGGCACTCTGTGAGAATTCGTTTTCTACCCTCAAGAACGTCTTTACAAAACATCGCCTTAGTATGCTTCATCGACGCAACTAAGGCCAATTTAATTCAGTTGGCATTTGAGAAGGACTTAACAAAAAAGTTCAGGAATGAGTGGAGGGGCAGTGTTTTAAGAAGATTTCACTCTGTCCCCAAATGCCGCTTGCCGCTCTACTAATGATGGTGAGTAGTTGTTTGCTTTTTTATGCACCTTATTTTTGTCAGTTCAGTTCAGTTTGTTAGTGAATTCAGAAGTGTTGAATAAATGGAGACTTTTCAAAGATATAGAATAGAATAGAATAGAAATGTATTATCCTGAGGGAAATTTGACACTGCAAATCACTCAACATTAAACATTTAGACAGAACAAGTCACAAATAAGAATAACAAAACAAATGGCTTAAGAATAGAATAAAATGAAATAGAATAAAAATAGAATAAAAGATACAGTAAATAAATACAGTAAAATATACTGAAGTCTACAGTAGGTGTAATAATGCACAGTGTTGTTTAAAGAGTAAGAGTCCAGGAAGATGGTAATTGTCACTCTGTGCTCAGTGATGCAGTGAGGCACAGTGATGCATTGTATAGTCTGATGGCTGTCGGAATGAAGGACTTCCTGTGCCGTTCAGTGCTGCATTTAGGTAGTGTGAGCCTATAACATGCTCCTCCTGTCAGCCAAGTCTGTGTATAGTGGGTGGGAGGGGGTTTCCCTGATGGCCTGGAGCTTAGCAAGGTTCCTCCTCTCCGCCACCCTCGCTAGAGTCCAGCTCCACCCCAACCACGCTACTGGCCTTCTTGACCATCTTATCCAGCCTGTTTGTGTCCCCTGCTCTCAGTCCGCTGCCCCAGCATGTCTGTTATATATATCCATTCAGTCTGTTTTTGTATAAGTGAAAGTTCTTAAGATAGAGAGAAATTAGATTTTTCAATTGCCTCTCTGCTGTTTAGTTCAGCACCGTGGGCAGCGCCAAGCAAGCCACAGCGCCGCTGTCCCAGCTGAAACGTAAAAGGGAACCTGTGTTGAAAAACCATTGTGCCCCCCCGAGAACATTTTATGCCCCCCCACTAATTTGTTTCTGCAGCCTGGTCTGTACAGTCTTGAGTGCATAGTAGTAAAGATATATTAGCATAGTAGTAGGTAGTAATGTAGTCAAGGAAGATTATTTAGTAGCAAAGTGCATGATAAAAGACAGTTCAAAGGTTAGTTTTTCTTTTTTTTCATTTCAGATATTGATTGAAATAGTGTGTTTTTAGTCAACATCAGAAAATTGGTCAGGTTTCGGCTGTCCTGACTGTAGTGGGAAGTTCATTCTACCATTGTGGAGCGAGGACAGAGAATAGCCTGCTTCTTTTTGATGACCCTCCAGGAGCTCTGATAGGAGTAGGTCTGAGGTGGCCAGAAGTATTTTATTATCATGCACTAAATAATCACTAATCACTAAATAATCTTCCTTGCCTACATTATTTACTAGCTACTATGCTAATATGTCTTTACTACTATGCACTCAAGACTGTAGCAGCACCCAAGTTTCAACACTGTTTGATGAACAGTTGTACCCTTCCTGTTGACCTGTTGTACAGAGGTACAGATAAAAGTATCAGCTAAATAACTAAATGTAAATGTAAAGATGTAGAGTGGAGGGGTCTTGAGCAGTGGCGGCTAGTGAAAATGATTCTAGGTGGGGCGTAACTATGTGTTGGGGATAAGGGTTCCGCAGTGACAATATTGTTGGTTGCCTTCCTGTCTGCAAATCAGTTCCAGTTAGCTAGCATTAGCAAGCAGACAGTTTTGATGTTGTATTGAACAAGAACAGAATAGAACCCATAATTGAACATCAGCTCTCGGATAGCCAAATGGGTTTTCGCAAAGGAAAAGGAACAAGAGATGCAATCTGCCAACTCAGAATCATTGGTGAAAAATCGATAGACCAACAGAAGAAGCTGTATATTTGCTTCATCGATTTCACGAAGGCCTTCGACAGAGTTGAACATACAACATTGATGAGAACAATGGAAGAATTCAAAATACCAGTTTCTGACCGAAGAATAATTGCCAACTTATACTGGAGGCAGAAGGCTAATGTTAGAATAGGAAAGGAGAAATCAAGAGACTTCCCGGTGGAGAAGGGTGTAAGACAAGGATGCATCTTGTCCCCTGTACTCTTTAATATGTACAGTGAATCACTGATGAAAAAAGGTCTGAGAGGAGGGAAAGGAGTAAAACTTGGCGAAGAGAACATCACCAATATAAGATACGCGGATGACACTGCTATAGTCTGTAACTGTCAAGAAGATCTACAGGACATGATGAATAAGCTGAATGTCGAATGCAAAAACTATGGAATGTCGCTAAACACAAAGAAAACTAAAGTAATGATCATTGAAAAAACACCAGGAACTGTTTGTAAAATACAGGTGGATGGAGAAAAACTTGAACAAGTGAAGGAGTACATGTACCTTGGAAGCTGGATCAGTGAAGGTGGAAGAGCTAACATGGACATTAAGAGAAGAACCGGAATTGCAAAGGGTGCATTCTGGAACCATAAAGAATTATTGAGAAGAAACATAAGTTGAAAAACGAAGACTAGGATTTTGGAAACGTATGTTATGTCAGTCTTTTCATACGGAGCAGAAGCATGGACGCTGAATGAAGAGGCAAAGAGGATGATAGACTCTTTTGAAATGTGGACGCTGAGGAAGATGCTGAAGATAACATGGAAGGATAAGATCAAGAATGAGGAGGTACTGAGAAGAGCGGATATGCAAGGAGGACAGCTGCTGGAGAGGTTGAAAAAGAGAAAGATGGAGTTGTGCGGGCATGTTCTGAGAGGATCCAGCGGGGAGATGTTCAAGAAGGTGGTGATGGGGAAGGTGGATGGAAAGAGAGGAAGTGGAAGACCAAGAAGAGGCTGGGTAGACGACGTCTGTGATTGGAGCGGAGTGAGAGGCGGAGTCACGGAGTTGGAGAGAAGAAGTGGGGACAGAATGGGTTGGAGAGTGATAGGCAACCTTCGGAACGAAGAAGCCACCTAATGATGATGATTGACAGTCAAACCTTAGCACTTTGAGATTTGGTTCCAAATGTAAAGTGCACTACAAATTAAATGTATTGTTATTATGCTGAATAAACATTAATAAACGAACAATTTTACCCAAGGATATATCCATGAAATTCGGATTTCGGACAGGAGCAGATAGCTAATGTTAGCTCAGTTGTTAAAGCCATTTATCTATCTATAAGATAACAAGTGATGACTTCTGTTTAACTCAAATGTTGAAGCATACTGAAGCATATTTTTTTCGCTTGCTTACCTTTGACTCATACAGCCTTGTTGATGTTGTCCGACTCCAACTTGTCCACAAGCCTTAAATCTATATAATAAAAAAAAAGCTGTGTCGCGGCTTGAACTTTCCATAAACGTGGCATATAAATCCATTTAGTTAGATCCAAGTCCAACACTGTCTGAATGTACAGTATCTTGTGATTATTATCAATTTCCGACGACGACGACGAGAAGTTACAACAACCATAGACCTATGACAACAACTAGTAGCCGAGCGAAGCGTATGGGGATTTACCTGGTGGACGTGCCATGCTCAGCCAATAGAGTGAATAGAATAGACAATTCGACAATGACTATGTGGTAATATTGACCTTGAATTCCATAACTAATATGTGTGAATAAAAGAAATGAATCCATAATGTAAAAACAGGGCTTAGCCAAAAGTGCATTCCAAACAAACCCCCGCTCAGGGGTAAGACTGGATTAGAGAACAACAGTTGCCGGTCATAAAAGGCCACAGGGGAAGTCACACCCCACAGTAAACAGTGGCTCACTTTAAATAGCAGAGGAACAAGTGTTATTACACTCTTGTTATGGAATCCTGGTATATGTATCACAGATAGACAGAGTTTCAGTCTGGTGAATAAAGGTTTGTGTGGTTTCATAGGATGTCTGGTATCAGTCTGGGAAAGCACTGACTGTACTTGGGTGATATTAGACATCTATAACCATATAGAAGGAATGTTTATTCAGTCAGAGGAGATTTGAGCAGCCAAAGGAGGGGGGCCATCAAAAGCGCCCTCCTCGATACTCATCAAAGGAAACACATCGACGGGGGCCATCAGGCGGCCCCCTCTGTTTACTGAAAGAAGACTCACACAGCAACCACACCGACGGGGGCCACCAGCAGAACCCCTCTGTACTCAGCAAAAGACCACACCGACGGGGGCCACCAACAGACCCCCTGGACTGAGAAAAGACCTGAGCAGCAAAAGAAGGGGGGGGGGTCAAAAGCAGACCCCTCGGTTTACTGAAGGCCGACACCCACCCAGGAGATCGATTGGGACAGCCCCCACAGAAGACCACCTGATTGGACCAAAATGTACTACTAGAATGTTATGATTGGTGGGAAGTTATAGTATATAAGAGCGAACATAGTGTTAGTTCAGGAGCCCAGACCCCCTCCCCAGGTCTGCGGCTCCACCGCCACCCATCCAGAGACTACTGTGAGCTGATTGCATTTTACGTGAGTAAATCATGGGAAACACCAATTGTTGTTTCGATTAGAGTAATTGTTATGTACTAGAGGCCTGATCACTCCTGTGTCACCGGGCATGCAGGTGAGGCCTGCCAATTAGCCAATTAGTGCTGATTGGTTACCTGCTGGGGAGCTTTAAAGGCAGACCTAGTAACACACATGCACTGTCTGTGCTTAGAGAAAGAGCTGTTAGGTTCTTCAGTCCTTGTCCGTTGGGTTTGCACTAGTACCTTAGTTACATTTACCTTAATAGTTCCTTGAGTTAGTAGCACTTTGAGTTAGAGCACGGGGTTTTGGTGTTGGTTTGCACATAGGTTGCGTGCCCCTGAGCCAGGCTCGTAACAGTTGGGCGCTGGTCCGGGATCTTTTACCCCTAGAACTTTGTTTGGTGTTTTTTTTTTTTTTTTTTTTTGTTACACGGGGTGTCATGGTATTATGGTTTGGGTGGTGTTCGTTACATATGGTGTAACGTGGGGGCTGAGCCATTTCATCAAACAGGTGAGTATGCCGTATTTGTTTGTAATTTGATGTGACTACTTATGCTGTTAAAATATATAGTTTAGTGGGCACCACATGTAGATAGGGACATTATTTTCTGGTTGTTGGTTAGCGTCCTGTGCACCACGTACTCCTGGGGCGGTCAATGAAATGATTGGTATATGATCTTTGACTGGTAGCAGGTGTGGTTGAAGAAAGTTAGGTCTACAGGGCATTAGTTTAAGGGTAGGTAGATTAGGGCGGCCAGAAAACACAGGTAGTGTGGTAGGGCTTGATTTAGTGTTTCTTAGGGTAGACATGTGGTGGGCCGGTTTTTTCTGCAGTTTAGACGTAGAAGCATATGTAGTCATATCAGGTTAGAAGGCGCACCTGTTTGGAATTGTTTGTTGGATTTATTTTGTTTGTTTGAGTGTTTGGTGAGCATACCTGGTAGCACCTAACACCCTGCGTGTATGACACGTCTATTTGGGGTGGGTGTGTTTTTTTTTAATGTTTTTTTTGCGTCCTAGAAATGTGCGCTCCATAGATTCTGACATTGATCCACATGTCCACACTGATTCTCTGCCATGCACTAGGTGTGATGGTCAACCTAGTTACCTGTGTCCTGTGGAGCAGGAGCCGCCTTCGCGACCTGGTCTGTTGAGTGGCAGCCATTTTGATTTTGATGTGGGTGACGCCATTTTAGATGGTGTTCCAGACGTTATTGTGACTGTCGTACTGCCATGTTCCCGGTACACTGGGGCTGTACCTGAGGCGGTACAGCCTACTCTGGATGTTCACGGTGTGCAGTATCCTGAACTGCCAGTGCCAGGTGGGATGGATATGGGTGCGGTGGTGGTATCAGTGATCTATGGTTTTGTTGTGCTGTGTTCTGTTCTGTTAAGCGCAGTTCTCAGGTTGATTTTGGTTTGCAGTATAATTTTGACAGATCGGTATCGGTGGTCGTGTTCGACAGGGGCCGACCCAGTTCTTGCCTTGAACCATTTTGATGTTTACGTTGGATCCTCCAGTTTACCCCTTTTTGTGTATACAGACCATAACCCTTTGGTTTTTCTTCGCAGCATGGTGAACTCTAACCATCGTTTGATGCGATGGAGTTTGTTCCTCCAGGCGTATAACTTGGATATTCGCCACATCGTGGGAGGGACAACGTGCTAGCAGACGCCCTCTCACGATCATAGTACCGGATTTGTGGTACCCGTTATCGCTGTTGTGGTAGTGGCCCTGACAACTAAGGGGTCACAGTTGTTTTTTGTTTTGTTTATGGGTTGTTGTGTAGTGGTTGCCTCTTGGGCAACCAGTTTGGTGGGGGAGGTGTTATGTACTAGAGGCCTGATCACTCCTGTGTCACCGGGCATGCAGGTGAGGCCTGCCAATTAGCCAATTAGTGCTGATTGGTTACCTGCTGGGGAGCTTTAAAGGCAGACCTAGTAACACACATGCACTGTCTGTGCTTAGAGAAAGAGCTGTTAGGTTCTTCAGTCCTTGTCCGTTGGGTTTGCACTAGTACCTTAGTTACATTTACCTTAATAGTTCCTTGAGTTAGTAGCACTTTGAGTTAGAGCACGGGGTTTTGGTGTTGGTTTGCACATAGGTTGCGTGCCCCTGAGCCAGGGTCATAACAGTAATGTACAGATCCCTGATCTGTAAACCAGATTTACTCAGGTGTAATGCTTACAGTATTTTCTCTAATTACATTTATGTTAACACTGACTGTTGTATGTACCTACATGGTGGGGTTTTGAGATGCAAACCTTGTTGAAGAACAGGCAAATATGTGTTAATTAACCTTCCCCTGGAAGCAGTAGGAATGTGTGTTTTATTCAAACCTAGGGGGCGGCTTGCCCCCAGGGTGAGATGTATGTAATGATTAACCTTTTGATGGAGTTGCAGGGGGGCCTGCGTATGGGACAATGGTGGTGCAAGGGCTTGCACCAGGTGCCAGTAGCCAGAGGGACAAAAGTTGAGAGGGTTATATTGCCCAGGGGGGTAGAAATCCTTTTGAGACAGGTCGCGGGAAGCCACGGGGGTTGCTAAAACCTGTTGTTTTTTACAACAGGGAGACAGGAAGATAAGGTGCTAGTTTGGGATAGCATGAGGGAGACAGGAAGTGACAGAGAGGTGTGACAGGAAGAGCGCTAATACAGAACACAGCTGGGTGAGTGAGTGAGAAAATCAATAAGGTAATCATTCAATTGGATTATGACTTTTGAATGGCTAGCTTTTTGATTAGAGGGAATAGCGGTAGACTCTCAAGATACTAGGAATGCTTTGAGGTTCTATCGTTGAGAAAGAGTTCCTAGACTCTTTCTGGCAATGGGTAGGAGTGTAGAGGTTGGTGTAGATTGTGTTAGCCAGAGGTTGAGTACAAAGAAAGCTGAGAGCAGGGGAGAAAGAAAAAACTAACATTGTCTGTGGTCCTGAATGATGATTAATGAGTTATGTTGTGTTGTATGTTGAATGACAGTTTTTGATGCAGGAGTGAAGCAGGCGTGAATGTTTTTTTCTTTGTGGATGTTTCACTAAGGTAAATCTGTGGATGATTGTGTGCCAGGTGGTATGCATGAGTGAGGCAAGCGTGAATGGCTTTGTCTTTGAGTGGTTACCTGGTAATGTGAGGATGAATTGAGTGGCGTGTGAGTGCATGTCTGAGTGTCGTTTGATTTCAGTGGGTGCTTGAGGCTGTGAGATATTGAATGAAAGAGTGTGTTTTGTTTTTTTAAGGAGAAGGATTTTAAGAGCGGTGGTGGTTTTGATACACTGCTTTCATTCAAGTTTATTTCTTTTGAATGTGTGTGGATGAGCGTTTAAGTCTAGATTTTTGGTTTCTTTTCTATTGTTTAATCTGTAATTTTCTGGACGGATGGTGATGAGTTAGAAGGTGGTGTGCAAGTGAAGTTTGAAGCTTGTTGTTTTTATTTCTTTAATGTTTTCTTGGTATGCATGGAACATTCACAAGTGGTCTGCCACGTAGGTGATAGGAGAATGTGTTTGGTTTGTTTTGGGGTTTTCTTTTCTTAAAAAAAAAAATAACCTTTAATTTTAATGTTTGGTGCTTGTTATTTTTATTGATTTACTGTTTTAGGTATGAATAGTAATTTCACATGTGGAGGTGCAGAACATGTGGTTGAAGGATGTGGTTTATTGGGATATTTTGTTAATTATTTGTCTTTTGTTTTTTCTAATTTGCTTTTTATGGTCTGGGTGTGAGAGGAGAGAGCTGGTGGCAGGAGTGATGGCGTCAGGACAGAATGTCAACAAAAGCTAAGTGGCCCTATCACGTTTGCATATGATTAACATTGGCTTCTCTTTAAAGTATTTGACGTAGTAGCAAAAAGGATTTGCTTTGTGTTTCTTCCCTCACAGATTCAGTCGAGGGGGGGAAGCGGAACGACACGTGTAGAGGAGTCATAAGTGTTGAGTATGAATACATTTCATTAGATTACGACACAGTGGAGTGAACCTGTTCAGTTATTTCCTGTGGGAAATTGTTAGATTGTGGAAAGAGGTCGCTTGTGGACGCTAGCCCCTCCTTCATCATAGCCCCAAGAACAGAGGCCAAAACAGACACAGGTTTGGGGAACGTCCAGACTGGGAGAGCCGTCTGTGAATCCGAGGAAGGACAGTAATAAGTCAAAATGTGACGGGATCACAGGCCTACAAACAGTGCTACGGCTGAGGCTGGCTAGCATGCATGGGGGGAAGGGGGAGGCAAGGCCGGTCTGGAACTGTGCAGGATAGGTGAGCAAGGGCCTCTGTGGAATGTGAAATTTGGTGTGGAGAACAGGGGGTAACTGAACAGTAGCAACTGATGGACTCTGTTTGCGCACATGCGATTTGGTGGAAGGCGCAGGCAGAGGGCGTATAGATTAACACAGTCGCAGGGTAAGAGCATAGGAACATACACATAGGTAGATTATTATACATAGATTATGGCCAAAGTGAGGTGGTGAAATTTTTTTCTCCTTGAGTGATTCTCCGCCTTCCCTGCCCGACTGGTGCTGTGACGACGAGGTGGATGATATGGTCATAAGGGGGGTGGATAGATGAGAAGACCAATTGAAGGATTATGCAGATGTGATTGTGCTGTCTTAGGAAAGAAAATAATTAGCAGAAGGGAAAAATGAATGTAAAATGAATTCTGTGATTGTGATACTAATGTATGTTTCTCTCAACCAGATCATCTAAAAGAATGTGGAAACAAACTTTCATGTAGATTAAGAAGATTGGGTTTTAAATTTGTGATTTATTATATTTTAATGTATAATTTGTAGCTTAACAGAAATTGTTTTATTGTTTTCAACAAGCCCAAAAGTTGTTGTTTAAAAGGTGGGCCTCTGGCTAATGAGCCTTGAGGAGCAAAAACTCATTGAGGATATGTACCAAAGAATAATGAAAAGAAAATGTGAGAAAAAAGAAAAAATTTAAATTTGAAAAAATAATTATGATTTTGTTATTATGTTGTATGGTTAGTATGTATAGAGAATCAAGTCAATATACTGTATATGACAATGTGAATTGCCAAAGTGGGGAATGTGGTAATATTGACCTTGAATTCCATAACTAATATGTGTGAATAAAAGAAATTAATCCATAATGTAAAAACAGGGCTTAGCCAAAAGTGCATTCCAACAAACCCCCGCTCAGGGGTAAGACTGGATTAGAGAACAACAGTTGCCGGTCATAAAAGGCCACAGGGGAAGCCACACCCCACAGTAAACAGTGGCTCACTTTAAATAGCAGAGGAACAAGTGTTATTACACTCTTGTTATGGAATCCTGGTAGATGTATCACAGATAGACAGAGTTTCAGTCTGGTGAATAAAGGTTTGTGTGGTTTCATAGGATGTCTGGTATCAGTCTGGGAAAGCACTGACTGTACTTGGGTGATATTAGACATCTATAACCATATAGAAGGAATGTTTATTCAGTCAGAGGAGATTTGAGCAGCCAAAGGAGGGGGGCCATCAAAAGCGCCCTCCTCGATACTCATCAAAGGAACCACACCGACGGGGGCCATCAGGCGGCCCCCTCTGTTTACTGAAAGAAGACTCACACAGCAACCACACCGACGGGGGCCACCAGCAGAACCCCTCTGTACTCAGCAAAAGACCACACCGACGGGGGCCACCAACAGACCCCCTGGACTGAGAAAAGACCTGAGCAGCAAAAGAAGGGGGGGGGGGGGGTCAAAAGCAGACCCCTCGGTTTACTGAAGGCCGACACCCACCCAGGAGATCGATTGGGACAGCCCCCACAGAAGACCACCTGATTGGACCAAAATGTACTACTAGAATGTTATGATTGGTGGGAAGTTATAGTATATAAGAGCGAACATAGTGTTAGTTCAGGAGCCCAGACCCCCTCCCCAGGTCTGCGGCTCCACCGCCACCCATCCAGAGACTACTGTGAGCTGATTGCATTTTACGTGAGTAAATCATGGGAAACACCAATTGTTGTTTAGATTAGAGTAATGTACAGATCCCTGATCTGTAAACCAGATTTACTCAGGTGTAATGCTTACAGTATTTTCTCTAATTACATTTATGTTAACACTGACTGTTGTATGTACCTACATGGTGGGGTTTTGAGATGCAAACCTTGTTGATCCTGTGTACAAAACAGACATGATTAATGTATTCTGATAATCCTTGTATGTGAAAAGCAACCTTTTTATTCACTCCTGGCCGCCGAGACAAATAAATCCATGAGTTGAATTCGAACTCTGTTGTCTGGACTGCACATTTATTCCTTGCTGGCTATATTGGGAGTCAGATGAGGAGACCAAATTCTATCACTTATGATCCTTTTTCCTCCTCCAATTAACGACCTCCTTGTACTGTACAATAACCTTAGATTATTGTTAGGATTCTACTACACTTCAGGCGTTAGAGAAAAGCGCCCACAGGCATCATATTTGAAGACGCTGATTGGATTAAATTGACTTGCTAGGTTCATTTATTTATTTTTCAATTGGCTGATTTGCACACTGACGCTAGCGCTGATTTCTAGCGGCCGAGAAGAGAGAGGGGGCCAGGAGGGATGAATAGGACACACAAACAATGATTTATATTTGATATATTACACGTTATTGTGCATTTTAAACACAAACATACTTAAAATGAGTAATTATTATTTATTTAAAAAAGAAAATTATATTTTTAGGGGTCGAAATCTAAAATCCAAAACCACTATTTCTTTTTTCTTCTTCTCTCTAAACCAGGGGGGACGGCGCCCTAGCGCCCTCTATGGACCAGCCGCCACTGGTCTTGAGGCCGTGTAGTTAGAGATCATTGACCGGAGGTCGGAGGGAGCCATTTCCTTCGCTACACAATATGCCAGATCAAGGATATTTGTCATTTGTCTGCAAACAGGTCTATAAATTGCGAGAGAAAGATGATCATACACATTTACATTTCCACAGATACTGGAGCTTTGATCGTCTTTTCTTTGTTTTTGTTTAGTTTTTTTGTGCGAACATCCCCATAATAAAACATTTTTAAAAAAGAGTGCAGAAGAATGTGAGGGATGAGAAAGGAGGAGGAGACGGAGGAGGAGGAGACAGAGGAGGAGGAGGGAGGAGGAGGAGGAGGAGGAGTGACTGATCGCCAGCCCATCAGACCAAATGGGAACCAGAGACTGTGAGAGACGTCAGAGCTGGTACAGATTTATACTCTACCTGCTCCCCCTGCGCTCTCTGCCACAGAGAGAGAGAGAGAGAGAGGAGGGGGGGGGACTTAGGTCATACGGTGCAAGAATATTTGTAAGAGCGGGCCTACAGAGACATGGAGAGAGATGGAGGAGAAGAGAGGGGTACCCCAAGTCTGAGGGGTAGAGAGAGTCAGATCAGCTGGGTCTTATTTAGTCTAACCTTTTGTACTCTGAGAGGAGCACCAGACCCCCCTCTATACATCTGTCCTCCGCATGTGGGGCTCCGATGGGTGGGCTGACCCCCGCTGCCGCTGCCCTCTCTTCCCTCTCCCTGGATCACTCACCTGGCCACAGGGATAGTAAGATGACTCATTTGTGTATAAAAGAGATATTTCCTGAGCGGCCGGTGGTCACTCTCTCCCTGGGGCTAAATGTGTGACCGTAGCCCTCAGATTGGCCGAGTCGTTTATGAATTGACCAATCTTGCCCCCCTCCACAGAGAGCTTGCTGGCGGTATTACGGTCGTGTCTCTGTGTGAAATGTCCCAATGTGACAGACAGTACATGCCCCAGTCACCTTACATTAGCAAATAGACCACATGAGACTCTTGTGCTACCCATTCAGTTGAAGGCTTCTTGAAGCTGGTCTGAATTAGCCCCCCCCCCCCCCCCCCCCCCCCCCCCACGCACACACATACACACACGCACACGCGCACACACACACACACACACACACACAGACCTCAGCCTATATAAATCATAGCTGGCCAGGTGGTATGATTTCTGAATCTTGACGTTTGTTTCTTTTCGCTGGCCAACTCAGCCTCTCTCTCTCTCTCTCTCTCTCTCTCTCTCTCTCTCTCTCTCTCTCTCTCTCTCTCTCTCTCTCTCTCTCTCTCTCTCTCTCTCTCTCCGCTTCTCTCTCTCTCCTCTCTCTCTCTCTCTCTCTCTCTCTCTCTCTCTCTCTCTCTCTCTCTCTCTCCCTCTCTCTCTCTCTCTCTCTCTCTCTCTCTCTCTCTCTCTCTCTCTCTCTCTCTCCCTATCTTTTTCCCTCTATGAGTTAACCCAATGCTAAGGGAGGGAGGATAGCAGGCGTGTCACACCTGTACAGAGTTAACTCCAAGCTGATACATCCCCTTAGCCCCCCTCACGGACCATAGACACCCCTCTCCCTTACGGACCATAGAACGTTTAGACACCCCCCCCCCCTCACCCTGAAGCCAAGCTGTAAAGTTTTTATGGGTATGTCAACCATGCTTTAACGTCAAAGCCCCTTATAGGCAGTATGATCACAAATAGAGATGGACGCCGCTTGTAATGATTACTCTGTTAACAGCTGACAGAGCGTGTGCTCGTGTGCACCGGCTACAGAGAGAGATCAATAATTTCTTTCCTCAGATGACTGACTTTAGATTCTCGTATAGGTTAATTCTCAGAAGCGCTTTTCCATAAAGGCAAGCCCACAGGTGTGTGACCTGTACCATATAGAGAACAATGGTGGACCTGGCGTGGGTGTAGAGAGACAAGGCATGAGCCAGTGCATTCACATTTGGTTGACTGGTGGGTTTAGCCTACTGTATACCAGTGGGGGAAAGTATTTTTACTCAAGAAAAATGTCGAGCTACTTGTACCTTACGTGAGTATTTAGATGTTAGGGAACTGTATACTTTTACTCCACTACATTTCAAAGGTAATATTGTACTTTTTACTCCACCCATCAGACATTAGTTACTTTTAAGAAAAGTATTTTGCATAGAAAACATGGCAAAAATGTATGAAGATGATATACGTTCACATGTAAAGCCTGTCAACTTCAAGATGACGTAATCAGAGCAGCCTAACTGAACCACATATTTGTATTTTTGTATTTATTGGTTTAAAATACAGAGACAGTGCATATTAAGGAACATTTTACTGTAAATATGCCAGTTTAGCCAGGTTGGCTCATTTTTAACTGTAGTCTCTGGGGCAGGTGACATGAGCAGCACTACAATAATTAAGACAGTACAATAATTAAAACACAGTAGGAATCAGTAGGTTACAATACACTAAAATACATTACAATACATCACAACCCCTCAGTTAAAATGGTCACTACACAACCTTTAATCAGAGCAGCAGAGATGGACCATAAGCCACTTTAACATAACCTTTAATCAGAGCAGAAGAACTGGACCACATACCACTTTAACATCAACTTTAATCAGAGCAGAATAACTGGACCACATACCACTTTAACAGCACCTTTAATCAGAGCAGCATAACTGGACCACAATACCACTTTAACATTTCATCAGAACAGCATAACTGGACCACATTAACATCCCCTTTAATCAGAGCAGCACAACTGAACCTGTATATCACTTTAACTGCACCTTTAATCAAAGCAGCAGAATAGGACCACATATCACTTTAACATAACCTTTAATCAGAGCAGCATAAGGGCTTGTGTCCATAGCGGACGTTTTATGAGTTGTCAGCTCCTTCCTGTCATTCATTTCTATGCTGGAGACGCGACAGGCGCGCTCCTTTTCCCAGCCCCGCGCCTCGCGTTTATGAGCTCTCGGCGGCAGCGTTTTTGGGCGGAGCGCTCTCAGCGCATAAAGTTGAAACTAGTTCAACTTTTGGAAAGGAGCGCGCTCATCAAGGTAATCAACATCAAGGAAGGGGCGGAGCCGCAGCAGTCGTGAGACCCAGGAAACCGCTTTGATCTTTTTTCTTTTCTTTTTTCAAATCGGTCCGCCTTGAAAAAAACGTCCGCTATGGACACAAGCCATAACTGGACCACATACCACTTTAACATCACCTTTAATCAGAGCAGCAGAACTGGACCACATACCACTTTAACTTCACCTTTAATCAGAGTAGCAGAACTGGACCACATACCATTTTAACATAACCTTTAATCCGAGCAGCATAACTGAACCACATATCACTTTAACATCACATTTCATCAGAGCAGCATAACTAAACCACATACCGCTTTAACATCACCTTTAATCAGAGCAACATAACTGGACCACATACCATTTTAACATAACATTTAGAGGTCAATGGATCGAGGGTTGAACACTCCAAAGCACTGGAATACACAAAGATCATGTAGAATGCAGACTTTTACTTCAGATTCAGATTCAGATTCAGATTCAGATTACTTACATACAGGTACAAAATGGAACGTGTTTTGACATTACAGTGCATACTTTTTTCACAATTAAGAACAATACAACAGTAAATAAATAATTTTTAAGTAAAGTGCAAGACAGGACAGAACAGTGAGACAAAAATAAGACTGTGAAAGTGCGGTGGCACATGGATACAGTGCAACACAAGGTTCAAGTCCAGAAGTCCAGCCCTAGCAGCTTGCCATAGAGGGGGGAGGGGAGCAGGGGGACACCTGACTTGTTTACCAGGCGAGCTGCTGAGGGGAAGAAACTCAGTCTGTGGCGGGACTTTAGTGTCTTGGGCAGCCGTAGCCGCCTGCCGTGGGGGAGCATGTTGAAGAGGTTGTGACCCGGGTGGGCGGGGTCTGCCATGATCTTCCTCGCCCTCCTCAAGGCCCTGGTGGAATGTAGGGACTCGAGGGAGGGAAGGGGGCAGCCGATCACCCTCTCCGCCGAGCGAATCACCCGCTGCAGCTTGGCCTTGTCTCTGACCGTGGCTGCAGGGAACCAGGTGATGATGGAGAGGGTGAGGATGGACTGGATGATGGCGGTGTAAAACTGGACCATCATGGACCATCCTCGGCAGCCTGAACTTCCTCAGCTGACGTAGGAAGTACATCCTCTTCCGGGCCTTTTTATTGAGAGCGATGGTGTTCAGCTCCCATTTTAGGTCCCGGGAGAGTAGATACTTAAGTACATTCAATAGCAAATACTTCTCTACTTTTAGTAGAATTTGAACGGATTACTTTAATTTTACCACTCATTTATCTGGGTAAAAAATCTGGTGTACTTCTTCCACCACTGCTGTATACGCATGTTTCTGTGTGTGTGTGTGTGTGTGTGTGTGTGTGTGTGTGTGTGTGTGTGTGTGTGTGTGTGTGTGTGTGTGTGTGTGTGTGTGTGTGTGTGTGTGTGTGTGTGTGTGTGTGTGTGTGTGTGTGTGTGTGTGTGTGTGTGTGTGTGTGTGTGTGTGTGTGTGTGTGTGTGTGTGTGTGTGTGTGTGTGTGCGTGCGTGCGTGCGTGCGTGCGTGCGTGCGTGCGTGCGTGCGTGCGTGCGTGTGTGTGTTTGGGCGGTGGTGGGATGGGAGGGGCGGTGTTGCTTGCTGGCGGCAGTCACATGCCATGTGCTCTAACTGGCCTAATCGGAGAGGGTTCAACTGTGTGTTAGCGTGCGCGCTTGTGGAGGTCGTTATGGCCCACAGCAACCGTCTCTGATCACAGAACACACACACACACACATACACAGAAAGACACACACACACAGAAAGACACACACACACAGACATACACACACACACACACACACACACACACAGAAAGACACACACGCAAGGGGCAAGCCAATGCGTGTAGTTGGCAAATAATTTAAATTATGTTTTATGTGTATTGTATGCCTGTACCTGTGCCTTTCATCCAAAAATGAAAAGAATATATATGAAAAAAAAATTTAAAAAAAAGACACACACATACACACACACACACACACACACACACACACACACACACACACACACACACACACACAGAAAGACAGACAGTCACACATACACATAAATACAGACACACACACACACACACACACACACACACATACACACACACACACACACACACACACACACACACACACACACACACACACACACACACACACACACACACACACACACACACACACACACACACACACACACACACACACACACACACACAGAAAGACAGACAGACACACATACACACAAATACACCACACACGCATGAAAGCTTTGTCAGGAGGAACACTTCAGGGCCCCATGTGCACAGGAAGTCCCCATTACAGCGTGCGCATCGATGAAAACGGTCCCCCCATCCACCCTGTGGCTCTCGATAGCCATCTCTTCCCCTCAGTGAGTTCCCACTCAGGCTGGGCAGGTCCAGCAGGATAACTGCCCCCCAGAGAAACAACTAAATTGGAGTTAAGGACCCAGTTAAGCTCCAGATAGAACAGATGTACCCTTACTGGCTGTACTTCACAGTGCCAGATTCCCTATATTGCTTGTGGGCACACACACGTTTTACAAGCTGCATTTGAAATGTGGTACAATCATGGCAAAGTAATGGCATGCTGTATGCATGTATGTGTGTGCGTGTGTGTGTGTGTGTGTGTGTGTGTGTGTGTGTGTGTGTGTGTGTGTGTGTGTGTGTGTGTGTGTGTGTGTGTGTGTGTGTGTGTGTGTGTGTGTGTGTGTGTGTGTGTGTGTGTGTCTGTGGGGGCTATGGGCCTTTGATGTATGTGGTCCTTATGATCACACTTCAGCACATTGTGAAGCAGGAGAGGGAGTCTGTTCTGTATATGCTTCTAAACACACCATCTGGAGCCACCATAACACACACACAAGGAGACACAAATGTGCGCACTTGCGTGCACTCACACACACAGAAACACACAGGCACACGCCCGTCCAAGCAGACTTTTAATTTGCCCACGTTTGTAACTGCTTTCAAGAGCCACCGCCCATGTGCGGTAACATTTCTCGATCAATCTGTGTCAAGGATACAGACAATATTGATCTCACTGTTATTTAACAACCAGGTCATATTATTTCTAGTGCACAACTGTTCAGTGCTATTAGATAAGCTATAACATTAATCACACAGAACAGCAAGACTTTTTAAAGGTAGTTGACGCCCTCTTCGTAGTTGTTGGTCAACTCCCATGGATTCACGTGCATTCATTATCATGTAAGGACGCAACCATATGAAGCCATCTTACATGGGAGTCGAATAAGGGCTATGTTTTCTCCGGGCTAATTCCGGTGACTTCCACCTCTAACCATAACCCCGCCCCTAGTCCTAACCCTAACATCAACCCTCAAACCATAACTCTAACCCTAACCGTAAAACCACAACCCTAACCATAAAACCACAACCCTAACCGTAAAACCACAACCCTAACCGTAAAACCCTAACCGTAAAAGTCACGGAGAAGTTGCAATGTGTGAGAAATTGGTGCACAACTTTTCGTAGCACATGCTACGAATCGGTTCATGAGAATATGTTGGTTTGCTCCCCTGTGGTGGGCTGGATCTCATCATGACATCTTAATAAACTAGATGGATGGCCATGACCTGGCAGACTCTTCTCTATCACTTCTAATGGAAGAGAAAAGTCATATTTCACTGCTTGTGCAACACAGCTGGCCATGGGTCTGAATCAGAACTGTGTAAAGTTCCCGCTGTAATATACTGGGTGCTACGTCACCACCCTTTCTATTGAAGCATTGTGCAAGCGCTATGTTCATCCTAAGCCAGAGTAGTGTAATAACGGTCTCCCTCGCCCCGTTCACCTGGTTGCATTATATATTAATTCGTTGTGCTCTGGTGTGCGTCATTGACCCAGTAAGTTTAGACCTACATTATATAGAAGGGCATTACTGACAAGCTAACTTCACGCTGCCATATTGTTAGTAACATCCGTTAATGTTTGTCTACTGCTTAGATAACCGTCGTATCTTGCTAACCTAAGCACCAATATCTAATTTGCTGCCTTAAGTTAAGTTGAGAGCAGGTCTTAAAAGAAACAAGTATACATATAACATAATTACAGTAAATAGTTGCAGATTCTCTTTAACAAGGTAATTCAATGAAAAGTTATAAAAATGTGTAACGCTTATGCGAATAATAATATGCAATTATTTTAAATGGCCACTAGGTGTCAGGGTGAGGCCATGCTACAACATGATGGAACCGTGAAGCAGGTGTGCAGCTATATTATGCACATGCAGAGACACGTGAGCCAAAATGTGGCCTGATTATAATATGCATTTGGAAATGTAGCGACACGACTTAATAGAAACCACATTCCTTGAACATTTCATGGTGAACCTGTACATAATTAATGGGAATAAAACATTGGAATGGAAGTAAGCCTTGTTTGTCTAATTGCAAATCAGGCCAACTTGGACGCAACTAGCAAGTGGTCATAATCAGGCACACCCTTTCCTTCACAAGTGTGGGCATGGACACAAACCAGAGAGTTGTACCCTGAATAAACCCTGCTAAACCTGCAATGAACAGCATTTACTGATATTGCATGATGTAGCACTCACCGCCAGCATTCTCACCATCAGCACATCTTCCAGCATGGTATACATGGGCCATTCTAGCCACTCTAGTTGTGCTATGCTAAAGGTAGTACCAGTGCAGCTTTGCAATAGGAAAAGGACACTGGATACACATGCAGTACTGGATGATGGATCTGAAAGGACCCATAATCCTCCCAACTGCAGGCCATCACCTCGGCTTGGAGGGAAAGGAAGAGCTCCTCACTCTAACTATTAGATGGGATGTGGGCCCGCTCCAGGGTGCTACGCTGCCATTTCGGGTTTCCGCTCATGCTGACCCACATGTGAAACACCACATACACCAAGCCTTTACTGCAGACCAGTTCACCCTGTGAAGGCCTTAAAGGAAAGATACAGCCATCTAAAAGGACATTCGCCAGAGTGCGACCCATGCTCCTTATTGGATCAGACCACCCGCACCTCCTCACGCCTGTGCAACCAGTACGCCTGGGGCCCACTGGGAGCCCTGTAGCAGTATTCACGCAGTTGATCTTGGCCATACAACGACCTACAAATCTCCTTCAACGTCCCCATCATTCATCTCACCCCCGTCAGACACTCAACGGCATGTGGAGAGGCTGTGGCAACTCAACATACTTCCCTACAGACACGAGAAGGTGGTGATGAGATCTAAACAGGACCAGTTTGCCCTGGACACACTGAAGGAAAGGAGTCTACGCACTACAATAGAGGGAGAGGCCCACTGAACTCCTCTGCAAAAAGAATGCACCTAACTTACATGCTCCCTCTACAGCTGTGATGCCACTTCTCAGAGCAACCGAGATCTGAAAAAAACCCTGAGCTGGCCAGTGTGTATAAAACCAAGAAATCCACAAACTGGAAAAGGCCGGTTATGTAGTGAGGATGCCAGTCAGACGAGTCATGGTACATCCTGCACCACATCGTTCATCATAATGGAAAAGCCAGAGTCATTTTTTAACTGCTCATTCCACTTTCAGGAGAACGCCCTGAATGACGTCCTACTACCTGGGCCAGTCCTGGGTCCACCACTGCTGGGAGTCCTACTGAGATTTAGGGAACATGCTGTTGCCATTAGTGGCGACATACGTGTCATGTTCCATCAGACTCGGCTCCTTCCAAAAGATCAGCCTCTCCTCCTTTTCCTGTGACGAGACATGGAAAGAGAGCGGACGCCGGACATCTACGAGTGGCATGTCCTGCCCTTTGGAACAGCATGCAGCCTGTGTTGGGCCAAGGAACTCCGAGACAAAATAAGAGCCCTCCTCACTAAAGGTCATCTCCCGTATTCCCACAGACGTGAAATGGGAAGCCTGTGAGCTCTGGCTGAGAGGGCAGATCCTCACCAATCAACATTGGGCCTCCGGTGTCACTGTCCCACTCTGGGATATAAACCTTGTTCAGTGTCGCCCACAGAACCCACCTTAGGGAATGTGAGTGCTTGCCAGCCAGTACGACCCACCTGGATACATAATTCCATACACAACAAGGGTCAAGATCCTGGTTCAAGTGCTTTGGAGGAAGGAAAGGGAATGGGATGAGCCCATTACTGATGCATGGCAGGCTTGGGACAGTGAACTCCTTCACTTGCTGAACATCTCCATGCCCTGATGCTATACACTCGCATGCACCGACACTGACTCCACCGTGGTTGACCTCCACATATTCTGTGACGCCTCAGAGAAACATTATCTGCAAGTGGAGGACCTGGAGGGAAACACAAACGTGTCATTTGTGATCGCGTGTTGCCCCTAAACGACAGCTTTCCATGTTTTGAGCTCTGTGCCGCACTAACAGGAGCGCAGCTAGCAAAGGTGCTTCATACCGAACTCACTCTGAAAGTCAGACAGACCATCATGTGGTCAGATTCAACCAGTGTTAACCTGAATCCAGCCAGAGTCCTACCAGTACAAGGTATTATAGCCGAGATCCAAGAGCTCACAGGAGATATAGAGATATGTTGATACAGAACGGAACCCCACCGATGACGTGACCCGGGGGGAAGACCCTGCTCAACTTAAACTCTCAATCTAACCAATAGAGCCAAGGACCTGACTTTCTCTCCCAGCCTCCTGACCACTGGCCCACTGACCCCACACTACAGTCCAAAGCACTGGATGAGATCAGGAAAGCAGTATGATGTCTGAAGACTGAAGCACTGCTCCAGACTCAACTCAGAACTTCCTCCTGGCCACACACCAGTTCCTTCACTTCATGGTGAACCTGTACATAATTAATGGGAATAAAACATTGGACAGTCTTTGTTTGTACCAGAATTGTACCAATTCTTACTAATGTAAGGCACTAAGGCAGTGATTGACAGGAAGGGGATGATGACATGCCTTCCATATTGGTATCACAATAGGTAAACTGGCACGTCTCTGCCCCTCACCTACTACAAGGTGTGGTGAGAAATCGACGTCTTCTGGTCGCACCAACAAATTGGTAGCCTCTGGTCAAAGAAATCGATGTGCATCTTGGGCCAGGCAGGCGCTGCAGAAAGAGTTAATGAAGAGATCCTTTGGGTAGGTTTCTTCTATATGATGTTATGGTTCATCACAATAACTATTGCAGGATTAAAAAAGGTAAACACACCAAACATTTAAAAAAGAAAAAGAAGAAAAAAGGTCAATCAAATGAATGGGTAAAATGTGAGTAACAAATTGTAAAGCGCTTTGGATAAAAGCGCTATATAAAAAAGCAGCCATTTACCATTTACTCATGTTTCAGTGGCATGGCTGTGGCACAGTGGTTAGCACTATTTCCTCACAGCAAGAAAGTCCTGGGTTCAAACCCCAGTAGGGGGCCTTTCTGTGTGGAGTTTGCATGTTCTCCCCATGTTTGCGTGAGTTTCCTCCGGGTACTCCGGTTTCCCCCCCACACCATATAAAAGACATGCATGCTAGGTATATACCTTGAAGGCACTGGCATTACAGCTGGAGTTGGTCCCCGGGTGTTGCACTACTAAAGAGTGAGGATGGGTCAAATGCAGGGGACGAATTTCCCCAAAGGGATTAATAAAATATACATAGGCATCTCCGATACATTCATGGTCCTTAATAGAAACAACCTCCTCTCACTAGTAACACATAGGTACAGTGCAACAACGTACGATTTCATAATCGCTGTTCTCAGCGGTGGGTGTTGATGGTGATGTTTTAAACCTTCTAAACTTAGCGAAGCAGAACATCACAGCAAGGGTTCCGCTGACTGGCTGTCACTGTTAAAAAGTTGAGCAGCAGTCAACCTTGGAGGGGTGACAGTGGGTCAGGAGGTAGAGTGGTCGTCTGGTAATCGGAAGGCTCCCGACTAGAGTCCAGCTCCCCCCAGCAGCATCCTTGAGCGAGACACTTAACCCCTAATTGCTCCCGATGAGCAAGTCGGCACCTTGTATGGTCGCCTCCGCCGTCGGTGTGTGAATTGTGTGAGTGAATGGCTGAATGTGAGGCATACATTGTAAAGTGCTTTGGATAAAAGCGTTATATAAATGCAGTCCATTTCCCAGTCCAGGTTGCTGATATGCGATGAGCATACAGTGTTTTCATTGGTCAAACCACTCGTTCGTTTGCTGAACTTTCGTCATTGTTGAACTCCATACGCAACAAATGGAATCTTGTTGCTGTTTGTTGAGGTCTGTGTAAATTTGCCATAACCCCTGATAGCCGATGTTAAATGCATCTCTGAATGCCACACATGTACAGTATGTGCTGTTCGCTGATGCAAAAAGATTGCGTCTGAAATTTGCGCTAAACCCTTATTAAATACCTCCTAATTCCTTAGATGTTAAATGTAATCTAGTAGAGTGGATGCAGTCTGAAACAAGGTATGTTGATGATTCTCCAGCTTGTATAATACTCTATAACACTATAGCGCTGAGCGTGGGAACCACTTAGAACGGAGTTCTGTCTTCACGTTGACAGTTTACATAGTGAAGCCTGAACTGCTGTCTCTCACTCTCAACAACAAACAGACCCAAGGGACGACAACTAGACGGCAACACACATGCACACACACACACACTGTATGGCCGTCATTCTTGCTGTGAGGGATGAACACCTTGTAGCGTGGTCCAATCTGTTTATGAGTTCGCCTCTGGCCAGTCAGGGTCGTTGAGGTTGTGTGTGTGTGTGTGTGTGTGTGTGTGTGTGTGTGTGTGTGTGTGTGTGTGTGTGTGTGTGTGTGTGTGTGTGTGTGTGTGTGTGTGTGTGTGTGTGTGTGTGTGTGTGTGTGTGTGTGTGTGTGTGTGTGTGTGTGTGTGTGTGTGTGTGTGTGTGTGTGTGTGTGTGTGTGTGTGTGTGTGTGTGTGTGTGTGTGTGTGTGTGTGTGTGTGTGTGTGTGTGTGTGTGTGTGTGTGTGTGTGTGTGAGAGAGAGTGTTAGGGGATGACTGATAGAGGGATTACAGGGTGCGGTGGTCGGCCACTCTCAAGGCAAAACAAACACAAACACAGTAAAAAATGTTAGACAAGTTCTATGTTTGGAGGAATTAAGTTTGTCTTGAATTGCTGCCGAACAACCGCCAAGTGTTGCACGGACAAAAACTGTCCTCTCTTCTCCTCCCTTCTCTCCCTTCTCCTCTTTTCTCTTCTCCTCTCCCTCTCTCCTTGTCTCCTCTCCTCTCTCCCTTCTCCTCTCTTCTCTCCCTTCTCCTCTCTTCTTTTTCTTCTCTTCTTTATCTTCTCTCTTCACCTCTCCTCTCTTCTCGTCTCTCCTTTTTTCTCTTCTCTCCCTTCTCCTCTCTTTTCTCTCTTCTCTCCCTTCTCCTCTCTTCTTTCTTATCTCTTCTTCTTTCTATTCTAATTTCTTCTTTCTTTTCCTCTCTTCACCTCTCCTCTCTTGTCTTCTCCTCTCTTCTTTCTCTTCACCTCTCCTCTCTTCACCTCTCTTCTCGTCTCCTCTCTTCACCTCTATTCTTCTCCTCTCTTCTACTCTCCTCTCTTCACCTCTCTTATATTCTCCTCTTTTCTCTCTACCAGGCTTTTCCCTCCTCTTTCCCTTCTTTTTCTTGCTTACTTTTTTCTTTCTGTCTCTTTTTGAAGAAAAATCTAAAATCACATACTTTATTCCCCAATAAGTACAACTAATATACAGTGGTGGGAAATAACTAAATATTAGTACTCAATTAGTTTCAAGTTTCATTTTATTTGTTACATACTGTAAGGTCAAATGCTTGGTTCTGTATGACCCTCGTGAGATTGTGCTTCATAAAACAGCAAAAGATCAAACAATATACTAAATATGCAATATACAAAACTAAAATGTCCATAGGTATAAGTACTGTACTTAAGTACAATTCTGAGGTACTTGTGATTTACTTTTATTTACTTTTTTACTTTGACACTTTTACTCCATCAGTTAGCCTACTAGTTACTTAAAAAAAAAGTTTTGCATAGAAAACATGGCAAAGATTCATGAAGATTATATACTTTCAAATGTGAAGACCTGTCAACTTCAAGAGGATGTAATCAGAGCAGCATAACTGGACCACATACCACTTTAGACTTTATCATAACCTTTAGAGGTCACTGGTACGAGGTTTGAACACTCCCAAGCACTGGCATATACAGACATCATGTAGAATGCATACTTTGTACATTCAATATCAAATACTTCTCTATTTTTACTTAATTTTTTATTCTGTTATTTACAAGTTATAATATATAGTATTAACATCACAACTTGTTATGATTATAACTCACCACCATTAAAAAGGTGGATTTATTCTCTCTCTTTCTCTGAGCGGTGAGTTGTGATGATAGTGTCTGTGGTGGGATTGACATTCCCGGTTAGTTCCGGTGTGTGCTCCGGCTGGTGGCCGGACCATCTTTATCTCCATGGGAATAGTCTTCACCCGACAACGAGAGCAGCCACTCAGCCGGCCACCCCGCAGAGGGAGTCTGACAGAGACGGTCATAAAACAATGCAATACAAAAACACAAAATGGCCGCACAACACAGTTTCACTAGAGACACTATATGAGACGAAGCACTCTGGGAGTTTTGAATGAAGAAATTCTCTGAATGCTAAAAATGGCGGGAAAAACAAACATAATCGGAGAGAATGATTAAATGTGATGTTATCTTGTGTTGGGTAAAATTACAATGTAGGTACTGAATTTTTAGGTGAAATGTGAGTTTCAAAGATGTTTAAAATGAATCACGGTCTCTGCAGTGAGTGGTTGCCATGGTAACTAAGGGCTCTCTGACAGAAACCATAGGATGGCGCATGTGTAGAAGGAGTCAGGTCCTGTTAGTTGCCGTTATCAAGATGGCGGCAGAGTGAGCAGACTTCTCTTGAGAGAGACTTTGGTGTCCCAACTGAAAGGCATGTTTATATCGTCCAAAAGCATTACAGCCACTCCCCACCCTTTGACCGGTTCGGTTCTACTCAGGGGTGTTCTACTGCGTCCATTTTGACATGCCAATGCAGAATAAACATAGTTCTCTTCCACCCGTGCGGTCCATCGGCGGACTGCAAATGACATCACGTCATAAATCAATCTCTCCAGACTGTTTGACAAAAGTATTGTTTTATTTTTCAAACATATTCAAGTATAAACATCATAACCATGTCACAATAGCATTTATAATGTATATTATCATCAATACGTTAGTTTACCAATAGGTTAAAACGTTATTAGATAGATTTTCATTTTCGTTTTGGTGTTGTTTACTTCGTGAAAGTCGACCATTATGGAACATTTTAACATCAGGAATTGTAGTTTTTTTGCGGCCATTTTGTAGAGGACACCGAGAGCTTTCGATGAGCATTGGAATTTATCCGAACGACACTTCCCAAAAGCCTCTATGGGGTTTCAAGCAAATTACTTCTGTATGAATTTTTTTTATATCTCTTATTATTCGGGATAATAAACCACACAACTTAACGTTATTGACATATATTGAAGCGCAGTTAGTTTATCTTCCCTATTCTTAGCATGTAGCAACAATTAGATTTAAAAAAATCAAAATGGTGGCACCCTGGCAAAAATAAAAAAAGCCACTGTACATACAGCAGATTTCATTATCTGTTCTTATCTTATCTTATTATCTGGACATTGTTTCCCTATTTTTTATGTATTATCTGTTCTTATGCACGCCTGGTGATACTAAATCCAAATTGAACTCGGGCATTTGAAATATAAGATTTGGCACAATCTATAAATGTGCGAATTGGCTATAATAACGTAATTTATAAGCCTGCTATTCTATATTCTATAATAATATTTCAAATTGCATTGGTCCGGATGGTTTTATTATTATTATTCAGTACTGTATCTACAAAACCTTCTGTTAAACTTTAATCATCTTCCCTTTATTAATTTCCTTAGATTTTTTTGTACACATGATCTCAAGAAGGTACTGAACGAGATCAGTGGCAGTTTTTCATGTCTGGTCATTAGCATGGTGTTATTCACTGTCAAAGATGCAACGAAAAATCATAATTCATATTCTCCTTTGTTTCATCACAATTTAAGCAAGCCTAGTAATAGACACAATATTTCTGACACTGGGAATACATTCACTGAGGTCCATAGATGTCCCTAGATACCAAGAATATGCAAATGGTCCTTGTAGAAGTGGAGCAATATTCCATTTACTTAGGTATGTATTTTAGACGGATTTTCAGAAAATAGGGCTCCGGGCTGCTTGAAGCCTTTCTCCAACGCGTTCGTGTTTCCGCGTATCTGATTGGCCAGGTCATGTGACATGTACGCCCAATCGTGGGACCGCAAGTTTTTACACTGGTTAAGCTTAGGCGCTCTTTCGAAGTTGGTTAAGGTTAGAGTTTGTCTTAGAGCATGGCGATAGAACGCTTGCCCTGATTCCAAACACTAACCTTAACCAACTTCGAAAGAGTCGCCTAATCTTAACCAGTGATAAACTAGGCGTTAGGTAGTTTGCAGGCTGTTCGACCCGGAAATAGGCGCAGAACTTGCCGTCCCACGATTGGCGCACATGTCACATGACCTGGCCAATCAGAGCGCAAAACGGTAACCCGGAAACACGGACGCGTTGGAGAAAAGCTACACGCCTCCGGGCTTAAGAGCCATTGGAAAGGGGAGATTTGGGCTGATCCATAGATGTGCGATTTGGCCATAATAAGGTAATTTATAGGCCTGATGTCAAATTGCATGCATCCGGATGGCAGAATTCAGTAATGTATCTACAAAACCTTCTGTTTAATCATCTTGTGTTATTCACAGTCAAAGATACAAACAAATTATATATATAGAATTGATATTCTCCTTTGGTTCATTACAATTTAGAATTTACTCAGGCCTAGTAACAGACACAAAATGTCTGACACTGGGAATACATTCCTAGAATCAGATACCAAGAACATGAAAATGGACCATGTAAAAAAAAATCTGTAAATGTTTATTCTACGATCGTATATAAAAAAAAATATGAATTATTATATTTAAAATAAAAAAAAAAAAAAAATCATAAATTGATTGAGGAGCCTCACATTGACAGGCAAAGAGCCGCATGCGGCTCACGAGCCACAGGTTGGCCACCCCTGCTTTCTAATAGGTAGGGCACAGTGGCAACGGGGGGAGGGGCTAGCAGGGGCTTAAGCTCCCTCTGAAAAAGGCTTAGCCCCCTCTACGCCCCCCCCTCCCAGTTAGTTTTTTATTTTATTTATATATAAAATACATTACGAATTCCGTTATATTGGACATTTGTCTGGGGACCGCTCAGCAGCGCCCCCCACCCAACAGCTGAATTGCCAATGGCTGAATTGGAGTATTGCACTGTGCAATACTCCAATTCAGCCATTGGCAATTCAGCTGTTGGGTGGGGGGCGCTGCTGAGCGGTCCCCAGACCGGACCTGAAAACACCGCTGGCTCTGCGGCTCTGCAGCTGCATGCTCTCGCAAAATCCAGCACCAAGCTCCCGCTGACAACATCGTTGTCATTACACACACACACACACTCACAGACACAGACACAGACACACACACAGACACACACACTGGAATGTAGGGTCTTCTTCTTCTTTCTAGTTTAATGTATAGGGTCGCCGTGCCCAGTTGACTACTGCTCTCATGGTGGCTGTTACCGTGGTGAATGAATGGTGCATGTCAGAAATGTAGTCATATTATTATAGGCTATGTTTTCGTTGTCCTTGTGGTTTGTCATTATCTGATATATATATATATATTTCGTTGCTATACCCTTTGTAGAAACGAAATCTTAAATATTACACCTTTTCTTTGGTTACTTTTCTTTCAAGCGTTGTTTTAAATTGTAATCATACTGACTGAGCGACCTTTTACGCACAAGCGTCAGATTACCACCCCCGATATAATGAGCTTTATTGGGTTATTGGGTGCTTGCATTGGTGTATAACGCTAAACATTTAGTAACGTGCATTTTCAATGATGTAGCCTATATTAGCTGTTATTTTGTTTGTTATTGTTTGTTGCATTAAAATTCATTAGCACCTGCTATAAACAATCCAGCCCCCCCCCCCCCAGAGCTCCCCCAATGCCAATTCTCTGGCGCCGCCACTGGTAGGGCAGGAGACGTTATAGAGGTTTTGATACCCTTCTCAAGAAAATAAACAACATAAGAACATATCACAATCTTCAACAGAGGAGACTCAGGGCCCTTTCTCACTTACGTTTGGGGATCGAATCACTGCTCCCGGGAACGGGGGGGAGTGTTCTCACTCACCCCTTTTGGGATGCGAAACGGCGCTGATTCGTTTTACCCCCCGCTGAACGGGATCAGTTGGATTAGGTGGTCTCGGAATCGGGCCGTGCGGGTGCGGGGGGCGTGACACACACAACGTCGTTACTGTCATGCTTGCTTGAATTTTGGGCAGATAACACCACACAACAACAACTGGAGAATACCCTCAAAAACGATATTTATGGGCAATTTGAGAGTTCAGACCTCAACCAAAAACAAGTGGATGAAACATGAAGCCACGTTACAAACGCACAGCACTTTCCTGGCTCGCATTAGGCCTGGCAATTTTTGTTTGCCATGCTATTTTCTATACATTAGTTTCTTGTTTGAATGCATTTATTTCTATTAGACCAGCAGTGGTGCCCAACCAGTCGGCCGTGGTCGACCAGTAGATCAATGACGTGTAATATAATTACCACGAACGATGGGATAATGTTAGCTGCTGGACAGGCTAAGCTAACTAGCGTTAGCTGTTAGCTTAGCGTTAACGTTAACTGTAGTGAAGCTCTTGGTGGTTAGGAAATGTAGTCAACAACACGGGGTGTCTAGTCAGGACACGTTCTTTGATGAGTTTTATTATCAATGGTCAGACAGATGCACAGGCAATTTCTACTTCTATTTCCCATTAACACGGTGGGAGTATGTGAGAGTGTGTGTGGTTCTAAATGGGGAGGAAACAAAGACATCAGCATTACTAATACTTATTAATCAGTCTGTTATATACTATACAATATACTGTTGCTACAAGTAACATAAACCTCACGAGTGGAACTACCAATGGGGATAAGCAGTGCTTTACCTATACTAGTTACAGGGATAAACTGTGCTAAACAGATACTAGATACTATGATCAACAACATAGATTATACCCAATAGGCTAGATTATCACTATAAACATACTGGTAAATTGCTTCCTAAACAGCTGGTAGAATTATAACATTAGTATAGGCCTTAACCATATAAGTCACCAACAATAACTAAGCGTCCTCATCATGCACATATTCAACACTTACTTGTGATCAGAGACGCACACATGAACTGAAGGAATCACTAAGCCCACTAGTATATATGGATGCTGGCTATCGACAGACATGTCTAGACATGTCTGAGGCATCCTGCTGCAGAGCAGCAGAGCAGCCCCCCACAGCCTTTATGTCTGACTGAGGCCCCGTTTAGACGAGCGTTTTGTGAACAGAAACCGCAAAAGTCATCTTGCGGTTTCACTTTTAATTTTACGTTTAGACGAGCGTTTTGGGATGGAATTCTGCGTGCAGACGACGCTGTAACGACTCGGGACGACGGAGCCCCACTGTCACACGATTGGCGCATATGTCACATGACGTGCTGTGAAGACCCGCCCTACTCTGCCTCTGATTCGCAGACTGTGGATGGGGAATGTGATTGCACCAAAGCAGAGTCACTCACAGACAGAGGGTCCAGTCACGCCGCGGGACAGATTCTTGTGTATTTAACCGTTTCACTGCCACACGACAGCCGGTTGTGTGATAGTAAGGGTTAACCTTCTGTCGTGTGGCAGTGAAAGGGTTAAAAGTATTGCCAATGTAGCCTTCAGGTGATCTCCGTTGATATAAGTCAGACATACTTGCTTTGTTTACGTCTCGGCTACTGGCGCATACCTGCTACCTGTGACGTAAGCAGTACGCGCGACCAGAGCCGTGACAAGCCTTTCGTCATCGTTTTAACAGATTTATACGTTTTGATAGTTTAGACAAGATCGCAAAGCTTTTGCGTTTCTAGGAATTCCACCCTGGAAGGTAGTCTCACTTTTTTGCGGTTTCACCCCGTAAAAACGCCGTTTCCGTATAAACGAAAGGCACATCAGCAAAAATATTTTTGCGGATTCACCTGCTAGCGTTTCCGTCTAAACGGGGCCTGAGAGGCGTCCCGCTGCAGAACAGCAGAACAGCAGCACAGCACCCCACAGTCCTTATGTCTGCCCAGTCCTTGGGCCTTTTGTACATTAACCCTGCAAAACGCTCAAAAGCGGACCCTACAACAGAGTTCCATTCGTGAGAAAAGAGGCAGAACACACAGTGAATGTATCCGTTTTGTTTATTGCACGTTCTTTGCTGAAAAGAAAAAGTGCTACAGGCTATACTAGACTAGGCTAAGCTAACTAGCGTTAACCGTTAGCTTAGCGTTAGCCCTGGGAAACGCTCAAAAGCTAACTCTACAACACCATCCATTCGTGATAAAATGGGGTGGGTTATATTGACAAGGCTTGACAACAGAGGTTCAAATATAACTTCATATTTATTGCTTATTTATTCATTTTATATCAGCATCCAATCTCCAGCGCCATGTTAACACTTCCTGTGTTTACATTTTCAAACATGACATCATCGCCTACGGCAAGCGTAAACGCTCAAAAGGCAAACCGTAAACAGAACCCGGAACGAAACAAGACTGCAGTGTGTACGCAAACTAGAGGGGGGAGAGGGGTGGGGGGAGTTCGCATCAGATCTCGGAACGGGCCAGAACGGAACGGAATAGAAACGAATAGGGTGAGTGAGAAAGGGCCCTCAAACAGTTGAAGGAGCAGGGGTTTTACAACTCTCTCATATGAAGGAGGTGGACCTGTACGTCACTTTTCTTCCACTTTCGTTCTGGTCTTCCACATTCCACACTCTTTTTAGTTGGCGAGTATCATTTCTTACCCAAGGAGATGGATCTGACTGGTGCATTTACCTGTCGTAATGGGAGTAATGTCATCTAAAACTGATAAACATAAAACATTAACCCTTTCACTACCACGCTACAGAAGTTTAACCTTTCCCTACCACACTACAGATGGTTAACTGGCCTCATTTGTGGGTGGTTGATGCTGTTTTAGGTTAAAAGATTCACAAATACTTAAAGATTCAGAAGCAAAGCTAGAATCAACAGGGCTTGAGAGCATTGGCGCCTGAGAGCGTTGGCACCTGAGAGCATTTGGGGCTTGAGAGCGTTGGCAAATGAGAGCGTTGGGCCTGAGAGTGTTGGCACCTGAGAGCGTTGCCATCTGAGAGCATTGGGGCTTGAGAGCATTGGCACCTGAGAGCATTGGGGCTTGAGAACGTTGGCACCTGAGAGCATTGGGGCTTGAGAGCGTTGGCGCCTGAGAGCATTGGGGCTTGAGAGCGTTGGCGACTGAGAGTGCAGTACTGCTGTGATGACTGCAGTGGTGTGATATTGCCTTGAAGGCGTATATGCCTGTGAGGAAAATGTAGAAACAGGCGTAAAAAGAAATTAAGTCATCAATGTTGCAGTCATAATGCATCAACATTTACAGGAAATGATGCAGCTGAATTATTCCCTGTGTGAAGTAGTAGGATGACTACGCACGAAGGAACCTAGCTCAGATGAGAAATGATTGGACTGGGGTTAGGGTGATGAATGTGTATTGATCTGTAAAATGTATAATTTAAATTAATCAAAATGTATTTGTGAACATAATGTGTATAAACTAACACCTCCGTGTAAAGTTTGAAGCCTTTTAGGAGTACGGTCAAACCATGTGTGGTGAGATTGGAAGTCACCAGTTCTGATGATGATGTGGCAATGGGGGCTACTGGTCATTCAAACATATAGATCTCTAAAATTCCAAAATAGAAGTCTTGAAATTTAGAAATGTATTGCTGACTGAAACATTCCCATCGCACGTGTAGCGATATATTGCACTTTTAAAAGAGTATCACAATTAATAAAATCTAATTGCATCAAATCCTTATCATACATCTAATCTTTGCCTTTGTAATCTGAATCTAATCAAATCACTGTTAGAATATTTTCACAGTGGCCATTTTGACATGCCAATGCAGGGTAAACATAGGTGTAATAACATTAATTAGGATTCCATTTCATTTAGGTGTGCTGGAGCCAGGGACCTAATGGAATGGAACCCTAATTAACCTTATTAACCCTGTGAGGCCCAAATAAAATAGACATTAGCAACTTCAGAGGTCAGACGGTGGGACCTATAAACACATGAAGGGTGCCGTGACTGAAAAAAAGGTTGAGAAACGCTGGTATATTATGGTGTGGCTCTTTGTGGTACCACAGTCATTTGTGTGGCTCTTAGTCTCTGACTGGTTGGCCACCCCTGTAATAGTGTGTCACACATGCACGTTTGGCCTTGTCACTCTACCCCCCAGAGTTTTCTAAGAGGAATTAGAAGTCATTACCCCCTATCTTCTCTTTATTGTAAGTGAGTCTCTGTCCTCTGGTTTGTTCCCAGACCATTTCAAACAAGCTTATATGCAGTCCCTTTTAAAGAAACCTGGCCTTCATCCAACACTCCCTCATAATTACAGACCAATCTCTAAATTACCCTTTGTCTAAAAAATCGTCGAAAAGGGCTGTCGCTAACTACTGGAAAGAGTGGAAGCTAATGATATTCTCAACCCATTTCAATCTAGTTTTCGCCAGCTGCATAGTACTGAAACTGCTGGAAGTCACTAATGATAGCAGGAAGTCACTAATGATATGCTTATGGATGCAGATTCTGGTCATCACTCCTTTTTAGTATTGTTAAGACTTGTCTGCTGCCTTTGACACTAATGATCATAGCATCTCGCCGGATAGACTAAAGCACTGGGTCTTCATAGCTGGAACGGCCCTCAGATCTTACAGAGAGATCTATCAGTGTGGCTATTGATGATTTTGTCTCATCTTCGGTTCATATGTCGCATGGGGTCCCACAAATTTCAAACCTTGGTCCCATTTTGTTCAGTTTGTATATACTCCCTCTTGGTCATATTATTCATCGGTTTAAAATTGTTGCCTACCACTTTTATGCAGATGACACCCAGCTTTATGTATCATTAAGATCGGATATGCTTAGAAATCTGGATACTCTACACTGCCTTACACTACCTTACCGCTATCAAATATGTATTTCTTTTTACAGCTGCATACAGACAAAACAGAAATCTTGGTCATTGGCCCAGACCAAGTTTCAAAGAGTATTAGTCCATACCTCAGGCATTTAGCAGGGAACATAAAACCATCTGCTAGAAATCTTGGTGTTGCGTTTGATCAAAATGATGATGAATTTTGACCATCACCTTAAGAAATTGGTTCAGTCTTGGTTTTTTTACAACTCTGAAATATTGCCAAAAATCAGTTCAGTGTTGCCAAAGAACATCATAGAGCAAATCATCCACACTTTCATCTTTTCCCGCCTGGATTACAGTAACTCCATATTTTCTTGTTTAAGCGAGTCTGCAGTCGCTCGACTTCAGCCGGTTCAGAATGCGGTGGCCAGGATTTTGATGAACACTAAACGAAAAGAGCATATCCCATTCTGGCCCACTTACATTGGCTTCCTGTACGCTTCAGAATTCAGTCTGAAGATCCTCCTGATCACAAGCCCTTCGTGGCACGACGGCACCCTCTTGTATTTCTGACCGTATTAAAAGGCAATACTCACATTTATAAAATAAAAAAGTAACATATATATATATATATATATAGTATATTAAAATAAAAAATGTATACGTTTGTTGCTCTGCAATTCCTATTGGTTTTATGTGTCTTTTCATTTTGTTTTTGTTTATATTGCTTTTATTGACGAGTGTCTGTTTATGTTTTATAAATCGTATTTTTTTTTACTCTGTTTTAATGTTGTGTACTATTACTAACTGTGGAGCACTTTGGAACTGCTGTTTTGAAAAGTGCTATATAAATAAAGTTTACTTACTTACTTACTTACTTACTTACTTACTTACTTACTTACTTACTTACTTACTTACTTACTTACTTACTTACTTACTTACTTACTTACTTACTTACTTACTTACTTACTTACTTACTTACTTACTTACGAGAATCTTTTGCCATCTTTATATGATACAGTTTGAGGAGGAATTCCTATTCTTCCTTTTCAGACAACATATTAAGGCACAATATGGCAACTTTAACCGTTTCACCACCACACTACAAAGGGTTAACCTTTCACTACCACACTACAGACGGTTCTGTATCGTATAGCTCTCGCTCGGCGTCACTCTCTGCACTGTCCTCGCACATGTGCACGCGCACTGAATAAAGACCACAATGTACCTTTAATCCCAATATTTGTCTGACCACACCCCTATCAGCTTACCCATATAAGCAGGGGTGGGGCCACCCACTCGCCTCCTTCTCGCTTTCACCACAAGGAAGTGCCTCGGTAGATCCCCACTTGAAGTGATGTGATGGTAGGAGAAGAGTTGGAAAACAAGGATACGTTGACATCATATCTTTATTTTCTCTCTCACTATTTTCAAGAAAATACGGCGATATTGTCTTCGTACTGGAGTGTCTGGAAGATGATGATCATTCTAAAAATCCTCCACCGGTTTTCGTATTGGGAGTTCGCGCCGCTACATGCCTTTCCAACTGCAGTCCTTGCTGTGTGCTGGTTGCGGTAAAGACACAGCTGGGCTGTAGGACGCGCCGCTGTTGTGAGAAGCGGTGGGTTCCAGGTTTGGTGAGTTATGTTTTGCTGGCAAGCTCCACTTGTCTGTTAGTGCTATGGGGGCTAGTTGACAATGTTTATGAAAACCGGCCCCAGACTAGGGTCCTTTGTTCAGCCTCCTAGGCGACAGAAGACCTTGGTCTGAAGCCCATTATAGTTTAACTAGTGGGCCACGACCATTAACACTGGTGATCCCTGTGTTTTCTGGACGAGTGGATGTCTCTCTGTCACCGTGTTAGGCCCCATCTTTCATATCCAAATGAGAGTATTCCCTCACGAGGAGATATGGGCATAGATGTTCATTAGCGGAAGATCTGTGTTCAAAGTCAGCTACACAGGCCAGTTGGGTATTGTGCTGGCTCCGTCGGGTGTTGGTAAAATCACCGTTGTAAAACTGTGTTGACATCTTGTTTCTCTTTTCTCTTAAAAAGTGAGGAGGGTTTCAGAACGGCGGCCTGTCTGGGTGAGTGTTATATCATTGTGTACAAGTTCAGGTGATAGCTGCTTAGCTTACGTGCTAGTGGTGGCCTACTGTTAGCCAGTCAGCTGTTAGCTGCGGCGCTAGCCTGCTGTGATCACTAGGTGGCCTACCTGGCTAGGCTAGGAAACGTTAGCTTGCTGCTGTCGCTGCTTAGCTTACGTGCTAGTGGTGGCCTACTGTTAGCCAGTCAGCTGTTAGCTGTGGCGCTAGCCTGCTGTGATCACTAGGTGGCCTACCTGGCTAGGCTAGGAAACGTTAGCTTGCTGCTATCGGCCGAGGCCCAGCGCGGGGTGGCTCCGGCCCCTCGCGCGCCGCCGCGGTTCCCAACTCCCCTCTCCCTCACGGGGAGAGGCGGGGGGATTCGAAGCTCACCTCTGGTCGCGTGCGCCGTTCGTTCTGCGTCTCGCGGGCAGGGGCGGTAGCGACCGACGGTTGGAGCGGCCGTTAGCTTAATGCTACTCTGTTGAACGTGCTTTGATTATAACATGTTTTAAACACGCTTGACTACGACGTCATCTTTGACAGAGGATGTTCGTCAACCCTGCCCTGAGCCAGGACGGCAAGGACTGCGTCAACAAAGGGGACCGTAGCGACGGGTTGGAGCGGCGACGCTGGCCGGGTCGGCAACACAGAACGGCTGTGTTTACTACGGTGCCTTGAGACTGCACTTCGTTGATCTACGCTCCGGGTAGGCAAGGTTTGGCCAGACCTTGTACACTTCTTCTGGCTTTCCCCTCTAAATGTTTTGTAAATAATGATGTTTTCCAAAACGAGTGTTGCTGCACTACATTTAGGATACGACGCGAGTTATGTGTGAATTGTCTTGTCACTGGTATTTAGCTTCTCCATGCAAATCGGGTTGTTGTTACAGATGTGAAAATGATCTGGTTTGTTGTGTTGAGAAACATCATGTGTGTTTATATGTACCGTGTACTCACAACTAAGGGGGTTAACTAACCTATAAAGCTATGCTTAGTGACAAATGAGTAAAGAATGATTATTTTCTCAGCCTGTAATGACAATGAACAGTGTGTTCACATATTAACAGGTTTTCCTGTTTTAACTGGCCGTATTAAGGGTAAAGTAGGAGGATTGTGTTTCCCCCCGATTCCCTGGGGACTTCTTCATCCTCCTTTCAGACATGTTGTTGCACTACATTGTGTCATTGTGTGGTAGGGATACGATGTAACCCTTAGCTTGATTGCTGAGGTTGTGCTAAAACTGCTGGAGAAACTTTATTTTCCTAAAAGAAAAAATTGTTTGGTCGCTTTCGTGTGTGCTTAGCAAGGCCTGTGGCCGATACTAATCGAGAATTATGTATTCTCTCATTATGAAAAACGGCGTTCCTCTGTAGAGTGTTTTTGCCATTTTTTGTAGGTGATGATGGGTTGTGTGTGTCATGTGACCTACAACTGGGTTGGACTGGCCACAGAAGCACATGTGTAAGTTTGGTACCGGGGCTCTTGGAGAGCCCTCTCTATTCTGTGTTTTTTCCTTAGTAAAAATCAGATAGCAGGTTAGCTCATGCGCTGTGTGAAGCTGTCAGACGTTTCATAGAGCTGACTATGACTGTGTCATACTCTCTTTTTGTCATTACATTGTATCATGGGTGTGGGGTCGTAAAGGGGTGAACTGGTAACCTTTCCTCCCCCTTTTTTCTGTTGGTCAGGGGTAAACCCACCTGTCCTTCAAGGTTCCTGTCACGTTGCGGTTCGGCACGTTACAGGGTGAGAGGGGGGGGGTTCCTGGTCCCACGGCCTGGAATATTGGGCGTGTGCACCGCAGAAATTCCCCCGCCATAGAGTATGTCACTGTGCGCGTCTCTGTTGGTAGGACTTCCGTGTGCTGTTCAGGTCCATGTGATGGATCTGTTTCGGGGGGTGGTCAGGGCTCCTCCTCACCAAGCTCCTATTCGGGCCTTCTGTGAGTTGGGACTCCTTCCGTGAGGAGGGAGCCTCCTTCAGAGTACAGAGCCTCCTCCTCAGATTGTCAAGGTGAGTGGACCCTCTAGAAGGACTCCTACTCTATTGTGTATGTATTCAATTCAATTCGATTATTGAGTGTGTATGGGTTCAGTGCCTCCTCCCCGGAGAGCCCTAAAACCAATTTTTTACATGGCTCAAGGTGCAATATATTCTTTTCAATCTGTACAGCTCGCGTGGGAAGTCTCTCTGGGGATTCCCGTCTCCTTCCTATGGGAGGGTGGTGGGATGTAAAAATGTGAAAAAAATTTACCCCCGGCTGTGTAGACTGGGATACATACTGTTGGTGCTTCCTTCTTTTCTACTAAAAAGAGTTGGAATTAGGAAGTATCACACCCCTCTTGTCGTTCCCCTGGGCGCCTTGGGGATTCAATGACAGGTCTAAATAGCCTGTTCATTGATGTGGGTGTGTCCCGACGCACGTATAGTGCTAGCTCGGGGTGTTCTGTAAACAGGCGACTGACTGGCACGCCTTGGTTGCTTGAGGTTAAAACGGCGTTTTTATAAAGCAACTGGGATGGAGGTTTTTCCTCTTCCGACGACCAAATCCGACGACCTGGTTTGGTTGTCGACGGATTCTCGTTCATATCTGGGGGATGATGACGGAATGGATCTGAACATATGTAGAGGGGTCTCACGCCCTGGGGGTGGGCCACCGGGCGCGGTTCGCCCGAACGTCTGGGTGGCGCCTTCTTTTCATGTTTAAGATCAACACGCATATCTGCCCCTTCTCCTGGAGTAGGCATGTCGGCGTGGTTAGGGCACGGGACTGGTTCTGGTCATGCTGGTCCGGATCAGTTGAACCCGTTGTCCGCCGGGGTTGCAGATCTGCTGTTCTGGTACCCTGAGGGACTTGGGCTTTTTTCAGGGGGAAAAATGCCAGGTCGGTCCGGGTGTCACAGGGTTAAGCGCTATGGAGACCCTGGTTGGGTAAATTTTTTACTCAGCACTGTCGTAATGGCTTACGGCCATGCCAACCTGTACACGCTCGATCTCGTCAGATCTCGGCCGCTACACAGGTTGGTCCTGGTTAGTACTTGGTTGGGAGACCGCCTGGGAATACCAAGTACGGTGTGCTTGGGGCTGGTTCTCCATTCTTTTTCGCTCCTCTCTCACGCATGGCGCACGTGCACTGCCTGCTTCCGTTGGTTAACCTTTTTTGTGTGCTTACGGCCATGCTGACTGCCTGTTCTGCAGGGTCAGTGTGCCAGGCGGTGTACTATTGGGGGGACAGGGCCCGCTCGGCTGAGGGGCCTTTGTCCGAATACGCTGGCGATGTGGGGGGCGGGGTCACTAAGTGCCCACCTGGTGGGGTCTTGATGCTGGCATCATGGACTTCTCCGGGCCCCCGTTCCAGGGGGTCCAGTCCCTTTGGTGGGTCTGGGTCTTCCTTCGCGCTCCGCTGCTACGGCCTTGCCACGGCCTTGCCACGGGGTTGGGTTTGCCCTTGACCCCGTGATTCTGGGGGCAGTAACGAGGTTGTTCCCTCCGTTCCCGGGTGGCATGCGGGTTGTGCGTGTGTGTAGTCGTGGGGTCAAGCCACGGTCTGCTCACCCTGTGCGTTGAGTTGCTTGAGTGCCTCGTCGCACGGTCGGGTCCGTCGCCCTCCCGTGAAGCCCCCAATAGGGGGGGTGCCCTCCATTAGGGTGGGTCGGGGGGGCTCGGCCCTCCCTGTTCTGATGGTTGTGGGGAGCTTTCAGCGGGGTGTATTTGTCGGCCGATGGCTCTCGCTCGGGGGGGGGGGGTGCCCTCCATTAGGGTGGGTCGGGGGGGCTCGGCCCTCCCTGTTCTGATGGTTGTGGGGAGCTTTCAGCGGGGTGTATTTGTCGGCCGATGGCTCTCGCTCGGCCTCCCTTGTGCAGAGAGTGACGCCGAGCGAGAGCTATACGATACAGAACGTTAGGTTATGACTATAACCAAGTTCTGTTAGTATAGCGACGCTCGGCGTCCGACGCCGCTGCAGCCCTTGATCTCGCCTTGTGGTGAAAGCTTGGGAAGGAGGCGAGTGGGTGGCCCCACCCCTGCTTATATGGGTAAGCTGATAGGGGTGTGGTCAGACAAATATTGGGATTAAAGGTACATTGTGGTCTTTATTCAGTGCGCGTGCACGTGTGCGAGGACAGTGCAGAGAGTGACGCCGAGCGTCGCTATACTAACAGAACTTGGTTATAGTCATAACCTAATGTTAACCCTTTGACTTACCACACTACAGGTTAACCTTTCACTACCACACTACAGACGGTTAACCCTTTCACTTACCACACTACAGGTTAACCTTTCACTACCACACTACAGACGTTAACCCTTTGACTTACCACACTACAGGTTAACCTTTCACTACCACACTACAGACGGTTAACCCTTTCACTACCACACTACAGAAGGTTAACCTTTCACTACCACACTACAGACGGTTAACCCTTTCACTACCACACTACAGAAGGTTTCACTACCACTACTGAAGGTTAACCTTTCACTACCACACTACAGAAGGTACATTTTGAAATGTCAAAATAAAGCATGATATATCTTTAGTATTGAATACATAAAGTGTTATAAGAGAGAAACCGGATGCCTGGAGGACTGTGAAGCACCACCTTTACAAGGAAGCATCCTCTAAGCGCAATGTTGGTTCACTTTGTTTCAATGGATTTTTGTCGAGATTATAAACAATATTCAAGCATTAGAGATACTTTATTTTGTAGAGTTCCGCTCTGGGACCTATGAGCACTGGGACAGAGTGCGGTTCTGTGAGGCTGAACACTCTCTCAGGGGACAAGTCACATCTTCTACTTTATCCATCTTCCTCAAGTTTTTTTCTCTCTCGCTTTCCCTTCATCCAGCTTAATATCCTGCCGTTGCTTTGGCTACCCTCCCCGAGTGATGCAAGTCGAGCCCCGGATGAGAGAGCAGTGGAGGTCATAGGCTGCCAATCCCAGTGAGGTACGCCTCTTGTAGACCTAATGGTTCCTAGTGTCAGAGAGATACAGCCCTATCCCTCACTGACAGGCTGGATTAACACGCAGCCCTTACAACATGAGTGGTACAAGTCAAAGGCCAAATGAGAGAGAGAAAGAGAGAGAGAGTGTGTGTGTGTGTGTGTGTGTGTGTGTGTGTGTGTGTGTGTGTGTGTGTGTGTGTGTGTGTGTGTGCGTGCGTGCGTGCGTGCGTGCGTGCGTGCGTGCGTGCGTGCGTGCGTGCGCGTGTGTGTGTAGGTGTGTGTGTGCGTGCGTGCGTGCGTGCGTGCGTGCGTGCGTGCGTGCGTGCGTGCGTGCGTGCGTGCGTGCGTGCGTGTGTGTGTGTGTGTGTGTGTGTGTGTGTGTGTGTGTGTGTGTGTGTGTGTGTGTGTGTGTGTGTGTGTGTGTGTGTGTGAGTCCAGTCCAGGGGAGTCAAAACCTGCAGTAGTGCATCTGATTAATACATACATCAGGGCACAAAACATTTGTGTAATATTTACAAGACATATTCCGTGTGGTATCACTGATTAAGACGTGCATGTCTAAACGTAAGTAATTATAAGTAGGTAAATAAAGTATCTTTCAATCTGAGAGACAGACTGGTTCATTCTGACCACTGTCTCCTGGTCGTCTAATCAACCAGAGTTATTTTTTTTACGCTGTGGCCACTGTGTGCACAATGTTCTAATTCATCGGACACCAAATACTTTACACATCCTTGTACTTGTAAAAACACTCACATCAAATCCTTCATTAACTGCAGCAGCACATGCGTTGTCCAGAGTATACGTGGAATTATACAATGGCAGGCAAATTTCTTGATTGTGATTGGCTGAAACACTTTTCAGACGTTGTTATTTCTCATAACACACTCCACGTGATCCCGGAACCCGCCCACAACCGAATTACTTTGTTTCCAAATCACTCTGCCATTCGTGTTTTTAGGAATGAAACCAAGATGGCGGACAATAATCGTTATGAATGGATGTATTGATATCGTCATAACGACTCATTCAAAAACGATAAAGTCACATGGAATGTGTTAGTTGCTTACACAATGTTGGATTATGTAATTGGTTGGTCATGACTCATTGTGAAACAAAATATAAATCGTGGGAAGTGTGTTGTTAGATGCCATTCGTTGTAGAACCTCCCTCTCTTTCAAAAGGACACTGTCATTTCACTGTTAATAAAATGTTCAATCAATCAATCAAATAACAACGCTAACTTCACTGTTAGATGGCATGCTTTGTAGCAACCTATGTATAGATCAGGGGTGTAAAAAGTACCCAGAAATTATACTTAGGTGAAAGTATAGGTACCGTCTCAATCTGACTCAAGTAAAAGTCAAAGTATCTGGCTAAAAACACACTTGAGTAAAAGTCAAAAAGTCCTACTTTTAAATGTACTAAAAAGTCAAAGTAAATTTTTTTTAAGGGATAGACCAGGGGTCTCAAACTCATTCCATCGTGGGCCAAGTTTTCATTTTAACTATACATTGCACCAGGTGAGTTAGTTGAAGAGGTGAGCCAATTAGTGAAATCATCAGCTGGTGTTTAGGCAAGGCTGGAATGAAACCAAGCATACACTCTGCCCACAATGGAATGTGTTCTGCGATAGACAATGAAGGTAAACTAACATGGACGGCATTCACATCACAGCATGAATAATATCACAATATTAAAAACAGAATGGTGTATCCTGAATAATATCACAATATTAACCACAGCATACTGGATTATCCTGAATAATATCACAATATTAAAGGCAGAATACTGGAGTACCCTGTATAATATTACAATATTAAAGACAGAATACTGGAGTACCCTGAATAATATCACAATATTAAAGACAGAATACTGGAGTACCCTGAATATCACAATATTAACCACAGCATAATGCAGGTGTTTAATCAAAGATCCCAGCTTTCTAGTGTTGCACAAGGACCAATCAGCATGGGTATGGGCGGGTTCATTTTCCATTGATGGGGATTTGATTGGCTGTTTACCTGCGGTCACAGGATTAATAACGTTAATGTTAGTTCGGCCAGATAAACAATTAAAATATTCTAATTAAAATGGTTGGACCTGTGAGATTTGTACTTTGTACTTTGTAGGTCTGCATTTTAAATGTAAGGAGTAAAAAGTATGTTTTTTTTCTCTGAAATGTAATGGAGTAAAAGTACAAAGTATACAAACCTAATAATACTTGAGTAAAGTACAAATCCCCCAAAACAGTACTTAAGTATTGTAACGAAGTACAATTACTCAAGTACTTTAAACCCCTGGTATAGATGATGTAGCACTGTCTATCTGTATGTCATATATGTTATGAGGCATTGAAAATGGGGGACCCTGATGTAAACAAGATGAAAGTCTTTCTCTGGTCTGTATCCCCTTAACAATTGTGTGTATTGAGCTGTACTGTATTGTACTCATTCTGCAATCTGTTAATAAAATGTGCAATCAATCAATCAATCAATCAAATAACAACCGGTAACTTCACTGTTAGATGGCATGCTTTTAAGCACCGCACCTCCCAGCTGCTTCTAGATTTATTTTTTTGGACCTACTTTTTCTGCGGATGGTTTTGTGAATAAATGTCCATTATGCTTCAATTACTGTGTGTTTATTGTATAGCAATAAGGTTGGATGAATTCGGCCATTGTATAAAAGCATTACATCACGTGACATAGTGTGTTATAGAAATTAGATCACGCCTATGGGGGTCTAACAACCCATAGGCGTGATCTCATTTCTATAACACACTCTGTCGCATGATGTAATGCTTAAATGTCTCTGCGGGTCGGTGTATGTCGGACGAACAAAAAGAGCTTTCATCTGAACATGCAATATGTACACAAAACACGGACTGCGCTATTGTTTGACACTATTAGGCTCTGCAGCATCACTACAATTCTGGGGAATAGAAAATATTTCACTCTTTCCTAGAGACGGTGACATCATCAACTCACGGCTCCGCAGAGAGGCATATTGGATTCGCATTCTAAACACAGTGGAGCCCTTTGGCTTAAATGAAGAACTGAATTTGTCATGTTTCCTCTAATCTGTCACACTTTGACAGTTAGATGTATTTGCACTTTTTTCTTGGTAACCTTAAGAGAGGTCTGTGTTCTTTTGATTCTCACATGGTGTCAGGGGGCGTGGCACTTGTCCACTGCCTAAGGCAACGCCCACCCTTGGCGTCATTATCCGATAGATTTGTTACCCTGTTCAAAAGATTATCCAACGACAACTGTACATCAGCGTCTAGGTTGACTATGTATGTTGTTTGTCTCATGTCTTTGTCTACTTCTACTCTGATGAAGACGCAGTCGTGTGCGAAACGTTAGTTTGTTCGCACGATTTAAAAGCTGTGAATTCACTGGTGTGCTCCAGCCCCCTTTGTCCTAATAATAAGGTATTATTGTATCAGGGCTAAGAATGTACAGTGACTTTGTACATTGTGAGATTATGCTACGACCGTGGCCAGCACCTCAATAGCACAGATGTTCTCTCCACCTGCTCTAACAACTGCAGAGATACAACGACATTAAAGATACTGTTTATCATGACGTGTACTTGATACAGTACAAGAATACCATAGTTGATAATCCGTCATCCAACACACTTTGTCAATTTGTTTAACTTGTAAATTACATTGTGTTATATGTGGTTTTCCACATCTCTCCTTCCCTCTATCAAGCGTGTATCCCACTGCCAAGTACCTGTCCTGACCCCCAACACCCCACCACCGCCGCGCCACCCCATCCAACCCCGGGCTACTCCCAGAATGACGCAAGTCAGAACCCCCCCGGGGGCGAGAGTAACGGAGGTTGAACTAGGCCCCACTGGCAGCATCCAGTCCAGGTTCCTGGGATCACAGCTGCTCCCTGGATCCACAACTGGCAGGTTTTCCAACATCCCTCTGACGAACACAGGGGGCGTCCCGCTGGCCAAGGGATGCATGGTTCAGATCTTACCCACCGGGATGTTTCACATGCGGCCAGCGGGGTGGGGTGTGTGGGGGGTGGGGGTGAGGGAAGGAAGGAGAGGGGAGGATGGAGGTCGAAGAGGAAGGAGAGGAGAGAGGCAGGGGAGGTGATATTGAGAAAACATGGTGAAGAACATTCAGGAGAGGTGGTGATGTGTGTGTCTGAGAGAGAGAGAGAGAGAGAGAGAGAGAGAGAGAGAGAGAGAGAGAGAGAGAGAGAGAGAGAGAGAGAGAGAGAGAGAGAGAGAGAGAGAGAGAGAGAGAGATAATTGGACAGCAGAGGAGGACCTGGGTAATGGCGGAGATGCAAATGGAGTGAGGGTTTGAGTTAACACCCCCCCCCCCCCCCCCCCCCCCCCAAGTAAATATACGTTCAAACACACACAAGATCGAGCACCTCCACGTCGATTGGTTCCGGGACATTAAAGTGCAGTTAAGAGGAACTGACCTCTGACCTCATGCTCACAGATCAAGACATCTCCTTCCCTCTTTCTCCTTTTGTTCTGTCTATAGCAGCTAGATCTGTAACGTCTGATCAAATCATTGTAACAGTATGGTTAAGATACAAATATATAAACAGTGCATTGTAACAGTATGGTTAATATGCATATATGCACAGTGCATTGTAACTGTATGATTATGGTGCATCACTGCATCTATATGCACAGTGCATTGTAACAGTATGGTTAAGATGCATATATTTGCACAGTGCATTGTAACAGTATGGTTAAGATGCTTATATGCACAGTGCACTGTAACAGTATGGTTAAGATGCTTATTTGCACAGTGCACTGTAACAGTATGGTTAAGGTGCGTATATGCACAGTGCATTGCAACTGTATGGTTAAGATGCCCCCTCACAGTGAGCTGTGGTGTTCCACAAGGAAGCATACTAGGACCGCTACTATTCCTAATTTATGCAAATTACATGTCGTCAGCTTGTGACTGCAACTTGTTCCTGTTTGCGGACGACTCAGCCCTGCTGGTCTCTGACAAGAACAAGTTACAGGTTGAGAAAGCCCTCAGCTCGGAACTAGGCAAAATCTGCATATGGCTCGCCGACAACAAACTATCATTACACATGGGCAAAACAGAGTCCATTCTCTTCGGTTCAAATAACAAACTCAGCAAGACCGACGGCTTCTCGGTTACAGTGGGTGACAATATTGTCACAAGGAAAGATGAAATTACCTACCTGGGTTCCATCCTAGAGGCTAATCTTTCCTGTGACAAAATGGCATCCAATGTAATAAAAAAAGTCAACCAACGAACTTGATTCTTGTACCGGATCTCCTCTCTGGTAAACAAGAATACCCTGAAGACTCTAGCAGGAGCACTCATTCAAGGGTACTACGACTATGCGTGCACCTCATGGTACCAAAGCATCTCAAAGGCGCTAAAAAACAAATTACAAACATCTCAAAACAAGCTAGTCAGACTACTGCTTGACCTGACTCCTAGAACCCACCTCACCCCTGCCCACTTTGACAACCTAGGATGGCTTAGAGTAGACGACAGAGTACAGCAACTTGCAATGGGCCTGGTCTACAAGATACACTATGCGACCAAGGTACCCATGTACATGTCAAAATACTTCCCAAAGGTCAGTGAATACCACGATCACAACACCAGAGGGAGCTCCACAAATCATGTTAAACCCAGATTCGGCTCAAACAAGGGACTAAACACGTTTCGCAATTATGCCACATCGATGTGGAACGCCCTACCCAAAGCTGTAAAGGAATGTGAATCACTACCCACTTTCAAAAACACTCTAAAAAAACACCTACGGGAGACTGCAATTCGAAACTGGCCCCTACAAATGTCCTCACTAGATACATGTACAAGCTTGTCTCACAGAGCCATAGTTTGGATTATAACTGAGAATCTGGTGCTAACATGGTCAATAATGCTTATTTTGGACAGGAAAATGTGTCTTAAACATTTAAATTGACCAACCATAGACCCTTTTTATTCCAATCAAGGCAAGTGGGCTAGTGGTGGTAGTGCTATATGACATATTATTTTACAATACAATTATAACATTGTAGGCTACAGTAGGAATATTATATACAGTACAATTATATTACTATTATAAAACAAATAGTATTTGCTCCACCTTAGATAAAGACAGTACAGACAATGAAGATGGAGATATTCAAGAGGGAAATAATGATATCAGTAAGAGAGATGGTGAAGAAGTGGAGGAAAGAGAAAATGCAGATGATTCTATGGAGAGACATTATGAAGAAGTGGAGGAAAGAGAAAATGCAGATGATTCTATGGAGAGAAATTATGAAGAAGTTGAGGAAAGAGAATGCAGATGATGCTATGGAGAGAAATTATGATGAAGACGGTCATGGAGATGCTAAAGAAAGCGAGGATGAAAATGATGATAGGGAGAGAAATGATTCAAATGACAAATAACTTGAATGCTCTCCTGTTTCCATTAAAATATCCCACTGATCCAGCCAGTATCCAGGTACAATATATTAACTTTAATGGAGAGAATGGGGAAGATAGAGAGGGGGAGGGAGAGATAGAAGAGAGAATGAGGACAGGATGAGAGAAGGAGAGGCGAGGACATGAGGAGGGAAGGAGAGGAGAGAAGGGGAGTACAGGAGGAGAGAAGGGGAGTACAGGAGGAGAGAAGGGGAGTATAGGAGGAGAGAATGGGAGTACAGGAGGAGAGAAGGGGAGTATAGGAGAAGAGAAGGAGAGGACAAGAGGAGAGAAGGGGAGTACAGGAGGAGAGAAGGGGAGTACAGGAGGAGAGAAGGGGAGTATAGGAGAAGAGAAGGAGAGGACATGAGGAGAAAAGGAGAGTTAGGAGAGAGAAAGGAAGAAGCTCAATGGCACTCAAATTAACTTTAACTGTTAAACTGTTTTATATCCTGTAAAATATATGTTGTAAATATCTTTTAAAGAATAGGTTCACTATTTTTCAACCCAGACCATATTAAAATGCTGTTTCCCAAATATTTATATTCCTCACTGATATATTTAGCATTGAGAAATGTACCACTGCAGCAATGGTTTAGGCATTCAAACACCATAATCTATTTTTCAAACACCATGATAAATCTAAGTTTCAAACACTATGATAAATCCACTTTTCAAACACCATGATAATTTACTTTTCAAACACCATGATAAATCTACTTTTCAAACACCATGACAATGAGGTGAAATAAACATTTGAAAGGTGTATTGTTCCCTGTGTGTTTTTATCATAGAGGTGCGTTATACTATTAATCTGGATTGTCTATGTTATTCTAATGTTAATCTTAATCAAGGATGAAGACTCACCATACATGACGCATCATATCTTTTTGCTCACTGATGGGGTCCCATGTTGTGCAGTAGGTGCCCTTTTTTTCTTTTCGCCCCTGCCCTTCAAACAGCCTGAGTCCGCCACTGTGACACGAGTCATACGACTTGGACTCGGGAGTAACAACAATAATGACAAAACCAATAATAAATAATAAATACAGCTCTAAACTTAACTAATAAATACAAAATACAAATATACCAAATTAAAAATAAAAACAAAAACACCACAAACACAAAAGACATTATAGACATTTCTCGGATTCCCCACGACCAACACCCCACAGCTACACTGGAAGTAAGTGGTCGGTTTTATGACCATCTCAGTAATAATTATACTATGCTTCTGTGAACATTGAAAACGCCCATCCCTCCTTCAAATCTCATGTACTCATGTTGTACCATGAACCCTGCCTACACTAGGCTACACACACCAATAATGTATAGGTCTATGTGCAAGTACTGCAGTAAAATAACTTTGCCCAAATAACTTTTTAATTGATATGTGGCCAAACATGGCATTTTAGTGTTTCAATACATTCAAAAGAAGTCACAACCTTCTGCTCTGGGAAACCTACAACTACTGTCGATAGGCTTTGGTCAGAGGAGAGACTGAGATATAGACAAGGATACAGAACAAGAGACAGAGACGAGCATACAGAACGAGCCACATACTGAACACACTTCTTTGTATGTTTTTGTCATTGTGGGCATGCCATTAAGGGCCCTGGCCACAAGAGGGGGCTCTTCACTATATTTCTGTCATTTGTCAGAGAGACAAGGGTAGAGAAGAGGGGAATGAACAAGCTCAAGTCCATGGCAAGCAGGGGAAAGATGGAGGCAGTATCCATGGCAAGCAGGGGGGAGATGGAGAGGCAGTCCATGGCCAGGCAGGAGGGGCAGAATGTTAAAGATAGAAGTGCATGATAAACCAGAATGTGCTTCATTTAAATATCCCCTCCAGAGGCGTTTTAAACCCTTGTTCTATATTGAATAACAATTTATATAAAGAATGTTTCCCACCAAATTGTTCAATAAGATACTGAATACTTAACAGCATCTCTACACTTTTATCATCACCAAGAATGCAAAGATCTATGCATATGGAAATTGGCAACCACCATTCATATTTACCAGGAGTTCCAAATTGGCATCTTATTCTTTCACGACATGACAATCTCGACTCTGCTTTCCGTGTATTGAAGGTGTCAAGTTACCACATATTGGACTATGATAGGTTCGACCCATTAGTGACATCACACATTCAATTCAGATTTTAGAGCTCTCCCATCTCCAGGGGAGGAATGTGAAAAAGGAGCTTTTTCACATAGAAAGAGTTCTGCACAAATAATCTGTATAGTCAAGGTCATGCCTCCAAAAGAAAAGTAAATAGACGTTCAAACACGCACACACACAAGATCGAGCACCTCCACGTCGATTGGTTCTGGGACATTAAAGTGCAGTTAAGAGGAACTAACCTCTGACCTCATGCTCACCCTTTCACAGCAGATCAAGACATCTCCTTCCCTCTTTCTCCTTTTGTTCTGTCTATAGCAGCTAGATCTGTAACGTCTGATCAAATCATTGTAACAGTATGGTTAAGATGCATATAATATATGTACAGTGCATTGTAACAGTAAGGTTAAGATGCATATATGTGAACAGTGCATGGTTAAGATGCTTATATGCACAGTGCATTGTAACAGTATGGTTAAGATGCTTATATGTACAGTGCATTGTAACAGTAAGGTTAAGATGCGTATATGCACAGTGCATTGTAAAAGATGCATATATATGTACAGTGCATTGTAACAGTATGGTTAAGATGCATATGTAGAGTTCATTGCAACAGTATGGTTAAGATGCTTATATGCACAGTGCACTGTAACAGTATGGTTATTGGTTAAGATGCTTATATGCACAGTGCACTGTAACAGTATGGTTATTGGTTAAGATGCTTATGCACAGTGCACTGTAACAGTATGGTTGTTGGTTAAGATGCTTATATGCACAGTGCACTGTAACAGTATGGTTAAGATGCTTATATGCACAGTACACTGTAACAGTAGGTTAAGATGCATATGTAGAGTTCATTGCAACAGTATGGTTAAGATACTTATATGCACAGTGCATTTGCGAAAACAAGGAAGAGAGAGCATATTACTCCAGTTTTAGCAGCGTTGCATTGGCTCCCTGTATCTTTTAGAATTTATTTTAAAGTCCTTCTACTTGTTTTTAAAGCTCTTAACAATTTAGCACCATCGTACATTTCCGATCTCCTGTCCTTTTATGTCCCCTCACGAGCCCTAAGGTCCTCCACAGCTGGTCTTTTAATTGTTCCTGGGGTGCCGCAAAGGAAAATTGGGGCATCTGCTTTTAAATTCTATGCACCACAGCTGTGGAACACAATCCCAAAAAATATTGGAGAGGCTGGCTCAGTAGACATTTTTAAACAACAGTTGAAAACATACCTTTTTAATATTGCTTTTAATTAGCAACTCTTTTTATCCATTTTCTTTACTTGTGATTTTGACTGTGGTTTACTTTATGTTCTTTTGTTATTATTCATTGTTTTATCTTTCTTTTATCATAATGTGAAGCACTTTGGGCTGCATCTTGTATAAAAAGTGCTATATAAATAAAGTTATTATTATTATTATTATTATTATTATTATTATTATTATTATTATTATTATTATTATTATTATTTGGGAATAAGTGCTTCCAGAAACACAATGATATACATGTTGATCTATTTATTTTCATGATTGACTTCTAATGAAACACAAACATTTAAGAAAAACCATGTACTGTAGCCGTAGCATACAGTAGCACTGTCCGAGGGATGCTGACAAAACTGTAAGGAAGTTCCACACTGTCATATTACTAGGCGGAGAGAGCCCCCTGGTGGCAGTATGAAAAGCTTTCTATCAAAACCACCTACTGGGCGCCACGATAGGGAGCGTCCTATGCTGCATGTCCTCCCCAAATATTCTCCCAACTTTCCTCTGCCTGTCCTATCCGATATTTAAAAAATAATAATAATAATGCTGTAAAAATGCTAAAAATATATATATAAATATCTAAATCACCTACTGTCCAAACGTTAAAAATAAATGACTATCACAGACTGATGGAGCAATGGTTAATAGAAATGATGAGTACAGATGAAGTAATCCGGCTGATCCTTACATGCAGCAGCTCTTCTTCTGTGTTGTTCTGTAGCTGCTCATTTATCATCTTCCTGATCGAAGGCCAGAGGGAGCGTTGCAGGATTACCTAAAAATCTGCTAGTTTTTTGTCAGAAACCGCCACCCACGAAGACAGGGCGGCACGGTAGTGTAGTTAACACGGTTGCATCACAACAAGAAGGTCCTGGTTTCGATTCCCGCTTGGGGACCATGTTTGCATGATCGCCGACGGTATCGCGTCCCTGACGAAGACGGACAGGAGACACTTGGATTTGGTCTCCCTTTGCCATCTACTGCTATGTGCAAAAAGTTTGAATGTTTCATCAATAAACAGCAGCTGAGAGAACGATAAGAGGTGTTTGTTAACACGAGTTGGACTCGGGAGTAACAACAGTAACAGTAATAATAATGACAAAACCAATAATAAATGATAAATACAGCTCTAAACTTAACTAATAAATACAAAATACAAATAAAAACAAAAACACCACAAACACAAAAGACATTAGACAGACAGTTCTCGGATTCCCCAGGAGTCAGGACCAACTACACTGGAAGTAAGTGATCGGTTTTACGACCATCTCAGTAATAATTATACTATGCTTCTGTGAACATTGAAAACGCCCATCCCTCCTTCAAATCTCATGTGCTCATGTTGTACCATGAACCCTGCCTACACTAGGCTACTATTAAATAATGTATAGGTCTATGCAGGGGTGTACTTTGTTTAGTTTGTTACAATACTTAGGCCCCGTTTAGACGGAGAATTCCACCCCAAAACGCTCGTCTAAACGCAAAATTAAAAGTGAAACCGCAAGACGACTTTTGCGGTTTCTGTTCAGAGTTCCATCCCAAAACGCTCGTCTAAACGTAGCCTTAAGTACTGTTTTGGGGGATTTGTACTTTACTCGAGTATTATTAGGTTTGTATACTTTGTACTTTTACTCCATTACATTTCAGAGAAAAAAACATACTTTTTACTCCTTACATTTAAAATGCAGACCTACAAAGTACAAATCTCACAGGTCCAACCATTTCAATTAGTATATTTGTATTGTTTATCTGGCCGAACTAACATTAACGTTATTAATCCTGTGACCGCAGGTAAACAGCCAATCAAATCCCCATCAATGGAAAATGAACCCGCCCATACCCATGCTGATTGGTCCTTGTGCAACACTAGAAAGCGGGGATCTTTGATTAAACACCTGCTATCAGAAGAATAGACAGTCAGATCCGCATTATGCTGTGGTTAATAGTGATATTCAGGGTACTCCAGTATTCTGTCTTTAATATTGTGATATTATTCAGGGTACTCCAGTATTCTGTCTTTAATATTGTGATATTATTCAGGGTACTCCAGTATTCTGCCTTTAATATTGTGATATTATTCAGGATAATCCAGTATGCTGTCGTGGTTAATATTGTGATATTATTCAGGATACACCATTGTTTTTAATATTGTGATATTATTCATGCTGTGATGTGAATGCCGTCCATGTTAGTTTACCTTCATTGTCTATCGCAGAACACATTCCATTGTGGGCAGAGTGTAGCTTGGTTTCATTCCAGCCTTGCCTAAACACCAGCTGATGATTTCACTAATTGGCTCACCTCTTCAACTAACTCACATGGTGCAATGTATAGTTAAAATGAAAACTTGGCCCAAGATGGAATGAGTTTGAGACCCCTGGTCTATCCCTTTCAAAAAAAAAATCTTTCACTTTTTAGTACATAAAAGTAGGACTTTTTTACTTTTACTCGTGTTTTTAGCTTGAGTCAGATTTTGAGACGGTACCCATACTTTCACCTAAGTATAATTTCTGGGTACTTTTTACACCCCTGGGTCTATGTGCAAGTACAGCAGTAAAATAATTTTGCCCAAATAACTTTTTAATTGATATGTGGCCAAGTTCAAGTTCAAGTTCAAGTTCTTTAATAGTTGTCATACAGAAGTACAGAATACTTTCATACAAAATGCTTCTTACTGTTACGCTCCAGAGACTGTGCTAGACAAGATAGTATCAAATAACATAATAACATAATATAGCATGAATTTAGAAGAAGAGAATGAGGTCACAGTGTTCGGTATAGACATATGTACAATGTTCTGAGTTACCATATAATATACAATACACAATACTATGCAGTGTACTAATGTACAGTACTATCTAGTGCAAAGCAGAAATGGGATGAGGTACAATTTTAGGTACAATTTACAGTAAGGTGTACGAGTTGTAGTGCAATCCTTCGTCCATAAATATAAAGTGTGGGGAGTGGGTGCTACAGTGTGTTTGTTTAAAGTGGGTGTGTGCTATAAAGTGTGTGGAGTGGGTGCTACAGTGTGTTTGTTTAAAGTGAGTGTGTGCGTGTGGATGTGTGTGCTATGTGCGTTTGGTGGTTGTTGTTGTGTAGTGTTCATTCATTGTTCGTTTAGCAGCCTGATGGCCTGGGGATAGAAGCTACTTCTGAGTCTTTCTGTGCTCGCCTTGAGACTCCGGTATCGCTTGCCTGACCGCAGCAGTTCAAAGAGGCAGTTGTTCGGGTGACTGGAGTCTTTAATGATTCTCTTAGCCTTGCCCTTGCAACGCTTGTAGTAAATGTTCTGGAGGGTGGGGAGCCCCCCTCCAATTGTGCGTTCGGCTGCACGTGTCACTCTTTGTAGTCTGCTTCAGTCTTTTGCAGTGCTATTCCCAAACCAGGAGGTGATGTTGCCGGTCAAGATGCTCTCTATTGTACATGAGTAGAAGTTCTTAAGGATCTTCTGGCTGACTTGGAACTTCCTTAGGCGCCTGAGGAAGTAGAGGCGTTGTCGTGCCTTCTTCACCACACTGTTAATGTGTGTGGTCCATGTCAAGTCCTCGGATATGTAGGCTCCGAGGTACTTGAAGCTGTTGACTCTCTCAACCGGTGCCCCGTCGATGCTGAGGGGGCTGTAGTCCTTGACCCCCGACCTCCTGAAGTCCACAATCATCTCCTTTGTTTTGCTGACGTTCAGGGAGAGGCTGTTTTCCTGGCACCATCCCGCCAGGACCTTGACCTCTTCCAGGTAGGCCCTCTCGTCGTTGGCAGAGATCAGGCCGACCACCACTGTGTCGTCAGCAAATTTGACGATTGTATTGCTACTCCGCTCCTGTGTGTGTACAGGGAGTAGAGGAGGGGACTCAGAACACAGCCCTGGGGGGCCCCTATGTTGAGGGTGATGGATGAGGAGGTGCAGTTGCCTGCTCTCACCACCTGGGGTCTGCCAGTCAGGAAGTCCAAGACCCACTGGCAGAGGTCATAGCCCAAGCCCAGGTCCCTGAGCTTGGCTATGAGTATGGAGGGGACTATGGTATTGAATGCCGAGCTGTAGTCGATGAATAGCATTCTCACATAGTTCCCCTGCCTCTTGTCCAGGTGTGATGCTGCTGTGTGCAGCACATGGGATATGGCGTCCTCCGTGGACCTGTTGGGGCGGTATGCAAATTGCAGGGGGTCCATGTTGATGGGGAGGGAGGAGCAGATGTAGCCCTTTACTAGCTTCTCGAAGCACTTCATGGCTATGGAGGTGAGAGCTACAGGGCGGTAGTCGTTGAGGCAAGCAGGCTTGGATTTTTTGGGTACAGGGATAATAGTGAACTTCTTCAGGCAGGTGGGGATGACAGCCTGTTCTAAGGACAGGTTAAATATGTCAGTGAATACTGGGGCCAGTTGGTCGGCACAGACTTTTAGGACGCGGCCTAATATGGCCAAATATGGCATTTTAGTGTTTCAATACATTCAAAAGAAGTCACAACCTTCTGCTCTGGGAAACCTACAACTACTGTGAATAGGCTTTGGTCAGAGGAAGAGACTGAGATATAGACAAGGATACAGAACAAGAGACAGAGACGAGCATACAGAACGAGACACATACTGAACACACTTCTTTGTATGTTTTTGTCATTGTGGGCATGCCATTAAGGGCCCTGGCCACAAGAGGGGGCCCTTCACTATAGTTCTGTCATTTGTCAGAGAGACAAGGGTAGGGAAATGAACAAGCTCGCAAGCAGGGGGAAGATGGAGAGGCCGTATCCATGGCAAGCAGGGGGAAGATGGAGGCAGTCCATGACCAGGAAGGAGGGGCAGAATGTTAAAGATAGAGGCGCATGATAAACCAGAATGTGCTTCATATCCCCTCCAGAGGCGTTTTAAACCCTTGTTCTATATTGAATAACAATTTATAAACAATGTTTCCCACCAAATTGTTCAATAAGCTACTGAATACTTAACATCTCTACACTTTTATCGTCACCAAGAATGCAAAGATCTATGCATATGGAAATTGGCAACCACCATTGATATTTACCAGGAATTCCAAATTGGCATCTTATTCTTTCACGACATGACAATTGAAGGTGTCAAGTTACCACATATTGGACTATGATAGGTTCGACCCATTAGTGACATCACACATTCAATTCAGATTTTAGAGCTCTCACATCTCCAGGGGAGGAATGTGAAAAAGGAGCTTTTTCACATAGAAAGAGTTCTGCACAAATAATCTGTATAGTCAAGGTCATCCTCCAAAAGAAAAATATATCTATATACACATTTTAGTGGAGGGGATCTTTAGTGATTTGTGCGCTCTTATTTGAGAGGTAAAGAGCTTTTTGAAGGAGTCCAGAGTTCGGGCGTTGCAGAGTTCTGTGGGGAGGGAGTTCCAGAGGGTGGGAGCTGCCACACTGAAAGCTCTGTCCCCAAAGGTCCGCAGTCTGGTTCGAGGAATGGAGAGCTGACCAGTCTGAGGAACGCAGATCGCTTCAAAATCCCAAAAGTTAAGTCCAATGCGCTCCAGACAAGTTTAAATTAGGAGGACGTTGGTGTTCAACAGCAGAGGACGGTACATACAAGCAAATCTTTCACCAGGCACAATAAGACTACCTAAGTAAGACACTGGAGCACTCATACTGTCTACATGTTTATTGCAGGGGGGACTGTTTTGACAAGTGTCTTGCTCACAGCACTCATAATGTTGGGTACATTTCTCCAAATTTTTTGTAATAATCCCTGACACAAACACATGTTTTAACCCTTTCACTACAGAAGGTTAACCTTTCGCTACCACACAACTGTTGGTGTCTAGTGGTAGGGAAAGGGTTAAGCCCATGTAGTGTGGTAGTGAAAGGGTTAACCTTCTGTAGTGCGACCGTGAAAGGACCTTCTGTGGTGTGGTAGTGAAAGGACCTATGGTGTGGTAGTGAAAGGTAAACCTTCTGTAGTGTGGTAGTGAAGGACCTTCTGTAGTGTGGTAGTGAAAGGGTTAACCTACATACATGAATTGTGTAACTTTCTTGTGTTTCTGATTTCAGACATTTCCTTTAAAGAAACATGACAGGATATGAGACTTCATTCACTTTGAGACCGGATAATTTATTAATTTAATAAATGTAGGCGTATAAAAACTATAGCAATACCTATAGGCCTACCTGTTCTGGTAAACTAGCACAAGGCTACCGAGTCGTCACAACTTGAAAAAACATGCATCACAAACATTGGTGTAAAAAACAAATGACTCATCCAATGACTTAATCAAAAACACAGATATGCAGTAAAAGACAATTGCAATACACCACATTTAAGACATGCAAAATCACCACTGAAGAGCAATTTAAAAAGCTTAATTGTGTGTGCTGGGTGCCCCCTCTTCCTAAAGGTGTCTGTTCACAGACTAGTGGACCATTATTTCAGATGTATGGGACATTTCTTTCCTCCTCAAAACATCCCGACTGCAGACCATCCCTGGCTGACACCATTGTGGTCATCACGCTGTGTGCACAATAAGGGGTAAATCCTACTATCATATCTGCCTTCAACATTCCTTAATGAAAGCAATGGGACCCAAGATAAAACATTTCCTTTGTGAAAGCAAATAGAAAAAATAAGAAATTTTGTATTTGTTTTATTCTTTCCCCAATACATTTCCAGTTCCGCGTGCACGTTCTGCGATCTGATTGGCCACGAACGTTTCTGGTGCGATCTGATTGGCCACTGACGTTTCTGGTCATGTGACACGTGCGCCCAATCGCATGACAAGCTGTGTCTTTGCCCATTTCCGGGTCTAACAGCCTGCAAACTACCCAACGCCTAGTTTATCACTGGTTAAGCTTAGGCGACTCTTTCGAAGTTGGTTAAGGTTAGAGTTTGGAATCAGGGCTGGTGTTTTGAAAGAGTGCCTAAGCTTAACCGGCGAAAGAACTTGCCGTCACACGATTGGGTGCACATGTCACTTGACCAGAAACGTCAGTGGCCAATCAGAGCGCAGAAGGCGAATGCGGAACTGGAAATGTATTGGGAAAAGAATTCAGGCGTCCCGACTCCATGACATTCAGAAAGAATAAATAACGCACATCCTCCGTTCCTTGGTGCTGAGCCAAACTGTAAAAACAGTAGTGCATGAAACAAGGCAGGGCTCGCAACTCACTTATGATGCTCCAAGATGTTTTAATTGTGACAAAATAGCAGATATAACGTTTCGACCCTTCCGGTCTTTTTCGACTCCATGACAGACATCGTTTCACTTCCTCTTGTAGAGAGGGTTGAGCCAGGAGAAACTGAGTCGACGAGGAGGCTCGCTGGGGGTTGAGGAGTTGAAGAGCAGAGGGCTGGTCTGAGTAGGACTCCCAGTCTCGAACCCCATCTAGAGAAGAGAGGGACAGCAGATCAGGTGGACTCTTCCATGTGCAGAACCCTCATGCAAGAGAGACTAGACACCTCTTGGTTAAAGGGGGAAGCCTGCTGCCAAGAGAAAGTTTGGTTTGTAAGGCTACTCTGCTACACATGCACGATGCTATAAGGATACATAAGGTCTCATGCTATAGGCTGGGGAAGCACACAGACAGATCCCTTGTCAATTCCCAATTTTAAAAAGGAAAATCTGAAGAAAACAATCAACCTTGTTCAATTTGAGAAGTCGCTCACTGGTACAGACCATGATATAAAAACGGTGACCATCATATGGACCAGGGGCATAACTATAACTTCTATATTACAAGAAAATAACATCTTTAAGCACAGTATTCTAATGAGTCATGGGTTTGATACCAATATGGCGCAATGCTATTAACCCTTTCACTACCACACTACAGAAGGTTAACCTTTCACTACCACACTAGACTGAGTCTGAGCCACTGTCGCCCTCAATATATATATATATTTTTTTTAGGGGTGCAACGGTACACATATTCGTACCGAATCATTTCAGTACATGGCGTTTGGTTCAGTACGCACTGTGTACCGAATGCAACGTTACTTTAACCACTAACTGAATGCACGTGCTGAACTTAATTCAAAAGTCATATTCCCCCTCCTTCCAAAAATATAATGATGTTGTACGTTCAGCCCATGCATACCACTGGGGGATTACCGGTCATTTAGCATAGCGACACAGTATGGCAGACTCAAAACGACAAGCCAGAGCTAGAAGACCTACCTACCTCCGTTACACCCCTAATATGTAATATATATATATAATATATATCTTTACACTCGTCTATAGCGTTAATTTCCTAAGCCGATTTTACCATATGCCACAATGTACCTTAGCTGTGAACCAGTGTGGATGGATGTGGGTCCTGGTGGGTTATGTGCAGATGTAGCAGCCGATGTAAACCCAAAACCTCTGAAGAATGACGGCGAAGGCAAACAGGTAAAATAGTAGAGTGATAGCCTGAGGAGAGATGGAGGGAGGGAAGAATGGAGGTGGTGTTGTAGAAAGAGGAAGGAATGGAATGGGGGGAGGGGTGGACAGACATGGTGATGTTGCAATGTGGGGGGGAAAGTGACCGAGCATTCTGGGAAAGGAAGGATGGACTCAAATCCAAACCATGACTTACCCAATCTACTTCTAGGACCACTAAACATTTAAGGTAATGCTTTCACATGCCATTTGCAAAGCATTTGATATTAATGCATTTTAATATGATTCAGAAATTAAAAGACCTGCACATTACTGATGCTAGTTTAAGTGAAATCAATCATGTCTGTGGTTACTGGAAAAAAACATTGCTCTGTTTTTTAAGTTTAATTATCAAGACTGCAATCCATCCTTTCTCCCCCCTTCACCATTTAACACAGACCACAATGACCAGAGTGAGCTTGCTGGAGCAGTGTCAGCCATGTTGCACTCATGTGACTCAGCAGAAGAGCAGAACAATGAGGAAGAGGAAGCTACGGCAGAGGTGCAGCATCAGTGAAGAACGCTGGAGCTTGGTTGATGATGATGACGAGGGTCAAACCAGACCAAACTGACCTGAACAGGAGAGATGGAGGTGGCAGGACCCAGACTCTCAGCATCAGCTGCCCCCATCCCTTTGTCTTCAGGCTGCTCGCTAGGCTCCGTCATGCCATGGTTTATAAGCTCTGGGGTTTGCTCTGCTCTGGAGGATACGCTGCCTCTACAGTCCGAACGGCATTTTCCTAGATCCAAGCTAACCTCCATTAGTTTAGAGCCACCATCCGCAAGCAATGAGCTATATTTCCCTTGCTTTAAGAAAGCACCTTCCTGCCCATAACTACCTTCTTCCAAATTACAACCTTCCTGCCCAGACCTACCATCTTCCAAACTACCCCCTTCGTGCCCAGAACTACCTTCTTCCAAACTACCCCCTTCCTGCCCAGACCTACCATCTTCCAAACTACCCCCTTCCTGCCCAGACCTACCTTCTTCCAAACTACCCCCTTCCTGCCCAGACCTACCATCTTCCAAACTACCCCCTTCCTGCCCAGACCTACCTTCTTCCAAACTACCCCCTTCCTGCCCAGACCTACCTTCTTCCAAACTACCCCCTTCCTGCCCAGACCTACCTTCTTCCAAACTACCCCCTTCCTGCCCAGACCTACCATCTTCCAAACTACGCCCTTCCTGCCCAGACCTACCATCTTCCAAACTACCCCCTTCCTGCCCAGAACTACCATCTTCCAAACTACCCCCTTCCTGCCCAGACCTACCATCTTCCAAACTACCCCCTTCCTGCCCAGACCTACCTTCTTCCAAACTACCCCCTTCCTGTCCAGACCTACCTTCTTCCAAACTACCCCCTTCCTGCCCAGACCTACCTTCTTCCAAACTACCCCCTTCCTGCCCAGACCTACTGTCTTCCAAACTACCACCTCCCTGCCCAGAACTACCATCTTCCAAAATTCCTCTTTCCTGAACTAAAACACCATTTTCCTGTGTTAAGCTTCCTTCCCCCAGCTCCCATCTCCTCTCCCCAGGTCCTAAGCTACCCTCCCCAGGCCCTGGACCACTCTCCTCAAATGGTATGGATGCTGTAATGTCAGCCTTCATCTCCTGGATCCCCTCCTCAGGCCCTACGCCATCCTCAGGCCTGGACAAGGACACAGACTCCTGAATTTCATCATCTTCCTCCTCCATAGATCCAGACTTGGACACTGCTAACTCCCTAGTAAGCCCCACTGGGAGGATGGGGCCAGTGGTGCCATGCTCCACCCAGAGAGGCATGGGCTGGGGTAGGGATAGAGGATGGGGCTGAGACAGGGGTAGTAGTGGAGAGTCCTGAACCGGTGGCTGGAGCAGAGACATGGCTTGGGCTGTTCCCAGAGTCCCAGCCACAGGATGTGGTTCCCTGGCCTGCAGTGAACATGTGGCACCTTCCACCTCCGGTAGTGTTGCTAGAGGTAGAGGGGCAGCAGAGCTAGGACCAACCCTCTGCCAGTTGTTGGGTTTGTACCAACTAGGGTAGAACAAGGCATCTTCCTCCTCTTCCTCCTCTTCCTCCCTCATCCCCTTCACTTCTTCCTCTTCGCTCTCCACCTCTTCCTCAGTCTGTCCCCGTGTCTTGAGATCACCTAGGCCGTGCTCTGCAGTCTCTCTCCCCTCACACTAATATGCGAAGGGGAGACCAGTAATAATATTTACAGCAAACGGGGGGAGAAATAATTAGGTCAACACATTTGTTAAAAGGTGGGCTCAACACATGTTGTGTTGATTGAAAACTTTATTAACAGATTGCAGAATGGGTACAATACAGTACGGCGCAATACAAACTTCTAAGAGGATGCAGACCAGAGAAAGACTTTAGTCTTGTTTACATCAGGGTCCTCCATTTTCAATTCATAGACATTTATGACAAAAGAAACTTTACATTGGAGGGGGTTGGGTGGGTGGGGGGGGGGATTTGGACATTTACAGGGGCCAGTTTCTAATTGCAGCCACCCGTAGGTTCTCTTTGAGAGCGGTTTTGAAGGAGGGTAGGGAATCACATTATTTTACAGCTGTGGGTAGGGCGTTCCATTGTTGTTGCATAATTGCGAAACGTGTTTAGTCCCTTGTTTGAGCCGAATCTGGGTTGTACATGATTTGTGGAACTCCCTCTGGTGTTGTGGTCGTGGAAGTATTTCGACATGTTGACGTTTCTTACCTAAAAGCTCACTACCAATCTGTGTGTGTGCGTGTGTGTGTGTGTGTGTGCGCGTTTCTCTGTCAGTGTGTGTGTGTTTCTCTGTGTGTGCGTTTCTCTCTGTGTTTCTCACGGGAACGGAGGCAGTCAGTTACTCACCTCTTTTTCTCTCTCTGTCTGTCTATCTCTCTCTGTGTATATATCTCCGTCTATATCTCTCTCTCTGTCTATATATCTCTCTCGCTTTCAGACCAGTGACAGGAAGGCGTTCAATGGGGGAAGGGAAGTGACTCAGCCCACAGCCCTGCTCTCTAATTTGCCATGCATTCCCTATGGACCGAAATGTTCCTGTTTAAAGTCGATTTGTAGCTAAACGGTGCGGTGAAACTTTCCAAAAAGTAATAGCAACGCGAGTTGGAGCAAGCCAGTCGTTTTGATACCTTTCACGTGTATGTGGTGCGAACACTCTGGGAGGAGTTTGTTGTCAAAAATCGGCGGAATAAAGAAGAATAAAAAAGAAAAGTATATATTACTATAGTGTGGTTGCAACCTGGCTTCGCCAGGTCACCCACACTAACTAGACAATTCCGCGCGGGGGAAATTGTGAAAGTGTGGGTGACGCCTGTGCACCGCCGGCCAACGGGAGAGGGTCTCTCGCGAGTCTCTACGACAAACGGTTCAAAAGATACACAAAGGGGGAGGAGCCAAACTATGGGCGTGGTCAACATAGACCAATGAAAGAGGATATCCCTACCGAGTACAATGCCACAACCCGCAAGTCTCTACAACAAACTATTACACTATTACACTTGCACACTATTACACTTGCACACTATTACACTAGCACACACTTAACACTATTACACTAGCACACTAGCACACCATTACACTATTACACACTATTACACTAGCACACTATTACACTTGCATACTATTACACTAGCACACTATTACACTAGCAGACTATTACACACTATTACACTTAGGGATGGGTACCCTTCACATTTGAACCGATACCGGTACCTGTGAATCGATACCGGTACCCAATGGTACCTTTTTTCGGTACTTTAGTCTCAAGAAATTTAATTTACCTACCTCAGTCGTAAAGTCAGTGTCGTTGAATCAAGTCAAATCCTAGGTGAGCGTGTATTGTGCGCGTGTAGCTTTATGCCAAGCAAGCAGTGCAAAAATTTACCGTAGTGGCATGCAGTAATGCGCCTTTCATTTTCCGCCGCCCAGCGCCCAGGTCGCGCGGAAATAGGCTGTCTATTGCCATTCTCTTTGACAAACTCTAACCTTAACCAGCTCCTTAACAACGCCTAAACTTAACCGTTCTAACCTTAACCAACTCCGAAACAATGCCTAACCTTAACCTTAACCTTAGAAATTATATTGCCATTCTCTTTGACAAACTCTAACCTTAACCAGCTCCTTAACAGCGCCTAAACTTAACCGTTCTAACCTTAACCAACTCCGAAACAATGCCTAACCTTAATCGGCGAAAGAATACACGTTAAAAAAAAATCACGTTAAAAAATATTTTCGATGGGATTCGAACTCGCCAGCAAACAAGCCATAGGATCCACAGCCATGTGTCCTTGCCAATTGAGCTATTTGCTAGATACTGAATAAGGGGCGGTGACTTATATATATTGAGCTCCGCTCGTGTCGCATGCGCGGGCACCTCGCGCGAGCACGCCGGCGCACGCACGCACCTGAGCGAGCACGCCGCCGCCGGTGCACGCACGGTAGCATTTGTCTGAAAAGAAGGGCGCTTTACCGCACTAGCGTGCGGTGACGAATGCGGAAGCATTTTTGCACTGCTTGCTTGGCATTAACGTACAGGCGTATTGTGCGCGTGAACGTTGACATGAAAAGAAAAAAGTATAACATTTTTTTTTTTTTTTTTTGGTATCTCACTTGATTCGATACTCGGTAGTACCGACGTGTTTCGGTTCGGTACCTCAAAAGTACCGAATTCAGTACCCATCCCTAATTACACTAGCACACTATTACACACACTATTGTACTGAGTACAATGGCACAACCCGCAAGTCTCTACGACAAACGGTTCAAGAGATACACAAAGGGGGTGTGGCCTAATGGGGCGTGGTCTAAGGATCGGGGGAGTGGTCAACATCGACCAATGAAAGGATATCCCTACAGAGTACAATGCCACAACCCGCAAGTCTCTACGACAAACGGTTCAAGAGATAAACAAAGGGGGTGTGGCCTAAGGGGGTGTGGCCTAAGGAGTGTGGTCCAATGATCGGGGGAGTGGTCAACATCGACCAATGAAAGAGGATATCCCTACAGAGTACAATGGCAAACCCGGAAGTCTCTACGACTCTAGGTCGGCGTCTTGAATCAGTCTGTTTCGAGGCGGGCGCTCGAAAACTTGACTCATCCTCAGCTTCTGATTGGTTGAAGAATTGACACAAAGGTGACACAAATGCTCACAGCCACTCAGAGAAGATGAGACTCTGAAGGGCGCAAGGATGACACGCAAATTCGTGAAGCGTTCCTTATTGTTGCATGTTTTTGTCAAACAGTGTTGAAAATCTAAAAAAATATATATATTAAAATCTTTTTTTTGTAAAGAAAAAAAAAATATATATATATAAAAGGTTTGGTCAACGACAGGCCCACTACTAGGCTGGGACAGGGGCCCATTGGTACTGAGTGACACGTAAGAACAGATGACGCTCAAAGCAAAAAAAATAAATTATAAACAAGAAGCGTAAGGGGGTTTGCATGAAATCTAGAGGCGGATGCTGCCAAATGTAGCTTCAACATAGTCATCCACAGTAGTGCAGCAACAGCCTCAGGCGGCCCACTGCCAGGCAGAGGAGCAGACACAGGCAGTGGAGCAGCATGTGAGCTTGACAGGGCCAAGGGACAGAGTGAGCAGGAGCCTGATGTATGTGTGTGCCATGATGATTAATTCAATTAATGTTGATAATAATATGAACTAGACAATTCCGCACAGGGGAAATTGTGAAAGTGTGGGTGACGCCTGTGCACCGCCGGCCAACGGGGGAGAGGGTCTCTCGCGAGTCTCTATGACAAACGTTCAAAGGATACAAAAAGGGGGCGTGGCCTAAGGATCGGGGGAGTGGTCAACATAGACCATTTGAAGATCGGAATTTTCAGAGTTTTCGGATTTTTCCGGTTCAGACTTTTCCGAGTTTTTGAACTTTTTCGGATTTTTGATGTTTCAGAGTTTTCGGAATTTTCGGACTTTTCAGAGTTTTTGAACTTTTTCGGATTTTTGATGTTTCCGAGTTTTCCGAGTTTTTGGATTTTTCCGGGTTTTCCGAGTTTTTGAACTTTTTCGGATTTTAGATGTTTCCGAGTTTTTGAACTTTTTCGGATTTTTGATGTTTCCAAGTTTTCGGATTTTTCCGAGTTTTTGAACTTTTTCGATTTTTCCGAGTTTTCGGATTTTTCAGAGTTTTGGGATTTTTCCGAGTTTTTGAACTTTTTCGGATTTTAGATTTTTCCGAGTTTTCGGATTTTTCCGAGTTTTTGAAAGGGGTGTGGCCTAAGGGGCGTGGTCTAATGATCGGGGGAGTGGTCAACATCTACCAATGAAAGAGGATATCCCTACCGAGTACAATGGCACAATCCGCAAGTCTCTACGACAAACGGTTCAAGAGATACACTGAGGGGGTGTGGCATAAGGGGGCGTGGTCTAAGGATCGGGGGAGTGGTCAACATCGACCAATGAAAGGTGGTCAACATCGACCAATGAAAGGTGGTCAACATCGACCAATGGCACAATCCGCAAGTCTCTACGACAAACGGTTCAAGAGATACACTGAGGGGGTGTGGCCTAAGGGGGCGTGGTCTAAGGATCGGGGGAGTGGTCAACATCGACCAATGAAAGGTGGTCAACATCGACCAATGAAAAAGGATATCCCTACTGAGTACAATGACACAACCCACAAGACAGAGGGCGCTGTCCAGCAATTCAGTACTGCAACACAGTGATGGGCAATGATGGGTTAAAGTGGATGAGGTCATTGGCAGCTCAGCCACGAGCCACACAGCTGTTAGGCTGAGTGAGCCACGAGCCACACAGGTGACGCAATCACTATGACTTGCATTTTCTATCCAATGCATTTCTATGGAGGCAGATGCATGACTGCATTGTCACGTTGATTAAAAGAAAACTATAAGAGATGAAGCGTTGTGACGCGCACAGAAGCACTACAATGAGTAGGCGAAGGGTTGTGTGCGATATTGTGGCATTCGTGCGATATTGTGGCACTCCTTCGGCGATCGGAACAGAAGGGTAAAAAAAGAGTGTGAAAAAAGATATTCCTAGAGTGCGATTGCATGGCGGTCAATGGAGAGGAGAACCTTCAAACAAATGGTCGTCAGTTGAGATAGAAATGTCCAATTCCATTTATTTTTCTTTTGTGAGCGGACTGACAGCCGTGTCATCGTTTCGATGCGTTTGTTTTATTTCTACGTCCAAAATTGAGATCACACTCGCAATTCACCCAAGGTAGGGGAAAAAAGATTATTTCAGCTGCTACACTCTAAATTGCAATGCATTTCCAATGGGGCCGAAATTTTACCGTTTAAAGTCGATTCGTAGCCAGACGGTGCGGTGAAACTTTACGAGTTCGAATACCGCTGTTGCCATAGGCAAGCCGGTCGTTTTGATACCTTTCACGTGTATGGGGCGCGAACGCTCTGGCACGAGTGGTGTTGGCAAAATCGGTGGAATAAAGAAAGAAAGAATAAAAAAGAGTAACAAGAACAATAGTGTGGGTGGCAACCTGGCTTCGCCAGGTCACCCACACTAACTATAGTGTGGGTGGCAACCTGGCTTCGCTAGGTCACCCACACTAACTAGACAATTCCACGGGGAAATTGTGAACGTGTGGGTGATGCCTGTGCACCGCCGGCCGACAGGAGAGGATCTCTCGCGAGTCTCTATGACAAACCGTTCAAAAGATACAAAAAAGGGGTGCGGCCTAATCATATGGGCGTAGTCAACAGGCCAATGAAAGATGATATCCCTACTGAGTACAATGGCACAACCCGCAAGTCTCTACGACAAACTGTTCAAAAGATACAAAAAGGGGTGCGGCCTAGGGATAGGGGCATGGTCAACATAGACCAATGAAAGAGGATATCCCCACTGAGTACAATGGCACAACCCGCAAGTCTCTACGACAAACTGTTCAAAAGATACAAAAAAGGGGGCACGGCCTAAGGATAGGGGGTGTGGTCAACATAGACCAATGAAAGAGAATATCCCTACTGTGTACATGGCACAACCCGCAAGTCTATACAACAAACTGTTCAAAAGATACAAAAAGGGGGTGTGGCCTAAGGATAGGGGTGTGGTCAACATAGACCAATGAAAGAGGATATATCTACTACCGAGTACAATGGCACAACCTGCAAGTCTCTACGACAAACTGTTCAAAAGATACAAAAAGGGGGTGTGACCTAAGGATAGGGGGTGTGGTCAACATAGACCAATGAAAGAGGATATCTCTACAGAGTACAATGGCACAACCCGCAAGTGTCTACGACAAACTGTTCAAAAGATACAAAAAGGGGGCACGGCCAAAGGATAGAGGGAGTGGTCAACATAGACCAATGAAAGAGGATATCCCCACTGAGTACAATGGCACAACCCCCAAGTCTCTACGACAAACAGTTCAAAAGATACAAAAGGGGGTGCGGCCTAAGGATAGGGGGCATGGTCAACATAGACCAATGAAAGGGGGTGTGGCCTAAGGGGGCATGGTCTAAGGATCGGGGGAGTGGTCAACATCGACCAATGAAAGAGGATATCCCTACAGAGTACAATGCCACAACCCGCAAGTCTCTACGACAAACGGTTCAAGAGATACACGAAGGGGGTGTGGCCTAAGGGGGTGTGGTCTAATGATCGGGGGAATGGTCAACATCGACCAATGAAAGAGGATATCCCTACTGAGTACAATGGCAAACCCGCAAGTCTACGACTCCAGGTCGGCGTCTTGAATCAGTCTGTTTCGAGGCGGGTGCTCGAAAACTTGACTCATCCTCAGCTTCTGATTGGTTGAAGAATTGACACAAAGGTGACACAAATGCTCACAGCCACTCAGAGAAGATGACTCGGAAAGGCGCAAGGATGACAAGCAAATTCGTGAAGCATTCCTTATTGTTGCATGTTTTTGTCAAACAGTGTTGAAAATGTAAAAAAAAAAATGTAAAAAAAAAATATATTAAAATCTTTTTTTTTGTTGTCAAATTTAAAAAATAAAAAATAAATATATATATAAAAGGTTTGGTCAACGACAGGCCCACTACTAGGCTGGGACAGGGGCCCATTGGTACTGAGTGAACGTGTAAGAACAGATGACGCTCAAAGCAAAAGAAAATTATAATAAACAGAAGATGCGTAAGGGGGTGCGGAGAAATTGCATGAAATCTAGAGGCGGATGCTGCCAAATGTACTAAAATAACAAAAATGTTTTCTGCAGCTTCAACATAGTCATCCACAGTAGTGCAGCAACAGCCTCAGGCAGAGGAGCAGACACATGCGGGCTCCGCATCACAGCCAAGGTAGGTATGGCCACGGCCCTACTGGCCATACCGGTTACGCGGCTCAATATTGACCATGACCCCCCCCCCCCAAATGTTTATTGCTTTTCTGCATGATTCACGTGAGTCACTATTTTAAGTCAGAAAAACCGGAATTCCATTTTAAATGGGAGAAATCACATCCCTGCTTAACACTTTGGGTGCCATGGGTTAAATTCATGATATACCATAGATTGCCAGCTCTATTTGTCTATGGAGAAGTACCCCTTCTTTGCATGGCTATAACTTTTTAAATTCTATTGCTACATTGCCATTATTAGGGCCCATTCAAAGTCCTATATGTATTGTTCATTGTGTAGCAACGTTAAACTTTTTCATTCACATATTCATAGTAAAGTATGGTCTAATGTATAAGTATGTTTTCATCTCTTTCTGCAGCTTTCTCCAGAACGTGATCTATAGCCCCAAATGCATTATATTGATGATGAAATACAGTTTGATGGCAATCGGGGCGATATAAAAAATGTCAATTGGACGTACTTCTAGAATGATCTACGTATGATCTGATGATGACCGGATGGGCGGGGGATCGTTTATAATTCCGTGGGCAGCGTTATATCATTCATCTAGTGTGGGTCATATGTTCATCATAACAGTTTATATGGAACACGTTAAAAAATAACGCTGAATCTTACCGGATCTTCCTCGCGCCGTTGGACGATCAGCGTGGTGTAGACCGTTTTCGATTATGGGATGTTTATCCTGATGAACCATTTCCAGCTTGTATAATACTATATACGTCCAAATCATGTTGTTTATCGAGTTATTGGCAATGGATCGCTATATATTGTGACAAGCCAGAGTGCCGGGAGCCAAACCGAGTGCCCGGAAGTAATATGGCCGACCAGCACAACCTCCACAGCACTTCCTGTTTGGCGATTGCGCCGATCGGCCACCAGATGGCGCTCCTGAACCGCCAGAGAGCTCAGTGGGTCCTCCTGGTGGATCTCAGGCCAGCGGAGGGGAAATATGAATCCGATCACAGATTTTTGAAATATTGATATTAACACTATGGGTGCCGGCCAGAAATCCGGAAAATGACTGGATTGCCAGTGCTATTTGTCTATGGAGAAATTCCCCTTCTTTGCAGGGCTATAACTTTTTAAATTCTATTGCTACATTGCCATTATTAGGGCCCATTCAAAGTCCTATGTGTATTGTTCATTGTGTAGCAACGTTAAACTTTTTCATTCACATATTCATAGTAAAGTATGGTCTAATGCAGACCTGGGCATTGTACGGCCCGCGGGCCGGATACGGCCCGCGGGATGATTCTGACCGGCCCGCGAAAGATTACATGATAATTAAAAAAAAAATTAAAAACGATTTTTTTGAATTTTTTTTTTTTTACTTTTTTCTTTTCATGTCAACGTTCACACGCACAATATACGCTTACGCTCATGAAATGCATAGCCATGTGAAAGCCTTCATGACAAAGTTGCAATTAATTTCAAGGCAACTATACAGCAACAATCTCAAACACATGAAAACCCTGAAAGAAGTCAAACCATCAGCTGATCACCGGCACAGGTACTCATCCATGTTGGGAGCACTGCATGATGAATTTTCAAGGCGTTTTCAATATTTCAAAAAGGTTGAGGATGCAGCTGGTTTCCTCTCCCTTTACCTGCAGTGTTGATAGTTGTTCAGCTTGAACTCATTGACCTGCAGTCTGATTCACTACTGAAAGAGCACTATAAGTCAGCATCACTGCTAGAGTTCTACTCTGCTCTCAAGGAGGAGAACTTTCCAAACATGAGGAGACATGCTCAGAAGATGTTGGTTCTCTTTGGATCCACATACATATGTGAACAGATATTCTCAGTCATGACTAGGGATGGGTACCTTTCACATTTGAACCGATACCGGTACCGGTACCTGTGAATCGATACCGGTACCCAACGGTACCTTTTTTCTGTACTTTAGTCGCAAGAAATTAAATTTACCTACCTCAGTCGTAAAAAAAAAATCCAAACTTCAAATAACTACAATTTCGACAGTTTTCGGCTTGTCATTGCTCCGACTGCTTTGTTGTTGAATCAAGTCAAATCCTAGGTAAGGATATATTGTGCGTGTGAACGTTGACATGAAAAGAAAAAGTAAAAAAAAAAAAAAAAAAGTACAAATCTTTTTTTTTTTGGTTTCTCACTTGATTCGATACTCTGTAGTACCGACGTGTTTCGGTTCGGTACCTCAAAAGTACCGAATTCGGTACCCATCCCTAGTCATGACGTTTACCAAGTCCAGGTACAGATCCTCTCTCACTGATGAACATCTGGCAGCTGTGCTTCGCATCTCCACCTCAGACATGCAACCTGACTTTGATGGACTTGTTAAAAAGCTCAACAGAGACTGGATTTCTCACACTGAATGAAAAAAAAGAACTGAAGAACACTAAAATGTGGAAATATAACAAGTGAAATGGGACACTTGATATTTTTTTTCTTTTTTTTTGCACAGTTCTGAAAACATTAAATGCTTAATATAGGCATGTAAAGTAAAAAAGGCTACAAAACTGAGACACTTTTCTTTACACAGTTCAGTGACATGTCTTGTTTATTTTTGCTATAAGATGATGTGATGTCTTTAGAAAGCTAAGAAAATCCTTGTTTCAATAGTATATGAAACTCAAAATGCCCTTTGTTATTAATGTTTCACATTTTGTTTATCATTTTGGAAATAAATTCTATTTAAATAAATGATATTTTTGAAAGCTAACCTCACCTTTTAATTGCCAAATAATAACATACACTCTTACCAGGGGTCAAAACAATGCCATTTACTGCTTTTTATATAGAAATAAAATGTATATTATGCATAATTGAGTTTGGAATTTTGGCCCGGCCCTCCAACATATTTCCAGTTGCTCATTCGGCCCACTGGGAAAAATAATTGCCCACCCCTGGTCTAATGTATAAGTATGTTTTCATCTCTTTCTGCAGCTTTCTCCAGAACGTGATATATAGCCCCAAATGCATTATATTGATGATGAAATACAGTTTGATGGCAATCGGGGCGATATAAAAAATTTCAATTGGACGTACTTCTAGAATGATCTACGTATGATCCGATGATGACCGGATGGGCGGGGGATCGTTTATAATTCCGTGGGCAGCGTTATATCATTCATCTAGTGTGGGTGATATGTTCATCATAACAGTTTATATGGAATACGATCAAAAATAACGCTGAATCTTACCGTATCCTCCTCGCGCCGTTGGGCGATGAGCGTGGAACAGTCATTTACCTATTATGGTATGTAGAAATATCAGGTCCATTTCCAGCTTGTATAATAGTATATATGTCCAAATCATGTTGTTTATCGAGTTATTGGCAATCGATCGCTATGTATTGTGTCGAGATCGAGTCCCGGTAGCCAAACAGAGTGCCCGGAAGTAATACGGCCGACCAGCACAACCTCCATAGCACTTCCTGTTTGGCGATTGTGCCGATCGGCCACCAGATGGCGCTCCTGAACCGCCAGAGAGCTCAGTGGGTCCTCCTGGTGGATCTCAGGCCAGCGGAGGGGAAATATGAATCCGATCGCAGATTTTTGAAATATTGATATAAGGACGCTGTAAAGCGTCCTCCGGCAACTTGAGCATGGCCGGGAATGACGCTTTTAAGCGTTTTCCGGCAGTCAAAGTGTTAAATACGCTGTAAAGCGTCCTTCGGCAACTTGAGCATGGCCGGGAATGACGCTGTAAAGCGTTTTCCGGCACCCAAAGTGTTAAATAATAATGTTATTATTAATAAATACAATAATTTAATCTTGCCACTATTATTGGTTAGCTGGTTGGGTGTAGGATGAAAACATTCCATTTGCAAAAGGAAACCGTTCATAAAAGGGTTCAACTTGAGGGCTAACATTTCATAAAAATTTAAAAGGGCACTTCAAACAAGGGATTTTCAACCGACACGGCCGGTTAGCCTTCGGGAGAGGTGTTAGTTGGACACTGCCTAGGCTAACCGGCCATGTCCGCTTCCATTCATTGTGCTAAGCTAGGCTAACGTGCACCCAGATAGCTTTCTACTGAACACAGAGAGGAAACTGGTATCTATCTTCTTGTCTCTCTCTGGAGAAGACGGTAAGCTAATTACCCAAAATGTTGGCGTGTTCTTTTAAACACATACAGGACCAAGTAAACTTTCAATTAATAAAACTGAAATTCCAAGGTTTTCAAACTATGAGAACACTTGCCCATTTCCATCATGTTTAATACTGTACCTGTTGTGTGCTCATTCCGTCCTGGTCTTCACACGAGCTTCCCTTTCTGACGGGGTGAGGGGCGGGACAGCCCTCCGCCTCTCCTCCAACCTCCCCCTTCTTCTCCAGCAGACCAACTCCTTGGTTCTTCCGAACAGAACCCACCGTCTTCAACTCTAGAACCCGCCCTGTGCGGTCAACAGAGCCCACAACCAGAACCGGTGCCACAGGTAGAACCATTTGTGTTAGTACCGGTGGAGATATAGATACCGGTGGCAATATCGGTGGCGATATAGATACCGGTGGCGATATAGATACCAGCGGCGGCTCTCGAACTGGTTCCAATGATGATTCGAAAGCAGATTGTGGCTCCGGGTTGTAGACGTAGGGTTCTGGAAGGAGTCTGGGTTCTTCTGGTTGTAGTTCAGGTTCTTCAGGAGTCTCCTCCTCAACTGAAAGGAACAGCAGATGAATGTGTGTTTGAGTCAAAAGGTAACAAGAGGGACAAAGCAACATTTCATCTAACATTTTCATCAGAACGCGGTTCTATAGTTGTTCTTGTTTCATTGAATCAGGATACATTAAGATTAGGGATGCTCGATATTGGCTTTTTTACCGATACCAATATACCGATATTGTCCAACTCTTAATTTCCGATACCGATATGCCTGGGTAAATAAAGGTTATAGAAATGTTAAAAAAATAAATAAATAAAAATTTGAAAACAGATACCGATATTTTCCGATACATTTTAATGCCAATATCGGTAGGCCGATAATATCGGACATCCCTAATTAAGATGAGAGCCTCGTCGTTCCATTGTTACTGCACTGTGCAAACCTATCCCACAGAGCATCCAGAACAGTAAAATCAACCAAAATAAAAACTGAATAGACTAGAAGGGGACGGCCCCAGAGGAACATAGTATCACTAACTGTACCCTTGATGAAGTCAATGGAGCGTAGAGCCCTCTCCTGCCTCTTGAAGTTAACCCTGTAGTGACTCATGTTCTCATAACCTGACGACAGGGTCGCCACCGGACAGGAGGTGGTCGCCTTCATCAACCTGGGGGGGGGAGGAGAGAGGAGTTAAGAGCGGCGAGGAAAAAGGAGAAAAGGAGAAGAGGAGGAGGTGAAAACAAGAGGGGTGTTTTAACCTGACTGTTCCTGTGTAATAGGGGTGTAACGGTACAGAAGCCACGGTACGTACCTCGGTTATGGGGTCACGGTTCGGTACGAGTTCAGTACAAAACGAAAAAAATATTTATAATATATTTATAATAATTATCTTTTATTAAGTTATACTTAGGCCCTGTTTAGACGGAAACGCTAGCAGGTGAATCCGCAAAAATATTTTTTCGGATGTGCCTTTTGTTTATACGGCAACTGCGTTTTTACGGGGAGAAACCGCAAAAAAGTGAGACCACCTTCCTGGGTGGAATTCCTAGAAACGATAAACCTTTGCGCTATCATCTAAACTGTCAAACGGCATAAAACTATGACGAAAGGGTTCTCAAGGCTCTCGTCGCGCGTACTGCTTACATCACAGGCATGTGCCAGTAGCCTAGAAGCGTAAACAAAGCATGTCTGATTCTATCCATGGTGATCACCTGAAGGCTACATTGGCAGTACTTTTAAATACACAATAATCTGTCCCGCGGCTATCGCAACTATTAGTGACTGGAGCCACTGTCTGTGAGTGACTCTGCTTTGGTCCAATCACATTCCCCCACCGACAGTCTGCGAATCAGAGGCAGAGTAGGGCGGGTCTTCACAGCACGTCATGTGACATATGCGCCAATCGTGTGACAGCTGGGCTCCGTCGTCTCGAGTCTTTACAGCCTCGTCTGCACGCAGAATTCCATCCCAAAACACTAGTCTAAACACAACATTAAAAGTGAGACCGCAAGTCGACTTCTGCGGTTTCTGTTCAGACTCTCTCCGTCTAAACATGGCCTTAGTTCCACCTAGGCTTGGTGCGGTAGTCAGTGATACCGGTGACATTCTGTGTTCAGGCATCCACCGAGCAAATTAATTCCCTACGGCCCACACCCCCACCGGTGTATGCTTGCAGTTTCACTTGTGAAGTAGATTTAACTTCACGTGAGGCAGAGAAAGAAGACGTTAGAGAAGAGATGACATGTTACACAAGAATGGCAGAGGATTTATCCATATTTTAGATTTAAACACAGCAGCAGCTCGACAGGAGAGGTACGTTGTGCGTTTTTCTCTGATCAGCTGTGAGTGAAAGTTGCACGGAAGAAAGTTTGTGTGTGTTATTTGGCGAACAAGAAAATTATGAAAATGTTTTCAGTAATGACCCTGTTGTGTTAACATTTTGGGAAGGGGTTAATTTGGAGTTTTGGATTAAATTATGCACGCTAAAAAAGGTTCTGCATGCGTGTTCCGTTAGTGGTTTTTAACGTACCGTTCCATTAGTTCGGTACACAGCGCATACTGAACTGAACCGGTTCGGTACGGCTACGTGTACCGTTACACCCCTAGTAACTAATGTACATGTCTGTAATGAGAAAAGGCCTACAATAGAGGGCACTCACTGGGAGGGGGAGCAGGAGAAGTGATTGTGAAAAGTAACTTAGTTCATAAGACTGTATATTATGATAGTTACTGTAATCAAATCACCATTAGCTTTAGGACTGAGGCATGTTACTTACTTTGGTAGGAGCTTCTTTGAACTCTGAAAAAGGAGGGAGAAAACAGTGACTCAAGGTGGATGGACTCGTTGCCTCATAATGAAGATGCTAACCATGATTATCAATTTACTTATATTTGGCAACCTACACACTCAAACACAGGACAGCCTGTATGAATAAAATGCTATACCAAACTTGAAATTACAGTCTTCTTGGGTGTTCAAAACCAAATAACAATACACTTTAACAGCTGTTTTGAGAGGGTTATGGTCTCTTTACTCTTGGCTACATTTGAAAAAGAAACGCAGCATTAATGAACATGTTCTGTATTGATACATTTATGGCTCTCGGCCATGTACCGGGCCCATCTGGCTTAAAAGGAATCACACGCATACCGTGATTTGGTATTAAATCAATTTGGTGACATTTATTTTGACAACGTTAGGGGGGTGCACCGTTCCTGGAGGTACTGCAATACCAGGTCGATGCGTGGAGTGGACGGAGCAAGCCCCTTTTCCATCTCCCTGCTCCAAAAATCAATTTAATATATGGTCCCCGGGTAGGGGACGTATCAGATATTAAACTGATAAGAACAGATACTACACTTGATCTTAGCCAAAAGGCCGAGAAGCGATACCCACAAACTGTCGGCAAAGCGGGGTTGTTCCCGGAGAGCTCACTCTCGGCCGTGGTTTATGCAGAGACGATGTATAATCATAATGTTGTCTCAGTGTATAAAGTATGGGGCCCTCACTCAACATGCGTGTTGCGTCCGATAATATAATATGGACATATTTACTTGCATAGAATGTAACCATGGATGAATTGTAAGAACATTTGTTGTATTATTAGATTCTACTTCCCAACTCTCCCTCATCACGCGACAAGCCACCCTCCAATAGGATACGACTAGTAAACGTTCTCAAATAAAATCCATCTATTAGAAGAAACATTGAACCGGTTTATTTTAATCAGTCATACAGACAAAAGGAAATGAATAACGATAACCGAATGTCCTTGCGACTGTCATTCATTTGTCTTTTTAATCTATTTTCTCTCTATTTTCCTGTACTGCTGTGTTTACATCGAGCTCTGGCGCCATCCGTTGGAAAAACAAACCAACTGCACTTGGTGTCGCGAGGCTGCTCTACTCAAAGCGAGGCTGCTCGACTCAAACTGACTGCCTTCTCTGTGCCCGTTTGCTGCCCCTCCCCCCTTCACACAGCCACCACCAATGTGCATTATTAGGAAGTTAAGAAGACGGTTATTTTTGTGTGATTTATTGGCCGTTTCATGTACATAAAATAAACACTCAACACGACAATGGATTGTATTTAACTACGTAACCGTGTTGAACAAATTAAGTAAAGGCTGGAGTGCAGCAGAGCTCATTTGAAGCCAGGTGTGACGTCTTTGTGAAGCAGAACGAGGACCCACTAGGCCTCTTCCTCGAGTCCCCTTTAAAAATATTCAGTTCACCAGGACTTAATGTTTCCACATTTACATATTTAATGTTTCCACATGAACACAACTCGCCCCTACACTAATGAAAACTTGCAGTCGTTTTTATTTTTAGCCGAACAGCTGTAACGTATTCGCGTTATACACGTCGTGTACATGTACACTTATCCTTACGTTGTTAGATGCGTTATGAAATCAAAGTGTTTGTCAAAAGAGTTGTGACAACTAGCGTTTAAGTGCTAGCCAAATAACAGCTATGAAGCAACAATTCACCTAAGGTAAAAACGAAGACTTTGAGTGAGGGAATTCTAATCGAATCGAACTTACCCAAACAGTGTCTTCGTGTTAACTAGCCAACAGCCTCTAGTTCGCTTAGCTAACCAAAACGTTCCTTCTTCGGGTTGTTCATCGTAAAAGTTATATTCCATAATTCCAATTACAGAAAAGAAAACCATCACTAGACAGTGGCGGCGTTTACATGGACAGTTTATTTGTTCAATTAAATTAAAAGTCACCATGTAACCGCAGCCACTGTGCGACTTGCAAAAACATGATACTGTTTGGGGGAGAGAGAGCACAGGTAAAGTGACGAGTCTCCTGCACCAGCAATTGAGTATGCAAATTGTGGTGTGCAGGATGAACCAGTCAGATGCATGGGGACGAGGGGAGGTGTTAGGCTGTTGTTGTTATCAAGGAGGGGGGGGGGGGGGGCTGTACACTGGAGGTGGTTGGGGGGGGGGTTGGGTAGGTTGGTTGTCTACCATCTAATCTCCTCATTTAAATCTCAAGTTGCACATGTGCTCGTTTTTGTATTAAAATGTTTGTACCACTAGGATACTCTAGTACAGTGGTTCTCAACTGGTCTAGCCTCGGGACCCAACATTTTCCTTAGTCATTAAATCGCGACCCAAATTTTTTAACCACTAATTTATTTCAATTTTTCGTTTTTGGAGTAATACACAATCTTTCATGCACTGTTAAAAACATGAAATAAACGCAAAAAAGTGCAACTAGTGCTAAAAACCCAATGAAATAAAATAATAATAATAAATAATATATGCTTCTTAGCGGACTTCTTAGCTTAACATAACAGACCTACAGTAAGTTTGGGGGAACTAATGGGATAACTGGGGTTGCAACAAAAGTGCAACTAGGGATAAAACACAATGAAATAAAATAATAATAATAAATAATATATGCTTCTTAGCAGACTTCTTAGCTTAACATCCCAGGGAAGTAATGGGATAACTGGGGATGTTGTTTGCTCCTGACAAGTCTCAAAATCTGGGGTGATAATAATAATAATAATAATAATAATAATAATAATAATAATAATAATAATAATAATAATAATAATAATAATAATAATAATAATAATAATAATAATAATAATAATAATAATAATAATAATAATAATAATAATAATAATAGATCAAATTTATATAGCGCCTTTCTAGAACCCAAGGTCGCTTCACAATCAGGACAAAAATAGGGCTAGGGAAATAGGGGGGGGAAAGGGGGATGAGGGAAGGTAAGGGATAATGGACCTAATCTAAACTAACTGATGGGGAAAGCCTTGGTGAAGAGGTGTGTTTTTAGTGCAGATTTGAAGGTGTCCAGGGTTGGGGCGTTGCAGATTTCGGGGGGGAGGGGGGGTTCCAGAGGGTAGGGGACGCCACGCTGAAGGCTCTGTCCCCAAAAGTCTGTAACCTGGTGCGAGGGATGGAGAGGAGACCTAGATCAGAGGATCGTAGGTTCCGGGATGGAGTGTGCTGTTGGAGGAGATCAGACAGGTATCGGGGGGCGAGGGCATGGAGGGACTTGTAGGTGAGGAGCAGGAGTTTGAAGGTGATGCGGAACTTGACTGGGAGCCAGTGGAGGTGGATGAGGGTGGGGGTGATGTGCTGCCAGGGCTTGGTGTGAGTGAGAACCCTGGCAGCTGAGTTCTGAACATACTGGAGCCTGTCCAGGGCTTTGCTGGGTACCCCGAACAGGACTCCATTACAGTAGTCCAACCGGGAGGTGATGAATGAGTGGATCAGGGTCTCAGCCACAGAGTCTGAGAGTGAGGGTCGGAGACGGGAGATGTTTTTGAGGTGGTAGAAGGCAGACTTGGTGACGGATTTGATGTGTGATGGTACAAAGCAACTCTGAGGTCATGCTCAATGTCCAATCTGTTCCTCTGCTTTGTCTTCAGCTGGACCAGAGCTGAGAAGCCACTTTCACAAAGATAGGTAGTGCAAAAGTGTAAAAGAAATTACACACACATCCGCGACCCACTCAAAATGGCCCCGCGACCCACTTTTGGGTCGCGACCCACCAGGTGAGAAACACTGCTCTAGTCTACTACACACAGTGTTGGGGAAACTGTTACCAAACTATTAACGTTAGCTACTTCATAATGAAAAGTAGAACTCAATCTATCTAAAATAATAATACAATAAAATAAATAAATGTAGCTTGTCAAACTAAAACTACTTTTTAAAAAGTAATTAAACTATATCCAAAATATATTGTGGAAAATTATCACAGTCTTGAGCCTGGAATCTGGAGGTACAATTGAACCGACAGAGATAAGATAAGATATTACTTTATTGATCCCCTTGGGGAAATTCGGGCATCATAACAGGTATGGGCAGGGTAATAGTAGAAAGACATAAATATAGGCAATAAAATTTGATCTGAATATAAAAATATGAGTGTTGAATTGGAATTAAGAAAATGCTAAACTTAGGGAAATATGTAGTTTGCAATTAACTGTATAATGTAGTTAAACTACCACCCAACTGCTACAAATGAGTAATTTAACTACATATAGCTAACTACTCTACAACTCCACGTATGTCTTTCCTCTATTTCATCTATTTGTGTGTCATTTTATCTTTTGCATTCTATCTATGATAGAATCTATTCTATCTGGAGCGCTTTGAATCTTGAATCTTGAATCTTCAACAACTCCGGCGCATGTGGCAGGGCTTCCCGGCCATTACGGATTACAAACCCACCGAACAACTCTTCCCCCAACCACTGACCCCCTCCCTCCCTGGTGAGCTCAATAACTTTTACACCCAGCGTTGACTCTCCCTGCTGACCACCAACCCCTCACTCTCTCCCCCACTGGCTTGTGTGCTACACTGAGCAGGACTAATGCACATAAGGCAGCTGGCCCTGATGGCATCCCCGGTCGTGTGCTCAGGAACTGTGCTGAGCAGCTGGCCGAGGTCCTAACTGACATCTTCAATCTGCCACTAGCTCAGGCAGTTGTTCCAGCGTGCTTCAAGACCACCTCCATCATGCCAGCGCCGAAACACTCCTCTGCAGCCTTAATTAAGTAAGCTTAATAATTAAGTAAGCTTTAATGACTTCCGCCCCCGTTGCACTCACCCCCATCATCACGAAGTGCTTCAAGTCTCATATCTGGCCTTTCACCCTCACTGATTAAACACTAATTCGCCTACCGTGAGAACAGAAGCACAGAGGACACAATCTCCTCAGTGCTACACTCTTCCCTCTCCAACCTGGATGACAGCAACACCCATGTGAGAATGCTGTTCATCGACTTCACCTCAGCATTCAACACCATCATCCCCTTGAAACTCTTCTCCAAACTTGGTGACCTTGTGGAAACCAAGGACCTCGTCATCTACCCCTCTGTCAACAACAGGATACTTGACTTCCTAACCAACAGACCTCAGTATGACAATCTCACCTCCTACGATAATATTATTACACTGTATCGTATATATATTTATCTACAAATGTTGGATATATCATTCTGCATACATCCCTGTTCACATATATGTATATATCCCATACCTACTCTTACTAGTTATACCACTGGACAGTATGGCTTACTACCATAGTATATTTACACCTATATCACTGTACATAATTATACTGTACAAAGTGTACATCAGTTTAGCATATATTACTCAGTAGCTTGTTATATATATCACATTTAATTAATTAAGTACATTTTATATTGTTAATGCACTTTACTGTTTACATTTGCACTCTGGTTAGATGCCAACTTATTTTCGTTGTACTGTACTTGTGCAGTGACAACACATTTTAATCTAATCTAATCTAAAGATCATTCTAAAGCAAATATTAGTTATAAAAATATTTACAAGTTCAAAGAAGTTCTCATACCAGACAAAGCTCCATGATGCACAACCAGTAATTTGAGGCAATGCAAATAGAGTATTTTGTTTTATTATATAATACTATAATACTTATACTTATTATAATACTTATAATACAATATAAACTGGACAATTGATGTTGTGCACTATCGTTACCTTTAAGTGTACTTTTGTACCATATTAACGTGACACTTTTATGTAATCAGGGGTGGAATAAACTGTACGGGTAGGTGTAATTGCCTGCCGGGACTTTCTGCCTTTCACACTTCCCTGTGTTCCCTGGATCTGCACCTACACCAGCACCCAGGATATGGTGTAATTAGACCCCTTTCGCCATAATGCTAGAATGCTGTCACCCTTCCCCCCCGAACTATGAATCACTAAAGACACTTTTTAACTGCTGCTGTGACCCACTGTCACCTCCATTCATATGTAAATACTGATCGGAACGTGCAATGTAACTCACTGTGCCTTGTTTATATATATTTATCTATTTACCTTATTTTCTAGCACTCGCTTGTATTTAAATATGTTTAAGTTAAGTATTGTGTGAAGGGCGGACTAGCAAAGTAAGATTTTCATTGTATGGCAAACTGTCTGTTTAACTGTGCATATGACAATAAACAATCTTATCTTGAATCTTGAATGAGTCCACCTGTGGGAGTCAGTCTGGTGTATATGACCCTGGGTGCTTCTGGGTAGTGCAGAGAGCAGGCATGTCACAGGTATCAATACACCAAGTACTTTTACTCAAGTCCTGTACTTAACATTTTGAGGTATTTGTACTTTACTTAAACTATAGAGGTTAAGATGGAATGTTTCCTCATACCGACATGATGTTGGAACAAGTGCTTTTCATTTTGATAATTAGGTACGGGTACATTTTAAATGTAATAGTTTTGCTTGAGTACAACTTTAAATGGAGGACTTTTACTTGAGTACTATCCTATCAGGGTATTTTTTACCTTTAACCCTTTCGTTTAACCATCTGTAGTGTGGTAGTGAAAGGGTTAAACTGCTGTAGTGGTAGTGAAAGGTTAACCTTCTGTAGTGTGGTAGTGAAAGTGTTAACCTTCTGTAGTGTGGTAGTGAAAGTGTTAACCCTTGTGGTAGTGAAATGGTTAACCCTTTGTAGTGTGGTAGTGAAAGGGTTAAGGATATGGTACCGTTTTACCATTGCACATCATAGCATATGTCGAATCAGGTTTTTCTTTTCTGACACAGGCGCACACACACACACACACGCACACACGCACGCACGCACGCACACACGCACACACACACACACGCGCGCGTGCACGCACACACACACACACACACACACACACACACACACACACACACACACACACACACACACACACACACACACACACACACACACACACACTGTACCTGAACAAATGCAGCCATATCAGCATCATCCATGGTCGTCACAGCTGTCTGTACCAGTATATTGTTGGTCTCCACATTGTCTCCATAGCAACGCACCAGTGATTTGGCGTGGCCCGTCTTCTCTTCCTGCTCTGAGCTTATTGTCTTGGTCATCACCTACAGTATGTAATGATGATGATAATGATGATTATGATGATGATAATAATGATGATGATGAACCTTCCAATTACCAGACGACCGCTCGACCTCCCGAGGCATTGTCGCCCCGTAATTATTATTATTATTATTATTATTATTATTATTATTATTATTATTATTATTATTATTATTATTATTATTATTATTATTATTACTATTATTATTATTATTATTATTATTATGGTCATTTATTTGTATTTTGGGTGAACTGCCCCTCTAAAATACTATAATACCTTATAAGTACTTATATTTGGTTAGTAATGACATATCAGAGATACAGTAGGCTATATATCTATAACTATAGCAGAGGGAAAAAAGACAAGAACAGAAAGATGACCTTGCGTCTTTCCTCCAGGATGGAGAACATCCGGTCAAACCTCTCACACAGACTGTGTTTCTGAGTCTGACAGTTCTCCTGCAGGGACGAAGGGGGGATGACAGAGAGAACCAAGACATGGTTGGTATTCATCACAAAACATCACAATGTACAGTTTTGTTTGTCAATGTACAGTTTTGCCACCTCCAATGTACAGTCCCTCCCCCCCACTAAGAGTTTAACACACACACACACTCTCTCTCTCTCTCTCTCTCTCTCTCTCTCTCTCTCTCTCTCTCTCTCTCTCTCTCTCTCTCTCTCTCTCTCTCTCTCTCTCTCTCTCTCTCTCTCTCTCTCTCCCTCTCTCTCTCTCTCTCTCTCTCTCTCTGACCTCTATGTTTCTGCAGGCCTGCTCCAGATCGTTGATGAACGCCTGGACTTTGTCATTGGCTGCCGTCAGTGAGCCGACTTCGTCACTCAACTCAGCCTGGTGACAGAGGGACGTTCAGGATGCGATCACAAAGATACTCATAGTCTAATAAATTCAACTCAAAAGAAGGTAAGTGAGGTCCTAATGGAACTGAAACAACAGAGGTAGTAGAAGACAGGTCATAGAATTATAGGACAGTGGAGAAGTAAAAATAAAAATAAAAAAGGCAGTGTAAACAATATACCAATATAATTAACTCTGGACATGCGCATATGGGCAACAAGGTGCAAGATGAGGGTATGTATGCCCTCTCAGTTATATTTGCCCTACAATAAATATAGTTACATATATATATAAAAATGCTAAATGCTAAAAATGCTAAATATATGCTCTGATGAAGTGTACAGTATACACATAATGTGCAATATGCATAAGGTAGAGCCCCTAAAGACCCCCTCAGTCTGGGCTTTACTAATTAAACATATCCATCATTGGGTTTCCCCCATAACCCTGGCAGTGCTAGTGCCACGCTCACGCTCACAGTGCTAGTGCCACGCTCACAGTGCTAGTGCCACGCTCACAGTGCTAGTGCCACGCTCAGTGCTAGTGCCACGCTCAGTGCTAGTGCCACGCTCACAGTGCTAGTGCCATGCTAACAGTGCTAGTGCCATGATCACAGTGCTAGTGCCACGCTCAGTGCTAGTGCCACGCTCACAGTGCTAGTGCCATGATCACAGTGCTAGTGCCACGCTCACAGTGCTAGTGCCACGCTCACAGTGCTAGTGCCATGATCACAGTGCTAGTGCCACGCTCACAGTGCTAGTGCCATGCTAACAGTGCTAGTGCCACGCTCACAGTGCTAGTGCCACGCTCACAGTGCTAGTGCCACGCTCACAGTGCTAGTGCCACGCTCACAGTGCTAGTGCCATGATCACAGTGCTAGTGCCATGCTAACAGTGCTAGTGCCACGCTCACAGTGCTAGTGCCACGCTCAGTGCTAGTGCCACGCTCACAGTGCTAGTGCCACGCTCACAGTGCTAGTGCCACGCTCACAGTGCTAGTGCTACGCTCACAGTGCTAGTGCCACGCTCACAGTGCTAGTGCCACGCTCACAGTGCTAGTGCCACGCTCACAGTGCTAGTGCCACGCTCACAGTGCCATGCTCACAGTGCTAGTGCCACGCTCACAGTGCTAGTGCCACGCTCACAGTGCCACGCCATCATGCCGGAGCGCTGTGATTGCTGGGTGCACCAGGCATGTGACAAAGCAGAAGAAGAGAAGAAGCCAATCACAGCGCTCCGGCATGTCACAAAGCGGAAGAAAAAGAGTAAGCCATTTTGATGCAACACTGATCTCTGTGATGTTTACACGTTTATAAAAATTATTTAAAATGTTTATTATCAACGCCGAGCTTTCAAACCATCCTGTATTTTTGTCCGAAACCCTCATGCAACTGTGAGTACCTTTGAAATTTCTCTGTGGTACTTGTATAATGAACTGTTTGTGCAAAACCAGTCCATCATGGTGAATATTGCTTGGGTTCCTATTGAGGAGCAAGTGACTGTGTTTTCACGGCCAAACCTTGTTGGCGTGCATCACAGTCACGAAAGGGGCTACTCACTGAGGCTGTGGTTACACTAGGGCCATTTCATTTAGTTTAATTTCACTTTTCAGAATGCTGCGTATTGGCAGGCAACTAAGAGTTAAGTTAGACGTAGTTTGGTCTAGTCTATTATATACATGTAGTACAATGCCAAAGCAGTAGGTGGCGATGTAGTTCAAACATGAAGGCCATTTTCAACCAATCAGAAAAGGTTGAACGCTCACTACATTTCCTGCTTAAAAACAACAGTCACCATCTTTAAATACCTTGCGTTAGCCATTTAGCAACGTAGCATTTATTTTTCAGCAAGAAAACAAAGTGCAATAAAAGTGCAATAAACAAAAACTGATACATTCACTGTGTGTTCTGCCTCTCATTTGTTGATGAAACAAAACCAACATCAACACAATTTACCACCAAGCGTGGATAGTTTAGTCTCACAAAAATATCTCTGGTGTTGTTAGCTACATGCTAATGTGAATGGCATTCTCCATGTATATAGTTAGCATCGAGGCTAGTAACGTTAACGCTAGTAGAAATGGATGAAAACTTTATTTAACAGATTGCAGAATGGGTACAATACAATACGGCTCAATACACACAATTGTTAAGGGTATGCGGACTGTTTTGGACTGGGCTCCTTATAACAATAACTTGACAACACGTTGGTAGCCGCAGCTACTTGGGACAGCTCTGCTGTAAACACTGGAAATAACCGTGCGTTTTACACATGAATAAGCAATCGGCGGAGGACAGCAAATTATATTAATTATAGCGCGATATTGCAAGTGACTCCCAGAAATTGTTCTGATGTTTGGACTAATGGACGGAGTCGAGGTCCAGCCAGGGGAGAATTTGGCGTCGGTCTCTACTGCGCATGGGCATTGGGCAGAACGGCTCCGTATCCGGCTCGCGCAGATTACATGGCACCATTGTCGGCGAGTTTCCAAAACGAAAACACCCTTTCAGCGTTGCCGCTAGAAAAACGTGTTTTCCTGCCAAAACTGCGTTTCTTTTTAACTTGGACATGCAAACGTAATCATTCGAAAATAGAACGTTGCTGTTTTACACCAGTGTAACCATGGCCTAGTTAGCATCGAGGCTAGTAACGTTAATGCTAGTAGAAATGGATGAAAACTTTATTTAACAGATTGCAGAATGGGTACAATACAATACGGCTCAATACACACAATTGTTAAGGGTATGCAGACTGTTGTAGTTTTGGACTGGGCTCCTTATAACAATAACTTGACAACACGTTGGTAGCCGCAGCTACTTGGGACAGCTCTGCTGTAAACACTGGAAATAACCGTGCATGTTAAACATGAATAAGCAATCTGAGGAGGACAGCCAATTATATTAATTATAGCTTGATATTGCAAGTGACTCCCAGAAATAGTTCTGATGTTTGGACTAATGGACGGAGTCGAGGTCCAGCCAGGGGAGAATTTGGCGTCGGTCTCTACTGCGCATGGGCATTGGGCAGAACGGCTCCGTATCCGGCTCACGCAGATTACATGGCACCATTGTCGGCGAGTTTCCAAAACGAAAACACCCTTTCAGCGTTGCCGCTAGAAAAACGTGTTTTCCTGCCAAAACTGCGTTTCTTTTTAACTTGGACATGCAAACGTAATCATTCGAAAATAGAACGTTGCTGTTTTACACCAGTGTAACCATGGCCTGAGATGCTATTGGTGGTACCCAGAACCAGGCTCAAGACTAGGGGAGACAGAGCTTTCTCCACCGCAGCGCCTAGATTGTGGAACAGCCTCCCCCTCAGCGTACGGACTGACCAGACCGTACAGGCTTTTAAATCACTCTTGAAAACCTACTTGTTCTCCTTGGCCTTCCCCCCTACTTAACCACCACTAGACCCCTGGCCCTTCTATCCTCTTTGGGATGTCTGTGTCCTACCAGTTTTTATTACTTTCATTGCTTTATTATGTTTTTAATCCTATATCTTGCACCATATTGTTTTGTTTTTGTTGCTTTCATTGCTTTGCTATGTTTTTTTTCTTCTTTCTTTTAATCTTATACCTTGCCTCACACTATTTTTTTTTATCAACTTGCTTGTGAAGCACTTTGGTGTCAGCTGCCGCTGCCTGGAAATGTGCTATACAAATAAAACTGACTTGACTTGACTTGACTTGAGTGAACACAGGACAGCACAACAGCTACAGAAATAAATGTGAGCCCACCTTCTGTTGTTGATAGATGTCCGTCAGCGGCGCCACTTGGCAGGACTGGTGAGCCCCAAACACCTTGCACAGGGAGCAGGTGGGGACCTGGCAGGTCACACAGAAGATGTTCACCTTCTCGTCCTCGTGGTCTGCACACCACACCTGACCTGATGGCTTAGCAGCAGGGGGAAGGCAGCTAAAAGGTAGGGAGGGGAGAACAGAAGAGCGAGGGAGGGAGGGAGAGATAGGGAGGGAGAAAGAAGGAAGAGAGAGAACAAGAGGGAGATAAACAGAGGGAAACGGATAGAAAAAAGAGAGGGAGAGGAGAAAGGTGAGTGAAGGAGAGAGAGAATGTTTACTTATTTAATATAGCACTTTAAATGCAAAACATGTACAGGAGCACAATCCAAAGTGCTTTACAAAACAGACGGAAGCAATATAACAAGGACACTTTGATTGATTGATTGAACATTTTATTAACAGATTGCAGAATGGGTACAATACAGTATGGCTCAATACACACAATTGTTAAGGCAGGGGATGCAGACCAGAGAAAGACTTTCGTCTTGTTTACATCAGGGTCAATTCATCATCATGCATACATCAATTCATAATGACATTTATGACATACACAACATACAGATATACAGATAATCATGACATTTACGCCATACATGACATACAGATATACAGTACTGTTACATTTATGACATACAAGATATACAAATATACAGTACACTCATACACTTACATGCCCTTGTAACTCTTACTTTCAACCAACGCAAACCTAATTCTAGTTCTGGGTTGGTGCAGTTGGTCGAACTTGCTAACCTCCTAAGAAGCAGTCTGCTCTTCCTGCGGGTTAGAGAGCCACATCATTCTCACAATTCTTCTTTACAAGGCACACCAGGAGGTCCAGCTATTCACACCTCTGAATAGGGCTGTGTGTGTCTGTCTGTGGGATGGGGGGGGGGGGGGGTTCTTGATTGTAGACCAGTAAAGAGTTGGGGTTAGCTTGGCACCAGTTTTCCTGGTCGAAAGCCAGTGCTTTGGCTGTCTAAAGTCGAAGAAGTGGTCCCAGATTACTATTAGGCACTAGCCCAGAACCAGTATCAAAACGCCTTAGTGGAAAAGGGGTAACAGTGGTTTTACACAAAGTGCCATGACTGTTAGCCGCCACTAGGGGCAGAATTACTGTGTGAGAGAATGACCGAATAACTGACTGATTGAATGAATGAATGAACAAATGAACGAATGAATGAGTGAGTGACATTACCGATCATAGAGGTTTTTTGCATCTAAAAACAAATTCACAACCACGCAAACCACAGAAGCTTCTCAGATGACAGCAACACACTAACTTTAAACATTCACCATAAACATGAACTTTAAACACTTTCACCATATTTGATCTATTTATTCGTACAAATTATACCCTTTCTACCTAATTTTTGCATTTTGTCTTTTTGCATTTTGTACATTTTAGCTTTGTATATTGTATATTTTGTATAGTGTTTGGCCTTTACTCTTTTACTTTTTTACTGTATATTGTATGAAGCACAATCTCAGGAGGGTCATACAGAACCAAGCATTCCACTATAATGTACCTTATGTGACAAATAAAACAAAACTTGAACTTGATATACTTGAACATTATGAAGATGGTCTCAGGGTGGTACCAGACCCTTTCTCTCACCTTGGGGCAGCAGTGGTGGCAGCAGAGGCAGCAGTGGTGGTGGCGGTGTTGTTATTGCTAGTTCCCTGTTTGTAAACATCAATGATATTCTCCACCAGCAGGTTGCGCTGTAGGCCGTAGACGCCGTGGCGATCCAACACGACCTCATAATGACAGGTCGGGCAGCGGAAACGCCCACTGTTCACCATCATGGTGGTACGAGCCTGGAATAGGGACGGCTACACATCAAAAACACACACATACGCGCAGACACACACACACACACACACACACACAATTAGAATAGAGTGTGGGTCATTATTAGGAGACACACACCTGGACAGTCATTGTATTAGGCAAATAAAGTGTTTCAATATTTGAGCGAACACAAAGGTATTGTATTGGTATCCCTGTAAACTAGAGAAGCTAAGCTCTCTAAGCCCAACTGTTGGGAAGGGGGTTTTAATAGGCAATTATTCAAAATTATGTTACATTTTCGACCTAGAGAAAACTGCCATGCTCATCTTCCAAAAGGTTCCTTGGCCGTTCACATGAATATCACAGTGCACATTGGTTTTATAGGTACCCACAAGCCTCTTCTTTCCAGACATACCCACTTTGTCCAACTTGCATGCTATTTGGGGCAATAATCAAGCAGGTTTGTGCATGTGGTACAAATGTGTCGAACATTCTAACAACTGCCAAAAATGTGAATGTTGGGTTAGGGTTTGTTGTTAGAATGTTGAACATAGAAGATAAATTCTGGTGTCAAACTATACATTTTCTGGGTCAATAAAATGTGTTAATGCTATGAAGAATGTCACCAGATGAATATTTGTACCATTCTAACAACATATTTACATCATTTTTTACTTGTTTAACAGTCAGACATGCATGAATCGAATAGACATTTTATTAGGATCACTCGTTACATTTATTATTATTATCATAACTCTTTAGCCCGTATAGGCGTATTTAACTGTTATGGAGATATTTTCAGTGGTCTCGTGCCGCGAAAATATCTGAATGTTTCATAAAAATTCCTGCGGTATACTGGCCAGCTCTCAGTGTGCGTCTCATGACAGCTGTCGTGGCTTAGCGCAGCCAGAGGACAGCACGATAAGGGACATGTTTAAAAATGCAAAACATAATATAACAGGTAAGTCAAGTGTCATTACTTTAGTTATCAAAGGTGGAATCTCTGGACATAAGCAATAGGGATGGGTACCGTTCACATTTGAACCGATACGGTACCGGTACCTGTGAATCGATACCGGTACCCAACAGTACCCTATTTTGGTACTTTAGTCTCTAAAAATGTAATCTACCTACCTCAGTCGTAAAAAAAATCCAAACTTTAAATAACTACACTTTCGACCGTTTTCGGCTTGCCATTGCCCCGACTGCTTTGTTGTTGAATCAAGTCAAATCCTAGGTAAGCGTATTGTAGAGGAGCCAAAGCTATATATTTAGGTTATTGTATTATATGAATGTTTATATGTTTATTTTTATAACCTTACATTGAAACGGCATTAGGAATATTGATTGGAGTTAGATAAAGTCATTGAACCGTATTATTTGTCATAATAGAACCTTCTAGAACATTCGTGATGTCACAGTATGATGTCATAGTCAAACATTCTAGAACATTTGTGATGGCACAGTATGATGTCATAATGGAACATTCTAGAGCAGTGGTCACCAACCCGTCGATCGCTTTGAGACTTTCCCTGTAGATCTTTCCCTGAAAAAAAAAATATATATATATATATATATATTTTTTTTTGGTGGTACAAATGTGTCGAACATTGGGTTAGGGTTTGTTAGAATGTTGAACATAGAAAATCAATTTAGGTGTCAAACTACACATTTTCTGGGTCAATAAATGTGTTAATGCTATGAAGAATATCCTGGTCGTTTGGTCATTACGGTGTTGATGACCGGTATAGCCACCGACAGCTGTCATGAGACGTGCACTGAGAGTATGGCCACCGCGGGAATTTTTATGAAACATTCTGATATTTTCGCAGGTCTTGTGCAGTGGTCTCGTGCGTGCCACTGTCAACCAAGCGACCGACAGTGGCACGACTCGAGACGCGCACCGTTGCGAGTGCTCTCGTGACTCGTGAGTCTTGACTGAGGAGAGGATGGCCCGCAGGCCGCAGGAATTTCTATAAACATTCTGATACTTTGATTAGTTAACTATCTATTCCGTTAGTTAACTATGTATTGATAGATAACTTATTACATATTAATATGATATTGTAAGGGGCAGGACCAGATAAGCTTTGCTTCTTTGTTCTTTCTGTCCCTTCTCGAACAAAACCATTTGTCTTGAGCTGTTGATTATTCCCTCCATAGGAAGATATATTTAAATGTATTTGTATTTTATTTCGTTTTTATTTATTTTTTGTTATTACAAATGTGTGTTTATGGTTGAAAATGTTCGAGATAAATAAAGATCAAATCAAATCTAACTGACGAAGTTATCCCTCTTCTAACAAGAGAGAAAAACGTATAGTTTAGCTTTAAACTATTACATCATTGCTTATTTTTATTTTTATTCTTTTCATGTCAACGTTACGCACAATATACGTATCAGGGCCGACGTTCCACTCTACTGGTTAAAGTTGCTTACTCGTCGTGACTCGTGAGTATAGTACGTTCGTTGATAAAGAAAAAATAAGGTCCACAGCCGCTCCGGTGTAAAACAAAGATATCCAAATGGTTTATTTCTCTTCCACAGCGAAATCTTTCTTTACAGAAGTGATGAATGAATGAAAACTTTATTTAACAGATTGCAGAATGGGTACAATACAGTACGGCTCAATACATACAATTGTTAAGGGGATGCAGACCTGAGAAAGACGTTTGTCTTGTTTCCACCAGGGTCCCCCATTTTCAATTCATATAGACATTTATGACATACACAACATACATGACATTTATGGCATAGGGACATATAGGTATTTAGTACTGATACATTTGTGACATAAACGGTATTCCAATATACAGTACTGTTACCCCTAGATCCTGACAGAGTATATACATATAATCCTAAAAGAATATCCTAAAGCTATTTTCCTAAATATTCACGTCACTACTACAAGGTAAGAAAACTGTATTTTCCCAGTCTCGACACATGAAAATTCCTCCTCACCTGAAAGCCGTAAATAAACAGCAAAACGGTCGGCAAGGCACCCTGGTCTAGAAATGCAGGCTTCAATCTATGTTGTTTAGTCTATCTGTTCAGTACTGCTCAGCACTGTTTCAAGATGCACAATGAGCTCTTCTTCTTTAGAATTTCCGGCAGTGTAGACAGAGAGAATTGTTGAATATATATAGATACACAAATGTTCTAGAATGGTTGATTATGACATCATACTGTGACATCACGAATGCTCTAGAACAGTGGTCACCAACCTTTTTAAGACAGCCAAAATGAATCAATGAATGAATGAATGAAAACTTTATTAACAGATTGCAGAATGGGTACAGTACAGCTCAATACATACAATTGTTAAGGGGGTGCAGACCAGAGAAAGACTTTCGTCTTGTTTACATCAGGGTCCCCCATTTTCAATTCATCGTAACATATATGACATACATGACATACAGATAGACAGTACTGCTACATCTATACATTTATGACATACCAGATTTGCAAATACAGTACTGTTTGTGATACGAAAAGAGTCCAGAAAAAAAAGTATATACATTTGACGTAGAAACTGTACATTGGAGGAGGTTGGGTAGGTGGGGGGGGGGGGGGGTGGGGGGGGTGGGGGGGACTGTACGTTGGAGGTGGTTGGGTGGGGGGGGGGTTTGAATAGGAGTGGGGGGGGGTTGGGTAGGAGGGGTGGGTGGGGGACACTGTACCACTGTACAAGCAAAACTGTACATTGGAATATTGACAAGACCATACTTGGTAATTTACTGTACATTGGAGGGGGTTGTGTTAGGACATTTACAGGGGCCAGTTTCGAATTGCAGTCTCCCGTAGGTGTTTTTTGAGAGTGTTTTTGAAAGTGGGTAGTGATTCACATTCCAACTGTACATTGGAATATTGACAAGACCATACTTGGTAATTTACTGTACATTGGAGGGGGTTGTGTTAGGACATTTACAGGGGCCAGTTTCGAATTGCAGTCTCCCGTAGGTGTTTTTTGAGAGTGTTTTTGAAAGTGGGTAGTGATTCACATTCCTTTTTTTTATCCACTTTTTCTCCCATTTTCTATATTTTTCTCCCATCCCAATTTCGTATCATCCAATTCAACCCTCCCCTGTCACGAACGCTGTTTCTCGCCTCCCACAAGCTGGCTGCAATGTGGACTAAGTCATACATAGCACAAGTCCCCTCCGGTACTTGAGGTAACAGCAGTCGCATCTTTTCACCTGCGCAGCTCGATCTCTCAGTGGTGAGGAGTAACGCGTGGGAGGCTCACGCTGCCCCCGACACTTCCTGATTCCACTGCGCAGGCGCACCAACCGACCTGTAGGAGTCGCTGTCCACAACGCCCGATCCCCACCCATCAGTTTCCCACCCCCTAATACGGCCAATGTGTATTAGTACGGACGACCAGCTAAACTGAAAACAAATGTGGAGCGGGCTCGAACAGGCGTCTCCAGATTTCATGGCGAGCGCCTTGCCCACTACGCCACGTAGCCGCCCTGTGATTCACATTCCTTTACAGCTTTGGGTAGGGCGTTCCACATTGATGTGGCATAATTGCGAAACGTGTTTAGTCCCTTGTTTGAGCCGAATCTGGGTTTAACATGATTTGTGGAGCTTCCTCTGGTGTTGTGATCGTGGTATTCACTGACCTTTACCACTGACCGTGGTATTCAATGACTTTTATTTGCCTGTATTCTAATTACATGCAATGCTTTGGTCCAACATTAAAACGTCAAAGTAGAACTGTAATATGTACTTTCTCAGTCAGTGCTAAGTGCAGTCATCTTATGCAGCATCACTTTTCACATCAAAACAAAAGTAGAACTGTAATGTGGACTTTCTCATATTATTAACATTGACAAACATATTTACAATTAGCATTTTATAAAGTAGAACTGTAATGTGTACTTTCTCAGTCAGTGCTAAGTGCAGTCAGTGCTAAGTGCAGCATCACTTTTCACATCAAAACAAAAGTAGAACTGTAATGTGGACTTTCTCATATTATTAACATTGACAAACAATTAGCATTTTATAAAGTAGAACTGTAATGTGTACTTTCTCAGTCAGTGCTAAGTGCAGTCAGTGCTAAGTGCAGCATCACTTTTCAGTAGAACTGTAATGTGGACTCTCAGGGAAAGACCAAAAAAAAATATATATATATATATATATATTTTTTTTTTCAGGGAAAGATCTACAGGGAAAGTCTCAAAGCGATCGACGGGTTGGTGACCACTGCTCTAGAATGTTCCATTATGACATCATACTGTGCCATCACAAATGTTCTAGAATGTTTGACTATGACATCATACTGTGACATCACGAATGTTCTAGAAGGTTCTATTATGACAAATAATACGGTTCAATGACTTTATCTAACTCCAATCAATATTCCTAATGCCGTTTCAATGTAAGGTTATAAAAATAAACATATAAACATTCATATAATACAATAACCTAAATATATAGCTTTGGCTCCTCTACAATACGCTTACCTAGGATTTGACTTGATTCAACAACAAAGCAGTCGGGGCAATGGCAAGCCGAAAACGGTCGAAAGTGTAGTTATTTAAAGTTTGGATTTTTTTTACGACTGAGGTAGGTAGATTACATTTTTAGAGACTAAAGTACCAAAATAGGGTACTGTTGGGTACCGGTACCGTATCGGTTCAAATGTGAACGGTACCCATCCCTATTGCTTATGTCCAGAGATTCCACCTTTGATAACTAAAGTAATGACACTTGACTTACCTGTTATATTATGTTTTGCATTTTTAAACATGTCCCTTATCGTGCTGTCCTCTGGCTGCGCTAAGCCACGACAGCTGTCATGAGACGCACACTGAGAGCTGGCCAGTATACCGCAGGAATTTTTATGAAACATTCAGATATTTTCACGGCACGAGACCACTGAAAATATCTCCATAACAGTTAAATACGCCTATACGGGCTAAAGAGTTATGATAATAATAATAATAAATGTAACGAGTGATCCTAATAAAATGTCTATTCGATTCATGCATGTCTGACTGTTAAACAAGTAAAAAATGATGTAAATATGTTGTTAGAATGGTACAAATATTCATCTGGTGACATTCTTCATAGCATTAACACATTTTATTGACCCAGAAAATGTATAGTTTGACACCCAAATTTATCTTCTATGTTCAACATTCTAACAACAAACCCTAACCCAACATTCACATTTTTGGCAGTTGTTAGAATGTTCGACACATTTGTACCACATGCACAAACCTGCTTGATTATTGCCCCAAATAGCATGCAAGTTGGACAAAGTGGGTATGTCTGGAAAGAAGATCGCTTGTGGGTATCTATAAAACCAATGTTCACTCTGATATATTCATGTGAACAGCCAAGGGACCTTTTGGAAGATGAGCATGGCATTTTTTTTCTATGCAAAAATTTAACATCATTTTTAATCATTGCCTATTAAAACCCCCTTCCCAACAGTTGGGCTTAATGAAAATGATACCAATGGAAAGCTTAGCTTCTCTAGTTTACAGGGATACCAATACCTTTGTGTTCGCTCAAATATTGAGCGCGCTATGGACCAATATATTTATTAATGGGCAGAACCTTGATTTTACATGGCGGCCATCTTGAAATCCATCATGATGACGTGGCCCCTACCCCAAAATGAAAGCTATGATGATGATGAACATGTGGGAAACATTTGGTGCTTTTGTCCGGCGCGTCCACATCCTTCTCAAATCTGGCGCTAAGCCACCGGACTACAAGGTCTTTAGAAAGGAAAGTTCTAGACATTGATAATGTTTCTTTGACAACAATGCGGAAATTCACAGCCCACAGGAAAGTGACGGGATGCAGGTCCCAGTCTAGAATAATAACAAGAGGATGGGTTACAGCCCCAACGTTCCCTTGGAGATCGTTCAGCGCTGGGAGACAACGCTACTTCTTTCAATGTGTTTTGTCTCCCAGTGGTAACTAATGTTTCTACGACAACAGTGATCTGTCCTATTCTTATAGTTCTGGTAAATGGACTGCATTTACATAGCAGCTTTTATCCAAAGCGCTTTACAACTTGTGCCTTACATTCACCCATTCACACCGACGGCGGAGGCAAACATGCAAGGCGCCAACCTACTCATCGGGAGCAGTTAGGGTGTTAAGTGTCTTGCTCAAGGACACTTCGACACACTGACGGGAGGAGCTGGAATAGAACCAGGAACCTTCCAATTACCAGACGACCACTCTACCTCCTGAGGCACTGTCGTTCCTTCTTGGTCCCACTCAGCGCCCAGTATGGTCATGGCTAGAAGGATTATAATTTTGAAAATGTGTTTTTCATGTGGCCAGCACAGAGAGACTCAAAAGGAGCGTTTATCCCTAGGCCATTAGGTTGCTCAATGTGGACTAAATGTAACATAATTCATCCATTCTAAATTAATTGCACACACAACATCCACATGCACACACTCACTAACATTCACTTTAAACAGGTTTTAAACATTACACCGTATTATCACCATATATTTGCATTTAGCATTTTGTACATTTTAGTTTTGTACATTGTATATTTTGTATATTGTTTGGCCTTTTACTGTTTCATGAAGCACAATCTCAGGAAGGTCATACATAACCAAGCATTTCACTATAATGTACATGTAGTGTACCATATGTGTGAGGGCTGTGGGTGTGTGTGTGGATCATGAGCAGATAATAGGGAATCTTAAAGTTATACGTCAAACGAATAACCACAAAACTGCTTACGCAGACGTTTTAGGAGAAGGGGGAAAATAAACAACACAAAACAACTTTTACAGGTGAAAGCCTCAAAGTGAGTATTTAAGAAAATAAGTAAAGTCCAATTAATTCATAAAATCATTATCATTAATTCATTAAAGGTAATTTGTTTAGAAACTTCTGAACCCTGGGTGAAGTAAAGAGCTGGTTTAGGATCAGTTGCTGGTGAAGAGAGGGGTTGAGAGGACGACCACCTGTACACGACCATACAGACATGGACACACAGACGCATGCTCACACACAAAGCAACACACACACACACACACACACACACACACACACAAATTCACAACAATAATTCACAGACACGCACATAAATTCACACACACAAAATAGTTTTACCCCCCTCACCACACACACACAACACACACACACACACACACACACACACACATAGATACATATATACACACACACACACACACACACACACACACACACACACACACACACACACACACACACTGCACTGCATTTTCTCCAACTCCCAGGACTAGTTTATAAATACAGTGGCAAGGGGCCTCCAGTAGCACCAGGCACTTTTCAGTCAAGTCATCTTTATTTATAAAACGTCTTTCAATCAACATACAATTTTTGCAAATTACTTTACAACAACCATAGAGAACAAGGGCAATGAGACAAACAGAAAATATAAAACAATGAAAGAAAAGAAAAAGAAATGTGTCAAGTGCAGTATTTAGCATTTTGTATTTTGTACATACATGCATATACATAGATACATATATACATACTGTACATATGCACACATACACCCGACCCGTGCATGTGTATAAAGCACCATGCATACAAGCACAAGCATCCAATACAGCCTAGATGTCTGTGATCAAAGTGTGTGTGCAAGTGTGCACGAGTGTTTCCCGCTTTGTGCACAAGTGCACGTGAGAGACTTTAAGACAAAAATAAAAGGCTATAGACAAAGGCACACCTAACCCTTTCACAGCTGCACTACCAAAACGGTTAACCCTTTCACTGCGACAATTCACAGAAGGTTAACCATTTCACTGCTACACGACAGCCGGTTAACCCTTTCACTGCCACACGACAGAAGGTTAACCTTCTGTCGTGTGGCAGTGAAAGGGTTAATGCAATGAAAGGCCTTGAAGTACAAGTAGGAGGGTTTTGAATGAGGATATAGACTTTTAACAACGCTCTAGGAATAGACAGAAGTCCCTGACCTGAGTGACCTGAGGGTCTGTAGGTATGACTCTGCAGACGTTCAGAGATGCATACTGGGGCAAAACCATCAACAGCTTTGTAAACGGTTAGAAGAGGGCGCCAGAAGGCTGATATAACTGGGGTAATGTGGTCCCTCTTTTTGAGTTCGTCAGCAGCCTATTGACCATATTCACATGGTGGCCGTTTTGCTCTTATGTCATGCTCAGAGTTGATCTGTTTGTCAACCTTAGGGCAGAATGACTCAGAGATTCAGGGGGACCAAATGGAACAATTTACGACTTGCTTTCATTTAATTGGAGGACATTTTCTGCCATCTAGCATTTAATGTCTACAAGACAGGTTTTGAGGTTAGCTATGCCATTGATATAATTTAGCCTTAATGGGATGTATAGATGTGTATCGTCAGTGTAACAATGAATTTAAAGATTATTCTTGCAGGGGGTGGCGGCTGGGTGGCGCAGCGGACATTGTGCTCGTCACCAACGCAAGAGACACGGGTTCGAATCCGGCTGTTGGCGTTGCCTCCGGCTTGGGCCGGCCGTCATACTAACTCAATTGGCAGAGTCAGCGGGAGGGAAGTCGAAGGGTGGTAGTCTGGTCGTTGTGAACAGCGACTCCTACAGGTCGGTTGGGGCGCCTGCACAGCAAAGTCAGGAAAAATGGCGGGGGCAGTGTGAGCCTCCTACACGTTACTCCTCGCCAAATGAGAGTCCGCGCTGGCAGGTGAAAAGATGTGACAGGCTGCCTCCACATGTATCGGAGGGGACATGTGATGCAAGGCTTCTATCCTCCCTACAACTGGCCAGTGGGGGGCATATGCGAGCAACGATCAGGACAGGGGAGGGAGAATTGGCACGAGAGGTAAATTGGGATGGGGAGAAAAATCACAGAAAAAGGAGGTGAAAAAGTAGATAAAAAAAAATATTATTCTTGCAGGATTTTTCCCAATGCTAACATGTAAACAGAGAAAATAATAGGCCCTTGTATTGAGCCTTGAGGCACCCCGCAAGTAAAATATGCAGTTGAGGATGAGGTATTAGTATATTACCAATAGCGATTGAAAACGTTCTGTCTGTGAGATATGAGACGAGGAATCCCAGGGCTGTATATGAAATGCCAACCAAGATTTTAAGCAATCGATGAGAATGGAGTGTGTATACTGTGTCAAATGATGCACTCAAGAACAGAACCAGAGAAAGATTGAGGCACAGAGATACAGAGACAGAGAGAACGATAGTATCTCAGAGGAGAAAGGAGAGCAGCAGTGGAAACAGATGAGGGAGGAGAGGGAAAGGGGAATAGGGGAGAAGCCAGTGATAGCTGAGTGGAGACCATCCTGAAATAGCCACAGCTGCTGCTGGGCCTGACTACCGGGATCAGAGAGAGAGGGGTAGCAGAGGGGCAACCATGGCTCATCTGGGACACAGAGAGCGAGAGGACTGGTAGAGAAGCGAACACAGTTCATGGGACAGAGAGAGAGAGAGGGGGGGGGGGGGCTAACACAGTTCATGGGATATAGAGAGAGAGGGCTGTGACGGATCGTATTGGTTCACTCTACATTGATGGTAAATGCTGATGTCCCGAGGGGGAGTCGAACAGGGGAGCTCCCGCTCCGCGGGCGACGACATAGACCGCTGCACTAAGAAGTGAATCCACTCCTATGTACCGTACCTATGCGTCTGTTAACCCTGTTATGAGGAAGTGAGTTTAACTTACCAGCCCGTAATGCCACAGTCACTTGTCAACACCCCTGTTTCTGTGATTGTGGATATACTCACAGGCTTCCCCGTTACACTCACCTCCCTAAACTCACGCCCCTCAGGACATCCGGGTCACTGGGCACCACTGTGACGGATCGTACTGGTCTGCGTTGTGTTGTTGTTAAATGCTTATGTTCTGAGGGGGAGTCGAACAGGGGAGCTCCCGCGCCGCGGGCGACGACATAGGCCGCTGCACTAAGAAGTGAATCCACTGCTATGTACCGTACCTATGCGTCTATTAACCCTGTTATGAGGAAGTGAGTTTAACTTACCAGCCCGTAATGCCACAGTCACTTGTCAACACCCCTGTTTCTGTGACTGTGGATATACTCACGGGCTTCCCCGTTACACTAGGAGAGGGGCTAACACAGCTCATGGGACAGAGAGAGAGAGAGAGAGAGAGGGGGGGGGGGTAGTAGAGGGGCTAACACAGCTCATGGGACAGAGAGAGAGGGGTAGTAGAGGGGCTAACACAGCTCATGGGACAGAGAGAAAGAGAGAGAGAGGGGGGGTAGTAGAGGGGCTAACACAGCTCATGGGACAGAGAGAGAGGGGTAGTAGAGGGGCTAACACAGCTCATGGGACAGAGAGAAAGAGAGAGAGAGGGGGGGGGTAGTAGAGGGGCTAACACAGCTCATGGGACAGAGAGAGAGAGGGGTAGTAGAGGGGCTAACACAGCTAGAGAGCAGGCTAGTGTCACCACTGGTAGGGCTGGGAGTGTGGTCCTTTGGTCCTGTATAGCTCAACGGGTCAAGCTTGAGCACAGCACTGTGACTGCCAGGGTTAGGGGTTCAATTCCAACTGGAGGGAAACCATCCTAAAAATGTATACATTTACATTTAGTCATTTAGCTGACGCTTTTATCCAAAGCGACTTACACGTTTTGTACAACAAGACAGCAGGAAGGGTACAACTCTATCAGCTGAGTAACAATGTTCATCAAAGTGTTGAGTGCTACAGTGTAGGTTAGTTTATTAGGACAAGTGCATGACAGTAAGGTTAGGGTTAGATTTTTTATTTTTTATTTTTTTCAGATAATGGTTGAAGAAGTGCGTCTTTAGTCGACGGCGAAAGATTGGACGGGTTTTCGGCTATTCTAACTGGGGTGGGTAGTTCATTCCACCATTGTGGGGCAAGGACTGAGAAAAGGACAGTTCTTCTTATAGTTAAATGTTACCCGGAACCATCTAGCCTCCATGACAGTTCTTCTTCTAGTTAAATGTTACCCTGAACCATCTAGCCTCCATCACAGTTCTTCTTCTAGTTAAATGTTACACTGAACCATCTAGCCTGATGACCCTTCTTATTTGACTACTGATGTACAGTATTTCCACACCTAGAGGCAAACACATGCATACATACAATACAACAAGTTCTAATGCACAAGGAAAACTGGCTACAATAATGTCCGCTCATGCTGCACATAACATAGTGTACGTGTGAATGTGTGTGTGTGCGTGCGTGCACATGTGTTGGAAACTATAGACCGCTCCCCCCCCTCCTGCCATGCTCATGTTTGTCACCTTTGACCTGTTATATTATCGCATAGCTTACGCTCTGCACTCTAGTGGAACCACATCCCTTATCAATCTAATACTGAATCATTTTCTCCACATGTACACACCCATCCGCCTGGCCACACCCACATCCGCTCCTCTACATAAGCGGGGTCGTGGCCATACTAACAGCTCCTTCCCTATTTTCACCACCGAAAAGTGACTGTATACACCACTTTAGTTTGATGCCGAAATAGTTATTGGAAAGGAGTTACGTTATTGGAGAAAAGGAGCTGCGTTGACATTATATCTTTGTTTTCTCACTCACAATTTTTCGAGGAAATACAGCGATAATGTCTTCGCCACCGGAGTGTCTAGAAGATGATGATCATTCTGACCTCCACCGGCACTTCGCATTAGGGGCTCGCGTCGCTGAGCAATCCCCGCCGGCATTGCCTCCGGCTCTGCAGCTGGACACTTTGCTTGGGAGGCGATCGGCCGTGTGGGGGCTGACGGCCTCTCTGGGCGGGTGATGTATTTGCGACGCGGGCGCCAGGTGTGTCGGTTGTGGGGGGAACAACTACACAGCTTACGAAGGTCGGCTCCAGGCTAGGATCTTTTTCTCTGCCCCTTAGCGGCGTGGAGGGGGTTCTAGTTTGATGCCCCACGACAACATTAGCTCCTCCTCAAGTAAGAGCTTTGTTTTCCTCTGACCGTGATTCCGAATCTGCGGTTCAATTCCCCGGGTCTCTGGACAAACGGATACCCACTGTCGCCGTGCTGGCCCCGCTTTTCAAGATGAAAAACACCCGGTGCGAGGGAGGTGAGCTTGGTGTTCGTTATGAGAATATCTCCATGCTCAGGTCGGCTATAGGACGCGAGGGGCTTGTTGCCGACACCGCTGTGTCTGGTAAACACCGTTCTGAAGAGGGACGTGTGTTGCCTTTTTCCCTTTTTTCTTCGGATAAGAAGAGGAAAAGACAGCGGCTGTCTGAAGTGTTGGCCTGTATTGCTTTTCTCACGGTGTACAGTTTTCAGTAGTAGCCGCTTAGCTTGCTTCTGCGTGAGCTAGTGGCTAGCGATAGCCAGTTTGAGCTAACTGTTAGCCAGTTAGCTGTTAGCCACGACGTTAGCTGCCGGCTGCGCTCGGCTGGGAACGTTAGCTTGATGCTATCAGTTGGCCTAGAGTTAGCTGTTTAGCTTGTGCTACAACCATTGGCGTAGCCGTGAAAATAGCAGGCCCTGGCACTCTGACTACGACGTCATCTTTGGCAGGAGATGTCGTCGGGCCTGCGCCATGACCGGCTGCAGGAGGGGGGCGTCACGCCGGAGCTAGGCTCCGGCCATTGCTTCTTCTGGCCTAGCCAGCGAGAGGCCTTCGTCGACGTGGTAGACCAACCTGTGTTGCGGCCTTTCGTCCTGCGTTCCTTGGTGCAGGTAAGATGTCCAATGGACATTACTCCACTCTTCCTTCCTTCCCCTCCCGAATGTTTTTGTTAATAACGATGTCTTTATCTACAAAACGTGTGCTGTGTGAGAATTGTCTTGGTCGCTTTGTATAGCTTGGGTTAGCGTTGTATAGCCATCGGTGAGTGCAGCGTGGAGCAGACGTTTCAGCTGGAGGTGCACGGCCGTGTGATCCGATGGCTGATTCGGGAGCTCTTGTCCTTTGCCCCCGGTGAAGCTCCGGTTACCAGCACGCCTTCCTCCACAAGTAAGGCCTCTACTGCCACTGCACCAGCCGCTAGCCTAGCTTCCACAGCTAGTACAGCTAGCCCCTGCTCTGCTAATACAGCCCAGACTGTTAGCACAGCCAGTAGCCTAGCTTCCAGAGCTAGTGCAGCTAGCCCCCGCTCTGCTAATACAGCCCAGACTGTTAGCACAGCCGCTAGCCTAGCTTCCGTAGCTAGTACAGCTAGTCCCCTCACTGCTAATACAGCCCAGACTGTTAGCACAGCCGCTAGCCTAGCTGCCGTAGCTAGTACCGCTAGCCCCCTCACTGCTAATATAGCCCAGGCTGTTAGCACAGCTGCTAGCCTAGCTTCCGTAGCTAGTACCGCTAGCCCCCTCACTGCTAATACAGCCCAGACTGTTAGCACAGCCCCTAGCCTAGCTTCCGTAGCTAGTACCGCTAGCCCCCTCACTGTTAATACAGCCCAGAGTGTTAGCACAGCCGCTAGTCTAGCTCCCGTAGCTAGTACAGCTAGCCCCCTCTCTGCTAATACTGCCCAGACTGTTAGCACAGCCGCTAGCCTAGCTTCCGTAGCTAGTACAGCTAGCTCCCTCGCTGCTAACACAGCCCAGGCTACTAGCATAGCCGCTAGCCTAGCTACCATAGCTAATGCAGCTAGCAGAACCTCTGCCCCCACAGCTAAGTCAATGGTTTCTTCTGTTTTCACTGTGGGCTCGATCTTTATCACTAGCAAAGCCCCTGCAGTTAACCAGGCTTTCACAGCTAGTTCAGCCCTGTCTGCTAGTTTAGCCTCTGCAGCTAGCCAGGCTTTCACAGCTAGTCCAGCCCTGTCTGCTAGTTTAGCCTCTTCAGCTAGCCAGGCTTTCACAGCTAGTCCAGCCTCGTCTGCTAGTTTAGCCTCTTCAGCTAGCCAGGCTTTCACAGCTAGTCCAGCCCTGTCTGCTAGTTTAGCCTCTTCAGCTAGCCAGGCTTTCACAGCTAGTCCAGCCTCGTCTGCTAGTTTAGCCTCTTCAGCTAGCCAGGCTTTCACAGCTAGTCCAGCCTCGTCTGCTAGTTTAGCCTCTTCAGCTAGCCAGGCTTTCACAGCTAGTCCAGCCCCGTCTTCTAGTTTAGCCTCTTCAGCTAGCCAGGCTTTCACAGCTAGTTCAGCCCAGTCTGCTAGAGCCCCACCTGCTAGCATAGCACGCACTGCTAGCAAGGCTCCGAAGGCTAGCAAACCTAAGAAGACTAGCATGGTCCTTCCTGCTAGTGTAGCATCTGCAGCTAGCACCTTAGCTCTTCCTGCTAACGTAGCATCTACAGCTAGCTAGCACAGGTCCTGTAGCCCCGGTAGCCAATATAGCCGTGTCAGCTACTTCCTTATCGTCCCCTGCTAGGACAGCCACTGCTAGTCCTACAGGCCCTACAGCTAAACCTATGGTTTCCTCTGTTAGGAGACTCAGTGTGGTTCCGGCCTTTAGTACTGGCTTAGCTCCCCCTGCTACTGCTAGCAAGTCTAGAAAGGCTAGTAAAGCCCTTACAGCTAGCAAGGCTTCTTCAGCTAACCCAGCCTCTACTGCCAGCCTAGCCCCTGTTAGTTTAGCCCCAGATGCTACGCCCGGTCCGGCCTCCACGCCCGGTCCGGCTCCCACGCCTGACTCAGCCGCTACACCCGGTCCGGCTTCTACGCCCAGCCCGGCCTCCTCGACTGGTCCCGGCTCCTCGTCTGGTCCCGGCTCCTCGTCTGGTCCCGGCTCCTCGTCTGGTTCCGGCTCCTCGTCTGGTCCCGGCTCCTCATCTGGCCCCGGCTCCTTGTCTGGTCCCGGCTCTTCGTCTGGTCCAGCCCTACGCCGTGGTCTTCGCCGTGGTCTTCGCCGTGGTCTACATCCGCAGAGACCCCCGTCCGGGGTTCTGCACCCGGTCCCGAGGCCTGCACATGGAGTGGTCCCCGTCCGGGGTCCTGCTCCGGGGTTGTCATCTTCGCACCTCCGCTCCGGCCCTTATGGTCCGGCCCAGAGTCCTGCGCCTGGAGGATCCCTCGTCCGGGGTCCTGCTCCGGGTCTGTCTCCCACGCCCCTTTGCTCCAGGCCCCCTGACCGGTCCTCCGTCCCCGTTTCCAGTCACCCTCACCGGGCCTCTGTCCACGTTTGTGGCCCCCGTCGTCGGGCCTTTGTCCCCGTCTCGGGCCGCCCTGGCCCTGTGCCCCGCCCGCCCTTCCCCGGGCTACCCTCTGGTCCGGTTCCTCGGGTCCCCTGCTGCTATGCCCCTTCTGGGTTATTTTCGCGGCCCCCCGGCCCCGGTTCTCCGGGTCCTCGCCCCCAGTTTTTGCCGGGGTCTCGGCCCCCCGCATCACCGTTCCCGGACGGTCTTACCGGTCGTCTGGAAGCCGACCCTTTGGGGGGGGGTACTGTGAACAATGTGAACAGTGGTTTTCTGCCGCCCTCTGGTGGCCAAACGCAGCAACTCCAGATACTGGACCATTTAGGTCTAGGTTTGCTGGCTATGTTTAATACTGTTAATGTTATGCTGCCTCTGTTCATGTTGTGTTTCCCCGGTCTAGCTTGTGTTTAAAAGGTTATCTTTACATATGTTTCCTTTAAAGGTTCTTCCCTTTACATATGTTTTCAGTAAGTGTTAATATCTTTACATATGTTTCCTTTAAGGGTTCATCCCTTTACATATGTTTCCAGTAAGTTATCCCTTTACACATGCCTTTATTTTTTGTGTGAGATTTATTTTTACTAATACTTTGTGTTCACCAGTCCAGCTGGCGCTCATTAGTAATCATGGGAAGTATTTATTCCTGCCCGTTTCTCACTTCCCTGTCGCGCCATTGCCCTTGTTTTGTTTTGTCTACCCAAGTTGTGTTTGGTCACGTACTCACCTTTGTCACCTGTATTTCCCAGTGAGTCCGTTCCTTTTTTAGTCCACTTTTTCCAGCACTGCTGAGTTTTGTTTTCCGGCTTTTACAGTTTGTTTTTGTTTGTTACCGTTTTTAACGTGTATCATTGTTGCTTGCAAACTGCCAAAGTAAAAGCCTGTTCAGTTTCATTCCGTTGTCTCTGCCTCTACTCTCTCTGATCGTGTTCTGCATTTGGGGTCTCCTCACCTACCCTCACACCGAACCCTTACAACTTTAGGGTAAAGGTGTAAAAATTCAGGTGGCAAGTTCGCACATGAGCCTGAAGCCATGTATAAAACCAGTTTTTGCACAGGCGAGGTTATCATCTGTGGCTGGCGTGCAGAATGTGAAGCTGTTACCCTAACACGTATAATGCGCTTTCATGTAGCACGCTATTACTGGTGTCATGGCTCTGCTTTGTCGTTGCTGTTATGGTTTGTCAACAACCCCAATAGCACGGCACAGACAGGTAGTTCAGAGTTAGCCAAAAACCAGGGCGTATTTATTTACAAAACAGAAATGAGCTAAAACAACTAAAGCACAAAGGGAGAATGTTCTTGGCAGAGTTGTCTGCGGCTCTGCAGCTCGTCTTCAGAGCAGAGACGGCACTGTGGTGTTGCGCCTCTGACTCTGCGGCTCTGCAGCTACTTGACGATCCACTCGGGAAACAGAGAGAGAGATAATCTCAACAAGACGAGCGAACGGAATACAATGCAGTCCAGAATTGTTTAGCTGAGTCAGTAACAACAACAAGCGGCTCCTCTTCAGTGTTACCCAAACACACAAAAAACAGAAAGGTCCCGAGTCCAGGAAAATGCGAGAAAAACAGAGTATCCAAAAAAAGTACGTTCCAAAACTCACCAAGGCGCAACTGCGCAAAGCGGTCTACGAGGCAGAGATCCAACGGATGGCAGAGCAAAGCAACAGCGGCGACTTCCATAGACGTCCTGGAGAGAACAGACAAGGTACAACACGGGAGGAAACAAGCAGCAGCCAGTGGTAATCCAAAACGACCCGACACAGAACGTTAGGAACACCAGAGTATATAAGGGCTCCACCGAGCTGATTAGAACTCACTTCAGGTGCGCGAAGGTAATTGGTACCTTGAAGCGTGCGGAATCGGACCAATCCTCACAGTACCCCCCCCTCCACGGGAGCCACCCGGCGACCTGCCCGGCCCCGGCTTCCCCGGATGGGACCGATGGAAGTCGGTGACCAGGGCGGGGTCCATGATGAGCTGGCGGGAGACCCAGCTCCATTCCTCCGGACCGTATCCCTCCCAGTCCACCAGGTACTGGAACCCCCGTCCCCGCCGTCGGACGTCCATGAGCTGACGGACCTTCCACTGGGGGTGTCCGTCCACCATCTCGGGAGGAGGCGGATCTGGAGCAGGAGGCATCAGGGGACTTAGAGAGACAGGTTTAACCCGGGACACATGGAAAACGGGGTGAATGCGCATGGACGCAGGAAGCTTAAGACTCACCGCCGCGGGACTGAGCACCTTCTGGATCTCAAAAGGGCCGACGAACCGGGGGTTAAGCTTCTTGGCCGAGGATCGAAGCGGAAGATCCTTGGCGGACAACCATACCCTCTGCCCAGGGTGGTACGTCGGCGCAGGGATCCGGCGTCGGTCAGTTCCACGACTGGCGCGCTCCGATGACCGGAGCAGCGCAGACCTGGTGATCTCCCAGACCTGACGACACCGGTCGAGATGATCCTGCACGGAGGGAACTGCCACTTCCGACTCCTGTGCAGGGAAAAGAGGGGGTTGGTAGCCCAGGGATACCTCGAATGGCGAGAGGCCGGTGGCGGAACTGACCAGGGAGTTGATGGCGTACTCGACCCAGGGAAGGAACCGGCTCCAGGAAGCGGGTCTCTCGGCGGCAACACAACGGAGAGCAGACTCCACGCTCTGGTTCATCCTCTCTGTTTGTCCGTTGGTCTGGGGATGATAACCAGACGAAAGACTGACAGTTGCCCCCAATCCCTTGCAAAAGGCCTGCCATACCTGGGAAGTGAACTGGGGACCCCGGTCCGAGACGACGTCCTGGGGGAAACCATGGAGGCGGAACACGTGGCTTGTCAGGAGGTCCGCTGTCTCGGAAGCTGAGGGAAGCTTGGGAAGGGCCACGAGGTGAACCCCCTTGCTGAACCGATCCACCACAGTCAGAAGGCACGTGTTTCCCTGGGACGATGGAAGACCCGTGACGAAGTCCAACGCCACATGGGACCAAGGGCGGCTCGGAATGGGAAGTGGCTGTAAAAGCCCGGAGGGTGCCTGGTGGGAGGCCTTGCTGCGGGCGCAGACCGTGCAGGCCAGAACAAACTCCTTGACGTCGTTCCTCATGGTGGGCCACCAGAATCGACGAGCCAGGAAGGAGAACGTGTGATGAACGCCGGGGTGACAGGCAAACCGGCTGGTATGGCCCCATTGGAGAACCCGGGACCGGACTGAGTCGGGGACGAAGAGGCAACGAACGGGTACGTTGCTGGGAGCGGGATGGAAATGTAGGGCACGCCTGACCACGGTTTCGAGTCGGATCCTCAGTGGTTGGAGCCCCCTTGGAGTGTAACCGGGACAGAGAGTCGGCCGTCGTGTTGCGGGACCTAGGGCGAAAGGTCAGCGAGAAGTCGAACCGACTGAGGAAGCTGGCCCACCTTGCCTGCCGGCCGTTGAGGCGCTTGGATGCACGGATGTACGTCAAGTTCTTATGGTCCGTCCAAATGGTGAACGGTTCCTCGGCCCCCTCCAGCCAATGACGCCACTCCTCCAAGGCAGCCACTACCGCCAGCAGCTCCCGGTTGCCAATGTCATAGTTCCTCTCGGCAGGAAGGAAACGACGTGAGTAGAAAGCGCACGGATGGACCTTCTGGTCCGTCGCCGACCGCTGAGACAAGATAGCCCCTAGTCCAGTATCCGAGGCGTCCACCTCCACAATGAACTGCCTCTTGGGGTCTGGGTGGAGCAAGACCGGGGCGGTGGTGAACCTCTTCTTGAGGGAACGGAACGCAGCGCAGGCCGCTGGAGACCAGTCAAACGGCAGGGAGGGAGAGGTCAGCCTGGTAAGTGGTTCCGCCACCTGGCTGTAGTTCCGGATGAATCTCCGGTAGAAGTTTGCGAACCCAAGGAAGCTCTGTAGCTCCTTCCGAGAGGTGGGTTCCGGCCACTCCTCCACGGCCCGGATCTTGCGAGTGTCAGCTCGGGTCAGGCCGCTCTCCACGATGAAGCCTAGGTAATCGACGGAGTCGGAGTGGAAACGGCACTTCTCTGCCTTAACGAAGAGCCGATTGTGGAGGAGGCGCTCCAGCACACGGCGGACATGCTGGACATGTTCCTCGAGGGTCTTGGAGAAGATGAGGATGTCGTCCAGGTAAACCACCACAAACTCCTCGAGCATGTCACGGAAGACGTCGTTCATGAGCGCCTGGAATACCGCCGGAGCGTTGGTGAGGCTGAACGGCATCACCAGGTACTCGTAATGACCCCTGGGAGTCTTGAAGGCGGTCTTCCATTCATCGCCCTCTCGGATACGGACCAGATGGTAGGCACTCCGGAGGTCCAGTTTGGTGAAGACGGTAGCCTGGGTGAGGGGCTCGAAGGTGGAGTTCATGAGAGGAAGAGGATACTTGTTCTTAATGGTGATCTCGTTGAGTTGGCGATAATCAATGCAGGGTCGAAGGTTTCCATCCTTCCCAACAAAAAAGAAACCGGCCGCCACCGGGGAGGAAGAGGGCCGAATGAGGCCTGCTGCCAAGGACTCAGAGATGTACTTCTCCATCGCTGCCTTCTCAGGGACGGTCAGACTGTAGAGGCGGCTGCCGGGAAGGGGGGCCCCTGAGCGGAGGTCGATGGCACAGTCGTAAGGCCGGTGAGGCGGAAGGGCCAGAGCCCGGGACTTGCTGAAAACCTCCCCGAGGTCGTGGTACTCGGGGGGAATAGTTGAGAGGTCCGGGGGCGGCACACAAGGGGAACTCCGGGGCGAAGGACTGGATGCCGCCTGAAGACACTGGGCATGACAGGAGGAGCTCCACCCCCTGATGGTGCCGGAGGACCAGGCGATGTGGGGCTCATGCAGTGCGAGCCAGGGCCGACCCAGGACTACTGGGACAAGAGGGGATCTGGTAATAAAAAACTGGATTCTCTCAACGTGGTTACCAGCAATGGTGAGGAGGACAGGACAGGTGCGTTGAGTGATGTCAGCCAGGCGGTGCTGATCCAGCGCGAAAACCTCCAAGGGCCTCTCGAGGTCCTCAAGTGGAATGTTGGCCTGGGTGGCAAACTCAACGTCCAGGAAACTCTCATCAGCACCCGAGTCAATGAGTGCCTCCACCGTCGCCCGTTGGTCCGCCCAGGCTAGGGTGACGCTCGTCAGACGGTTAGGTGGTGCACGGGTGTGGGAACAGGAAAAACGGCTCACCAGGATCTCCCGGGGTCCCGGCGAGCCTGGTCTTTTGGCCGGGTAGGGCAATGGGAGATACGGTGTCCATCCCGGCCGCAGTAGAGGACCTGAGCCTGGACTCCCATTCAGCCTGGCTAAGGTGTGTGCGTCCCAGCTGCATGGGTTCCTCCTCGGTCACAGACCGGGAGGGGAAAGGACCACCAGTCGCGGAGGGGGCAGGACGGACAGCAGTACTGTCACGAGTACGGGGGGTCTGGGGAACGCCTGGGGGTCCCAGTCGGGCTCTCTCACGCCTTCTCTCCCGGAGGCGTCCGTCGATGCGAATAGCAAGGCTGATTAGGCCCTCGAGAGAATCGGGCTCCTCTCGGGTCGCGAGCTGGTCCCTTACAGCGTCGTTGAGCCCCCTCAGGAAGGTGAGATGAAGCGCCCGATCGTTCCAACCGCTCTCGGTTGCGGCCAGTCTGAACTCCAGCGCGTAGTCGGTGACACTGCCACTGCCCTGCCGGAAGGTGCCCAACCGAGCTCCTGGGTCCTGGCCACGAACTGTGTGGTGGAAAACCCTTCGGAGCTCTGCCACGAAGTCTGGGTAGGAGAAACAAAAATCAGCCCTCATAGACCAGGAAGCAGTAACCCACTGTGCTGCTCGGCCTGTGAGCAGGTTAGTCATGTAAGCTACTCAGGCTCCCTCTAACGTAAATCGGCTGGGTTGATGAAGGAAAACCAACTCACATTGCATGATGAATGTGGCACAATCCTCGAAGTTACCGTCGAACAAACGTGGTTCGGAGAGACGGGGCTCCCGAGGTGCGAGGTCGGGAGGTGCGGGGTCTGTCGCGGCTGCGGGTGGTGATCTGGCTGGGACTCCTGGGACAGGTGGGGTTAAAAGCAGGGTGTTAAATGCTGCACTGAGAGCCTGTAGCTGGTGCAGAATATCAGCTTGCTGATTACCCTGGGTTGTCTGCTGGGTGGCCAGAGTGTTAAGAGACTCCTGAATAGGCTGGACCTGGGCCCGGAGGTCCTGCACAGCAGCCGCAGCCGCACCTAACTGTTGGGTGTGGTCGTTGGTCAAGTCGATCTGGACCGCCAACGCTGCCCTAACTCTGTCTGTGTCGGCTGGGGTTGACATGGTCGGGTCGTAATGTTATGGTTTGTCAACAACCCCAATAGCACGGCACAGACAGGTAGTTCAGAGTTAGCCAAAAACCAGGGCGTATTTATTTACAAAACAGAAATGAGCGAAAACAACTAAAGCACAAAGGGAGAATGTTCTTGGCAGAGTTGTCTGCGGCTCTGCAGCTCGTCTTCAGAGCAGAGACGGCACTGTGGCGTTGCGCCTCTGACTCTGCGGCTCTGCAGCTACTTGACGATCCACTCGGGAAACAGAGAGAGAGATAATGTCAACAAGACGAGCGAACGGAATACAATGCAGTCCAGAATTGTTTAGCTGAGTCAGTAACAACAACAAGCGGCTCCTCTTCAGTGTTACCCAAACACACAAAAAACAGAAAGGTCCAGAGTCCAGGAAAATGCGAGAAAAACAGAGTATCCAAAAAAAGTACATTCCAAAACTTCCAAAATTCCAAAAACCAAGGCGCAACTGCGCAAAGCGGTCTACGAGGCAGAGATCCAACGGATGGCAGAGCAAAGCAACAGCGGCGACTTCCATAGACGTCCTGGAGAGAAACAGACGAGGTACAACACAGGAGGAAACAAGCAGCAGCCAGTGGTAATCCAAAACGACCCGACACAGAACGTTAGGAACACCAGAGTATATAAGGGCTCCACCAAGCTGATTAGAACTCACTTCAGGTGCGCGAAGGTAATTGGTACCTTGAAGCGTGCGGAATCGGACCAATCCTCACAGTTGCATCGTATCAGGGGTGAGGGGTCATGAGGGGTGGGCTGATAAAATCCTCCCCCCCCTTTACTGATTGGCCGGGAGGTGGGACCTCCTGCCTGTCAGTTTTCCCTGTTGGCTGAGGGGCAGCGCGTCATAGGGAGGGGGAAGGGGGGGGGGGGTTCCCTGGTTCCACTCCCTGTTAGGATGGGTGAGTCACGGGATTTCCCCCCGGCCATGGGATACGTCACTGGGTGCGTTTCCTATTGGCCAGGAGACATCCGTGAGGTTACAGGCTCTGTGCTGCAGACCGCTGTCTTTGTCAAAATTGGATGATGCGTTGCATTCGAAAACTCTATTAGTGTGTATTGGGCCGTTGGTCACTTGGCCCAATTATTATGGCATGTATCTTTTTCAATTGTACTCACGTGGAGGTCTCTCTGGGGGAACTTCTGTTTTCCCCTCTTATGTGAGGAGCAGAATTGACGGGGTTGCCCTCAGTCGCGTCATATAAGGCCTGTGTCTGTGTCTTATTGACCGGCTTCCTGCTGCTCGTCCCAGACAGCATGGAGGGAATGTCGTCTGGTGTTTTCTTTTTAGAATTCACCATTGATGTGTTTCAGGTTCTTGACGTGCATATAGCGCTGGCCCTGGGTGCTTCCTATGTGGAACCACGTTTTTGGGCTGGCGCGCCTTGGTTGCCCAATTCATAGAATCAGCGTTTTTTATGAAGGAGATTTTTTATCTCTACCGAGCGCCAGTGCAAGACTCGATGACTCACGTGCATCTCCGGGGGGAGATGACGGAGTAGATCATTACATTGGCGGAGGGGTCTCACGCCCATGAGGTGGGCCGCCAGGAGCAGCACATTCAAGTTCTGTCCATCTTGGTGGCGCCCTCTGTGATGTTTTAGATCGACACGCGTACCTACCCCCCTCTTAGGACTGGGGATGGCGGCGTGACTAGGACACGGGACTGGTTCTGGTCACGCCGGACCAAGTCAGTTAACCCGTTGTCCGCCGGGGCGCAGATCAGCTGTTCTGGTACCCCGAAGGACTTCGTGCTTTTTCCGGGGGGAAAATGCCGGGTCGGTCCGGGCTTCGCGGGGATTGATGTCGTGGATATGTGTGTCATGTGTATGCCACTACGGCTTGCCCATAACAGTGACGTGCTTGGTCCATACTGTGTTGTACCTTGCGCTGTGTTAGGGGGCCTGGTCCTTCTTCATTGTTTCACTCCAACTTCCCCCTGCTGGGCAGGGATGGGAGGGGGCTGTCAAAGTGGGCAGGGGTGAGGTGGGTTCTAGGGGTAAGGTCAAGTAGAAGTCTGACCAGTTTGTTTTGTGATCTTGGATCAAACCGTTGGATCAAACCGGAAGTTACAAGTCTTGGTGTTATAATAGACTCCGACCTAAGCTTTAAATCACACAGCAAGGTGAGCAACCATCAGCAACCAGTGGGTGACAATATTGTCACAAGGAAAGATGAAATTACCTACCTGGGTTCCATCCTAGAGGCAAATCTTTCCTGTGACAAAATGGCATCCAATGTAATAAAAAAAAGTCAACCAACGAACTAGATTCTTGTACCGGATCTCCTCTCTGGTAAACAAGAATACCCTGACGACTCTGGCAGGAGCACTCATTCAAGGGTACTACGACTATGCTCATGGTACCAAAGCACCTCAAAGGCGCTAAAAACAAGATTACAAACATCACAAAACAAACTGGTCAGACTTCTACTTGACCTTACCCCTAGAACCCACCTCACCCCTGCCCACTTTGACAACCTAGGATGGCTTAGAGTAGACAACACAACAGTACAGCAACTTGCAATGGGCCTGGTCAACAAGATACACTATACGACTAAGGTACCCATGTACATGTCAAAATACTTCCCAAAGGTCAGTGAATACCACGACCACAACACCAGAGGAAGCTCAACAAATCATGTTAAACCCAGATTCGGCACAAAAAAGGGACTAAACACGTTTCACAATTATGCCACATCAATGTGGAACGCCCTACCCAAAGCTGTAAAGGAATGTGAATCCCTACCCACATTCAAAACCGCTCTTAAAGAGCACCTACGGGAGGCTGCAATTCGAAACTGGCCACCGTAAATGTCCAAACCCCCCCACCCCCTCCTAATAGACAGTATCCTCCCCACCGCATGTATATATTCTCTCCCCACCGTATGTATATTTCTCTCCCACCCACCCACCCACCCCCTCCTAATGTACAGTCCCCTCCCCATCATATGTATATACTCTGTCAGGATCTATGGGTAACAGTACTGTATATTTGAATATTGTATATGTCACAAATGTAACAGTACTAAATACCTGTATGTCATGTATGTCCCTATGCCATAAATGTCATGTATGTTGTGTATGTCATAAATGTCACTATGAATTGAAAATGGGGGACCCTGATGTAAACAAGACAAACGACTTTCTCTGGTATGCATCCCCTTAACAATTGTGTGTATTGAGCCATACTGTATTGTACCCAGTCTGCAATCTGTTAAATAAAGTTTTCATTCATTCATTCATTCATTCATTCATTCATTCATTCATTCAACATAGCTACGGTATGGCCATTTATAAATCAAAAGGATGGTGAAAAACTGATCCATGCCTTTATCTCAAGCCAACTTGACTACTGTAATGCACTCCTCACCGGCCTCCCCCAAAAAAACAGAGAACGACTCCAACTCATTCAAAACTCTGCAGCTAGGCTACTAACTAGAACCAAGAGGAGAGACCATAATCAGTCCAGTATCTACCCTGCACTGGCTTTTCGGTAACATTTAGAATCGATTTCAAGGTCCTCCTCCTCATTACAAAGCACTAAATGGAACAGGACCAAGCTACATTGCAAATTCTCTAGTCAACTATGTGCCTTCTAGAATAATTACAATCATCTACTACTAGCCCCTTTCGTGACTGCGATGTGCAAGCCTGGGGCTTTAGTCACTAACTATGCACCAAAGCTATGGAACATCCTACCTATGGGCATTAGGGAAGCTAGATCTCTAAATATTTAAAAAAAAATATATATATAAAAACGTACCTCTTCTTTTTTATACTTAAATTTTTATTTTCAGTTTTTTGATTTACAAACAGAACATCCACATACAATAATACAATTGGCGGTCAAAATTATAAACGACAGTACAATAGAATTCGATAGATAAGAACTAAAAGATATAGCTGATATTAGACAAATTTATATCAAAATCGAATGACGAGTTGACCTAAAATAAATTCACTAAAGGGGAAAAGGAAAAAACACAGCAAAACAAAAACAAAGAAAAGTGATAAACAATAAAAAAAAAAAAAAAAAGTGACATGGGTTCTTTGGTACCTTCATAGTTTATTTTCGTTTCGTTTTTTCTTCTTGTCTCCTTTTCACTCTCCTGTGATGTTGTTTCTTTTTTTCCTGTACTCTTCCCACTTCTCCCATTTTGACTCAAACTTCTCGTCTTGTAGCCTCAGCCTATGTGTGATTCTCTCCATTTCCTGTATCCCACCCACTATCTCTGTCCATTGTTCCCTCGTCGGTGCTTCTACTCTATACCACATTTTCGTCAGTGCTTTCTTGGCTGCTACTAGCAATATCTTAATCAAGTATATATCTTTCCCCTGCATTCCTTCCTGTGTTAAGTTCCCTAAATACAATACTTGTCCTGTCTGGGGTATTTCATATCCTACTATTTAATTTATTATCCCTCCTATCTCTTCCCAATAGTTCTTTATTATCTGACATCCCCAGAATATGTGTGTGTGGTTTGCTATTTCCTGTCCACATTTTCTCCAGCATGGTTTCTGTGTTGGTGTATAGTTGCCCTGTATTTCTGGTGTTATAAAAAATCGAATTATGTTTTTCCACCCAAACACCCTCCATATCCTTGACCCTGTGGTTGTGTGTTGTATCTTACATATGTTATACCATTCTTCTTCTGTTATCTCCGTTTCTAATTCCTTCTCCCACTTTTCCTTTATATATTTGGTTGTGATGTCCTTGCTGTCCATTATTGCCTGATATAGTGCCGATATCCCCCCCCCCCCCTTCCTTCCTTCGTATGCTTTTACCATTATCTTAATTATCCCATTCTGATCTTTGTCTTTGTCTAGTTTTATTTCCTTGTTGTAGTAGTCCCTAATCTGTAAATATCTAAAGTGGTCGCTATTCTCTAGTCCGAATCTTTCTTTCAATTTTTGTAGAGTCTGGATCTCCCCTCCTTCTGTCATTGTACATATTGCTGTTATGCCCCCCCTCTCCCATCTTTTGAACCCATGATCTTCTTTCCCTGGTTTAAATTTGTTGTCGTGCGTTATCCATCTCAGTATCTTGGTTTCTTTTTCTAGCTTGTATTTCTTTACTATCTTGTTCCATATATTTATAGTGAATTTGGTAATTGGGTCTATTAGTTGTTCCTTTCTTCTGTATAGCTGCCTGTCTCCTATTAGTGCCTGCACTTTGAGTCCCTCATTTTTTGTTTCTATGTCTTTCCATTTGGCTTCATAGTTCTCGTTACACCAACATGTTACTATTATCAGCTGTGCTGCGTAGTAGTAATCTTCTAAACTAGGTATTGCCATTCCTCCTTTCTCCTTTGGTAATTGTGAATGAATGAATGAATGAATGAATGAATGAATGAATGAATGAATGAATGAAAACTTTATTAACAGATTGCAGAATGGGTACAGTGCAGTACAGCTCAATACATACAATTGTTAAGGGGATGCAGACCAGAGAAAGACTTTCGTCTTGTTTGTATAGTCACATATCTTATCCTTGGCCTTTTCCCCCCCCATATGAATCTTGATATCTGTTTATTCCATTCCCTGAACTGGCTTTGTGGTATTAATATAGGTAGAGCCTGAAATAGGTATAGTAACCTTGGTAATATATTCATCTTTATAATTTCGATCCTTGAGCTAAAGTCTAGAGGCATTACTGTCCATCTTTCTAGGTCTCGTTTGATTTTCTGATTAATCTGTGTATAGTTTGCATCGTATAGTCCCTCCACCCCTCTTGTAATATTCACTCCTAGGTATCTGATCCTGTCCATATCCCATTTAATCTTGTATTTGTCTTTGATCTCTGTCGTTGGGGTGTAGTTCAATGTTAAGGTCTGTGTCTTTGTTACATTAAGTCTATATCCTCCTGAGTAATATCCATATTCTGTCAGTAAATCCATCAGTGTCGGGAAGCTTGTGTCTGGTTGTCTCATATATACTATCACATCATCTGCGAACAGTCCTAATTTATGTTCTGTTCCTCTTATCTCCACCCCTTTGATGTCCTCGGTCTGTCTAATTAGTTGAGCCAGTGGTTCGATGAATATATCGAAGAGCGTCGGCGAAAGACAACAGCCCTGTCTTGTAGCCCTCTCTAGTTTGATCCGGTCCGTCAGGTTGCCATTTACTTTAATCCTTGCCGTTGGTTCTTGATATAATGCCCTAATTGTTTTCATCACGTTTTTGTCTAGTCCAAATTTCTCTAATACTTTATATAGGAATATCCAGCTTACACTGTTGAATGCTTTTTCTGCATCCAGGCTAACTAGTACTGCACTTCCTCCTTCTTTTTGTATCTCCTCTACTATCTGCACTGTCTTTCTTATGTTGTCCTGTGTTTTTCTTCCTTTAATGAATCCGGTCTGGTCTTCGTCTATAATATCTGGCATAAATGTCTCAAATCTTTTGGATATTATCGATGTATACATCTTGTAATCTACATTAAGTATGGACACTGGTCTGAAGCTACTACATAGTTCCTTATCCTTCCCTTCCTTTGGAATCATAGTAATTATGGCTTCTTTCCATGAGGGTGGCATTGTTCCTTTTTTCATTGTGTGTCTAAATGCTGCCTCTAATATGGGCCTCAGTTCCTGTCTAAATGTTTTGTAAAATTCCGAAGGGAATCCGTTGCTACCTGGTGACTTATTGTTCTTTGCTTTACTGATCGCATTTCCTACTTCCTGTTCTGTTATCTCTGCATTTAATATTTTGTTCTGTTCCTTTCCTATCGATGGTAAATCTAATTTTTCTACGAATGTCTCTATCTCTTCTTCTCCTGCCGCTTTCGGTTGTGTGTATAGTGTCTTATAGTATTCTACAAATGTCTTCTCTATTTCAGCTGGTTCTCTTAGTAACCTGTTTGTGTTTGTGTCTCTTATTGTGTGTATTGTATTTAGTTTCTGTTGTATTCTGATTCGTCTAGCTAAGAGTCTGGTCGCTCTCGTTCCTCCTTCATAGTATGTCTGTTTCACATATCTAGCCTTTTTCTCAATTCAAGTCAGTAATTCTTTGTTTATCTTTTCTCTAACGTCTTTTACTTCCCTAAGTAAAAACGTACCTCTTCACCTTAGCCTTTTAAATGAATACACTCCGCTGCTGCTTGTACTGTAGATTGCACTATTTTAGTCTGTCCATTCTATTCTACTCTTTTATTACAGGTTTTGAACTGTTCAGGTATTGAACTGCACCCTGAGAGAGGGAACCTGCGCCCTGAGAGGGAGGTTTGCCCTGAGAGGGAGGTTCAAAGGGTCAAAGTGGGTATCAAACAGGAAGGAAGACTGTCAGGTTTTAAACTGTGGATATCAAACAGGGAAAGTAAAGACAATTTTAGGGCCCGTGTCGACCGGGGACGTTTTATGAGTTGTCAGCTCCTTTCTGTCATGCATTTCTATGCTACAGACGCGACAGGCGCGCTCCTTTTCCCAGTGCCGCACCTCGCGTTTTAGCGCTCTCGTGGCTAGCGTTTTTTTTGGGCGGAGCGCCGCTCATCAAGGTAACTTTTTTCGATCGACCAATCAACATCGAGCAAGTGGCGGAGCCGTGGGAGTCGCGAGACGCTCTGGAAACGCTCTGGGCATGCATATTTTTGCTTTTCAAAGCGGTCCACCTTGAAAAAAACGTCCCCGGTGAACACAAAGCCTTAAACTGTTAACAGTAATTCAGAACTCTTTTATTGCACTGCACTATTGCATCATTTTACTCTGTCTATTTTATTCTACTATTTTATTGCACTGCACTATTTTACTCTATATATTGTCTATTTTATTCTTTTTATTATTGTCTATTTTAAAACTGCAATAGAATCAAACCTTAAACAAGGTGGCCTATTGGGATGTTAGATCCTAATGTGAAAAACAATGTGATTTTATATGTCTGCACTTTATGTGCTCATTTTGTGCCTGTCTTTTTGCTGCTGTGAAGCACTTTGAGCTGCAATTCTTGTATGAAAGGTGCTATACAAATAAAGTTTATTATTATTATTATTATTATTATTATTATTATTATTATTATTATTATTATTATTATTATTATTATTATTATTATTATTATTATTATTATTATGTGCCCCTTTAAGTTCAACTAACATTTAAGTTTGAAATCACAGGTGAAATATATAGTTTTACAGAACGATATTAAAGAACATGTTGAATGTTGACCCTCACTGACACGTTGATCTTTCAGTCTGACTACACTTGCTAGCTTTAATGTCTTGGAGGAAAGTCCCTTAGGCAACGGTGCAACCTTTCCATGCCACCGATTTAAACAGGAACCATAAATCAAATAACATATCCATTTACAAGAGGTTTAGGAAGCAGGTAAGAGACATGAGCAACTGTAGACTAGCCTGGCTTGATTGATTGATTGATTGATTGAATACACACACACACATGTATACAGCATGTGTTGTATGTGAAAACAGTACTTCAATGTCCCGATGTCCCAGTTTAGCAACTGGTAATCCAGAGTCCTCACTAACACCTGTTGAGGTACTGCTGATGGGATGTGTTTTGTTAAAGACTATGCATGCATGTGTGTGTGTGTGTGTGTGTGTGTGTGTGTGTGTGTGTGTGTGTGTGTGTGTGTGTGTGTGTGTGTGTGTGTGTGTGTGTGTGTGTGTGTGTGTGTGTGTGTGTGTGTGTGTGTGTGTGTGTGTGTGTGTGTAAAACGCTCTAATAAAACGATGCCTTTACTAAATATACACACACTAACACACTTATACCCGCCACCCCACCAATAAAAAAAACCAACATAGACTACAGTACATGCATAATTTTACATTATATATATCCACGCACACAATATCTTTGACATGACCCCTGCTCTGTCTGTCTGTCTGTCTGTCTGTCTGTCTGTCTGTCTGTCTGTCTGTCTGTCTGTCTGTCTGTCTGTCTGTCTGTCTGTCAAAACGTATCAAACTTAAGCACTTATCGAAACTAAAACTATGGACAATTAAAATATAGGCCTACTAGAATAAAGAAACAGAGCTGTGTCACATTGCAACTTTGTAATCAAATATACTATGTAGAAAATGTAGACTAACAAAAAAATAAACAAGAGAATTGGGCTAAATAATTTAAATATGTGTAGGCCTACATGTAAGTAAAGATAACTTTGTATAAACTTTAAAGATATGTTTAAAAATAAAGGTATGTGCTCTGTTTGTAGGTAGGTCTATGTACTCTCTCTCTCTCTCTCATTCTCTCATTCTCTCTCTCGCTCTCTCTCACCTGGTAGAGCTCATTGGCACACTTCCTGCAGAGGTTGTGCTGACAGGGCAAGATGACTACAGGCTTAGTGAAGATCTCCAGACAGATGGGGCAGATGAGCTGTTTCTCCAGGGATCCCAATGTCGCATCCTTCTCCGCACCATGGTAGCTCCCCAACGGGCTCAGATCCATGGGCAGCGACATGGCTGACTCCCCCTGATTGCACCAGGATAATGACTTGTGGAGGTTTTAAATGCTAGTTGGCCTCTCTCTGTTGGCTAATATGTCGATGCTATGTTCTTGCCCGATATGTTGGTCAGTTGGTCCGTCTGCTTTAGCCGTCGGTTTGTCTAACTGGATTTTCCAGCCGTCTACAGTATGTGTCTGCCTTGTCTCTCCTGTAGTTTCCCCTCTCTCTCTGTTTATGTGTTTGAGCTCCAACAAGCGCAGCAGAGTTGAGGAGGAACCAAACTGCAACAATTATAGGACTAATCTACCGTCATTCAAAATGAACTAAGCTCATATAGAAACCTTACATGTGGCCCAACGTTAAGACTTATCTACTGTTATTCCACAGTCCGCCTGGGTCTCCTGTTACAGGCTGTGTGCAAGTATGGCTTCTGAAATCAGGGAATGCCCCTTGGAGATCCACACATGATCAGGGTTGGTCTCCAGTCATTTCCAATTGAATCGGTTCACCCACCACGCAGTCCGGCACGTTTCCAAACTATTGCAAAAAACAGCACAGTTCAAACACAGTGGCTGCACAGTTCAAACGGTGTCAGAACAGTTCACACGCAGTGTGAAAGCAGAGTAGGCCCTCAGACAGGATCTCCTCGGTTGAGAATAGCAATCGACTAACTTCAGGAGGTTCACTTTCTTTCTTTTGCTGCGAGAAGGTATTTTATATCCGATTTGTGATGACAGGGTTGAGTGAAAACCGTTAAAAGTGTCCCCGAAAAGTTCCCGATCGCCACGCCTGAGTTCCTCTCTCTCTCTTCTTCATCCAACACTCTTTCTCTCTCTTGTCTTCTACTGCTCCTCTTCTGTGAATGCCCTCATCCCTCGTTCACCCAACACACTCCATTCTCTCCTTCTCCCTGCGGTGCAGCTCTGTGACTACCTGTCTGTTCACAGTGTCTCATCCACTGCAGAGAGAGAGAGAGAGAGAGAGAGAGAGGGAGAGAGGAAGAGGGAGAGAGGACTCATGGGGGGGTCACTGTACTTAGATGGGGGGTGTCCAGTTACATCCGAGTTCCCAGGGGCATTTACTTTGAACTGACTGACACACACACACACACACACACACACATTTGAATACTTTATTTGGTTCCACAAATGATATTACAGGGAATCAAATATATCGGGGCCAAGCAGCACTGAACACCTAAGGGTACACATAGCACCTCCTTCTCCACATGGCTAAGCTGCCAATAATAGCTGAGACAGAGCAACACAAACACACACACACACACACACACACACACACACACACACACTTACCATATCGGGCACTTGGTGGTATGCAGCCGGATCACACCATGCCAGGCAGTGATCTTTCTATAGTTACCCCACCCTCCGCGCTGTCCCTCCCCCTTGCCCCTTAACTACGGGGCAGAGACAGACACTGATCTTGACCAGGTCCTGTTTTCAATAGAACGCAGAAATACTAATTGGGGATCAATTTAGTTCACAAGTCATAATGAAGTCAGAAACATTTCATATTAGGAGGCACAAATAATGTACCTATAGAACTAATGAGGTAACTATATGTTACCCCTTAATGAAAAGGTATCATAGCAGTGGTTAGCACTGTTGCCTCACAGCAAAAAGATGCTGGGTTCAAATCCCTATGTTCTGTTTCCTCCCACACCAAAAAGACATGCATGTTAAAGGAACACACCAACATTTTGGGAAATTCGCTTACCGTCTTCTTCAGAGATAGATAAGAAGATAGATACCAGTTTCCTCTCTGTGCGTTCAGTAGAAAGCTGCATGTTATCCTAGCTTAGCACAATGAATGGAAGCGGACATGACCGGTTAGCCTAGAGAGGAAACTGGTATCTATCTTATTGTCTCTCTGGAGAAGATGGTAAGCTAATTTCCCAAAATGTTGGCGTGTTCTTTTAAGTTACCTGCTGTTACCCTTAACCAAGGTACTGCCAGTACGACTGGAGTTGGTATTCGAGCGCCGCACTATGTGTGGCTGCCCACTGCTTCTAACTAGTTAGGATGGGTCAAATGCAGAAAACGAATTTCCCCAAGGGGATTAAAGGAAGGTTCAATTTTATGGTCTGATTTATCGCCATGGTACTACTTTTGGATAAAAAAAATACCGTGGTATAATATAAACTACGATACTGATGTTAATATCATGGTATTTTTCATGGTATATGATTATTTGGTCATCGCAGGGGGAAATAGGGTAATGAGTCAGATGGCTAATTCTTTACTGGACGTGTCGTTGGGAAGTGAAGTAGAAGCCATTGACCATTATTCACACAACAGCCATTTTGCTCTTATGTCATGCTCAGGTTGGGGTTTCTTTGGGAACAGGGTGGAAAGGAATCCCAACCTGAACATGACATAAGAGCAAAATGGCCACCATGTGAATACGGTCAATTCTGGAAGGATTTCCCTACAGTGAGGCAGGTCTGAGACATGGTGGTTAATTAACAGCTGTTCCTCATCAGTTCCCACCAAAGTACGGTCTTACTGTGACATCTGGATGGCCGTGTGACCCGGCCCACAGTGATCCTGAATCAGTAGTCATATTTTTGGAAGTTTTACATTTAACTCCAATTACACTGTCCCACTCAAAGTCTGTGTGAAAAGCTGTATTATTATAATTTTTTTTTTCTCAAGGTATTTCTCAGGCCAAGCGGTTGGGATGAGGACATTACAAAAAAGATAAAAAAGAAGCATGAAACAATGCAGGATGATCTTGTAGTATGTATCTCGTCTGGGCGGCGGGGGAGTAGGGAGTTAGGTTGGAGGCTGTAGATAAGACACTGTAGGCAGAGTAGACTGGTGGAATCTAATAGTGGAGGCGAGGTTATGAACACAGACTACTACTGGTACCTTTTACAACTAAGGTATATATTTAAAGTTGGCTGTGCGCATCAAGTATATTTGGAACGTATCTGTCAATCTGGCTTCAGAACATCCCACTCCACTGACACATGCCTTCTCTATTTGAATGACCACATCAAACAAGAGGTGGACGCAGGCAAATACTGCGGCATGGTCATGCTGGACCTACAAAAGGCCTTTGACACGGTCAATCACTCCATTCTGATTGACAAGCTAAAAGCAATTGGTTTTGATAGTCTATCAGTGAGCTGGATGCAATCCTACCTTGAGGGGAGGGAACAGATGGTGGAGGTAAACGGTACCCTATCCCCCCCCCCTCACAGTGAGCTGTGGTGTTCCACAAGGAAGCATACTAGGACCGCTACTGTTCCTAATTTATGCAAATGACATGTCGTCAGCTTGTGACTGCAACTTGTTCCTGTTTGCGGACGACTCAGCCCTGCTGGTCTCTGACAAGAACAAGTTACAGGTTGAAAAAACCCTCAGCTCGGAACTAGGCAGAATCTGCATATGGCTCGCTGATAACAAACTATCATTACACATGGGCAAAACAGAGTCCATTCTCTTCGGTTCAAATAACAAACTCAGCAAGACCGACGGCTTCTCAGTTACAGTGGGTGACAATATTGTCACAAGGAAAGATGAAATTACCTGGGTTCCATCCTAGAGGCTAATCTCTCCTGTGACAAAATGGCATCCAATGTAATAAAAAAAGTCAACCAACGAACTCGATTCTTGTACCGGATCTCCTCTCTGGTAAACAAGAATACCCTGAAGACTCTGGTAGGAGCACTCATTCAGGGGTACTACGACTATGCTTGCACCTCATGGTACCAAAGCACCTCAAAGGCGCTAAAAACAAAATTACAAACATCTCAAAACAAACTGGTCAGACTACTGCTTGACCTTACTCCTAGAACCCACCTCACCCCTGCCCACTTTGACAACCTAGGATGGCTTAGAGTAGACGACAGAGTACAGCAACTTGCAATGGGCCTGGTCTACAAGATACACTACACGACCAAGGTACCCATGTACATGTCAAAATACTTCCCAAAGGTCAGTGAATACCACGATCACAACACCAGAGGGAGCTCCACAAATCATGTTAAACCCAGATTCGGCTCAAATAAGGGACTAAACACGTTTCGCAATTATGCCACATCAATGTGGAACGCCCTACCCAAAGCTGTAAAGGAATGTGGATCACTACCCACTTTCAAAACCTCTCTCAAGGGACACCTACGGGAGACTGCAATTCAACACTGGCCCCTGTAAATATCCTAACCCAACCCCCTCCAATGTACAGTCATTTACCTAGTATGGTTTTGTCAATAGTCCAATGTACAATTTTGTTTGTTTGTACAGTGTCTCCCCCCCCCCCCCCTCAATGTACAGTTTTGCTTGTTTATACAGTGTGCCCCCCCCCCCCCCCCCCCCCAACCACCTCCAATGTAGATTACCCAGTATGGTTGTCAATATCCCAGTGTACCCAACCCCCCCCACCCAACCTCCTCCAATGTACAGTTTCTACGTCAAATGTATATACTCCCTTTTCCTGACTCCTTCTGTATCACAAACAGTACTGTATTTGCAAATCTGGTATGTCATAAATGTATAGATGTAGCAGTACTGACTATCTGTATGTCATGTATGTCATATATGTCCTGATGAATTGAAAATGGGGGACCCTGATGTAAACAAGACGAAAGTCTTTCTCTGGTCTGCATCCCCTTAACAATTGTGTGTATTGAGCTGTACTGTATTGTACCCATTCTGCAATCTGTTAATAAAGTTTTCAATCAATCAATCAATCAATCAATCAGTACCTGATATGATAGTACAGCCTGGGTCTCGTCATCCCAGGCCAAGATGAAGGCTGTATCAAAAGGAGGGTGTGCTTTAAAGTTGTGGCGTCCAAATGACCTAAAATTTTCTTATTCTGTTGACCATTACAAACTAAAAAATAAATGGACAAAATACCTGCTAGTTTTTGTTGTTGTTGCTGTAAGATATAGCCTATTGTTATCTGCCTTCGTGCATTTTTTCTTTTTTTAAAGCACTTTGTGACTTTATGCTTTGCTCATGGGACGAGGTTGCACTCCGTGCAACCAGTTTTGTGAGCAGAAGCGCGTGCACGCACACGCACGGATGTGCACGCGCGTGCACACAGGAATGCGCTGCACTCGACTGATGCGCCTGTCGTATATTCTATGTACATTTCTAAGGATTATTCACAGTGCCTTGAGCTTGCTAACTGGATGGAAGACCGATAGAATGGTCCCCCCCTCTGGCTTAGCCAGCAAGGAATAAACGTGCAGCCAGACAACAAAGTTTCTAATTAAAATTCAGATGATTTATTGCCACGGGGCCAACAGTGAATAAAAGGTTGTTTACATACAGGGATGATTTCATATTAAAACAGGCTGTACAAAGGATTGTTGAGGTGTGTATCATTAGGGCCCATTCACAGTGGCTTTCTCACATCAAACAAGTTCTGTACATATAACAATAGACCGGTTACATCAATGAAATAGACTATACCTTTTCCATCACATAGTTAAACCTGGTCTAAGATACATTTACTATATCACAACAAAACAGTGATTCCATACAGTTTACTTATGTCATGGCAAACAGTACAGTCTGTGGAGCAGGGAGGCCAGCACCCCTGGGGTTCGGGTGGGGTATCTGTCTGGCCTGCTCTCTCTAACAATGCGTTCTCATTTATACTCTGGTATCCAACCAATAATAGTACGTCCATATATTAAGTTGGTCCAATCCGGTTGTCTTGATTCTATATGGAGTTCTGTTCCAATTGGCTATCTTCCAGGGGCTGTCTGTCCCAAGATCTCCTGTCCGTGTGTGCTGGCCTGCAACAACAGAGGGGGGGCCGTGGCCCCCTCCTTTGGGCTGTGGCTTCTCGATGAGTTAACAGTTTTAACACTAGAACCTTTAGCTCGAATGTAATGAGTTTACATGTATATTCAGCATTATTTGCTTACATTTTGATACCAAACAGTGATTAAGAATAACTTGATACGTGTATTTTACCAGACTAAACCTTTGTAATTGAGACTTATTTTCTATACATGGTTTACAACAAGAGTGAAATGACACTCTATTCCCTTCATATCCTGTTGACATTCTAAATGACATTCAAATAGCCTTTTCTCTAATAAGTCAGTTTCCTTTTAATATGATATTGTTTGAATTAGTTCCAGTCTAACATACTGTAGCGTTCTGTCGTACCCGTATTGTTAGGAAGAATGAGGAGAGGTTTATGTTTCTTTTGGTTATTTAATTCCACTTCAATGAGTAACATACAGGTCACTCGTTAGGAACACACACAGCTCCCTCCTTCACGTATATTTCACGAACACAACGTAACTTCCGGTGCCACCTCCTATCTCTCCCGGGGGGAAACACACCCCCCGGGTACAGTGACACACAAGACCCCAGATCATTACACTATCCCCCCCCTTCTGAGCTCTCGCCCCGAGAGACACATCAACAATAGCACATTCACAATAACATTTTCCATTTCAAGCAGAACACACTTTTTTTTCTCTTTTTTACACAAAGTCCTTGAAACGACCTGGCGGCAGCCTCCGCCTCTGCGGGCGCGTTGTCCCTGCCCGAAGGACTGAATCGACCTGCTGCTGCTGAACAGGAACCGTCCAGGGAGTGCCATGTCTGTCCCGCACCGGGGACACAGTCTGTGATTCTGAGGGGCCCCCCGTATGGGAAGAGGGGACACCCCCCGCTGGTGGACCACGGTGCACTCCCCTCGAACGGCGGTTACATCCGGCCCCAGTGGTGGTCGGAACACTGTCTCTAGGTGAGGCCGCTGGGAGGGCTGGGTCTTGCAGTGGGAGGCAATCCCCTCTGTACGGGGCCAGTCTGTCTCTGTGAAGAGCAACTTTCCTCCCCCTGAGCGGCAATTTTACCCTGTATACCACCTCCCCCACCCTCTCTAGCACCCTACATGGCCCTTGCCAGTGACAGTCCAGTTTAGGGCACCGCCCCCTCTTCCTCCGAGGGCTATACACCCAGACCAGTTCCCCGGCCTGGAAATGCCTCCCCTTAGCCCGCACATCATAGTTCCTTTTTTGTCTCATGCCCGCCTTTTCCAGCTGACCCCGGGCAAAGTTGTGGGCGGACTCCATTCGATCCTGGAGTCTCCTGGCATACTCCCTCCCCGGGGGAACGGGGGGAGTGTCAGGGGGCTTGCCAAACGCCACCTCCGTCGGCGTCCGGAGCTCCCGGCCCAGCATGAGCAGTGCTGGCGAGCAGGCCCCATAACATCCACCGCCACTCTCTCCATGGGGGCTCCCACCCCCAGCTGTTGGAGTAGTGCGTGGGACTGATCAGGTGGGCCCTTGTATGCTGCGCAGAGGTCGCAGCGGCGACAGAAATCCTCTACGTCCCTTTTAATCCGTCCCCAGTAGAACCCCTGACGGAGGCGGCGGAGAGTCTTTGTGATGCCAAAGTGCCCAGCCCCCACGGTGCCATGGGAACTTTTTAACACAGTCTCTCTCATTGCTTTGGGGACCACCACCCGCCACCTGTTCTCTCCCGTAGCCGGCTCCCTCCACGCTCTCTGTAGAACCCCGTCCCACACCCGCAGAGCCGCAAAGTCTGCCCACAGTCCCTTTGTAGCAGTGGTGCCCCCTGCCACCTCCCCCCAGGGTGGCTTCTGACCTGACTCTACCCATTGCAAAACAGGTTTTAAATCAGGGTCCTGCTCTTGCTGCGTTTGCCACTCCGCTTCTCCGATCACCTGCAGCTCCCTGCAGACCGGCCCGTCGCCCTCGTGCTCGGGGCATATTGTTACCCCCTCCCGGAGCTCTCTCTCTCTTGCCTCCCTCTTCTCACAGTATCGACACCCCTCCGGAGCACAGGGCCGTCGGGACAGGGCGTCAGCGTTGGTGTAGCGGACGCCGGCCCTGTGCTCAACGGTGAAGTTGAAGTCTGCCAGCCTCTCCAGCCAGCGGCACACTTGCCCCTCCGGCTCTCGAAAGGACGTCAGCCACTGGAGAGCGGAGTGGTCAGTTCTGATTGTAAACGACGGCCCACAGAGGTAGTACCTGAAGTGTTTAACTGCCTCAACGACAGCCAGAAGCTCCCGGCGGGTGACGCAGTAATTCCGCTCCGCTTTGTTGAATGTGTGGCTGAAGTAAGCCACCGCTCTTTCTCCGTCCGGCCCCACCTGAGACAGCACGGCCCTCATACCCACATTGCTGGCATCCGTGTCCAGGACAAACGGCAGGGAGGGGTCTGGGGGTCGAAGCACAGGTGCTTCTGTTAGTCCTTTTTTTAGGAGGTCAAACGCCTGCTGACACTCAGGCGTCCAGGTGAAGTCAGCGCCTTTCTCCTTCAGTCGAAATAGGGGCTCAGCGATGCAGGAGAACCCCCTCACAAACCTCCTGTAGTATGAGGCGAGCCCCACAAAGCTCTCGAGCTGCTCTTTGTCTGCGGGGGTGGGCCACTCTTTGACCGCCTTTATCTTCCCCTCCTGCGTGCTGATGCCCTCTCCCGTCAGTTTGTGTCCCAAGAACTCCATTTCTCTCCTCATGAAGTGGCACTTGTCGGGGTGAAGTTTCAGTCCTGCCTCGGCTATCCTCCCCAAGACCCGTCTCAGCGTCTGGAGGGCCGCCTGGAAGGAGCTGCCGTGGGCCAGTATGTCGTCCAGGTACACCACGCACTCCTCTGGAGGAATGCCAGCCAACACGCTCTCCATTAGCCTTTCAAACGTGGCTGGGGCATTACACAGCCCGAAGCTGAGGACACGGAATTGCCACAGCCCCCTCGGTGTGCAGAAGTATTACGTAACCATTGACTACAGGAAGGCTCGTTAACTTGTCAATGTTACACAATAAGGAGACGGCAGCCAAAGTATCTAAATAAAGAATATTTTAATTAATAGTTACCATGGTTTTTCGTAACTGAAATGAACATCAAATAATAGACAGACAAACACAGGACTATACAGACAGGATCAGCACCAGACGGAAGGGATGACAGACTACTTATACACAAGGGAATGACGAGACAACACACACCTGGGGTAATGGTAATTGGGTACACCTGGGGGAAAACAATAGGGACTACACACCATGACAAAGGACTACATCCAGACATGACACATCACACTAGGAACGCCTGATCAGAGCACATGACACACATAACAAGAAGGCTGTCTTAGGTTTAGACTCTGGGTCGAGGGGCACCTGCCAGTAGCCACCCCGTAACAAACAAACAGGGTTTTTGTAGTTATGGAGAAATATGCAAAAAATTTAATCTCACCAAGTCCACATGGCTTTTTTACATACAGTTACGGCTATGTTTGAAGTCTCACGGTGTTCCATTAGACATACCAATTGAACACCACAGATACCACAAATTCTTCTATGAAAGAGAGACATCGAGAGGTTTTGTTTCAGATTTTTATCATCAATTACTAACGTCCTCGTATGAAACCCTCCAACTAGACTCTGCCTGGAGGAGGGATATACCAGACCTGGAAAGTGACTTTGATTGGCAAGGAGCTGGCTGCCTGGGCAAATGTCCGACTTACATCAAGGAACCCGGACCATCAACAAATCAATCTTAACTATATTCACAGGACATACTTGACTCCTATAAGACTGAACAGAATGGGTCTTAAACAAGACTCCAAATGCTCCCAATGTACAAATGGGGTCGAAGGGACATTTATGCACATGTATTGGGACTGCCCACCAGTTAAGACATTCTGGAAAGATGTGACCCAACAATTATCAAAACTCGTATCTTGGAATATACCTGTACACCCCTCTGTATTACTATTGAATGATGTTTTTGAGTTTGCAGTAAATCCACAGCTAAAGAGATTGGTTTTATCGGGTATCACAGTAGCTAAAAAGCTGATCGCATCACGCTGGTTTCAACCGGAAAAAATGTGCCGGAAAGTTTGGTTTCTTACATATCTCGATGTGATTTATCAAGAAATATCTACAGCAAGAATTCTGGGTCTCAATGAATCCAAAATGTCAATGTGGTTAGAAGTGGTGGAGAGAATAAAAGCTAGCTTATAATGGTAGTGTCTGGTTAGGAGCGAGGGATAATGGAGGTACTATCCAAAGAGGGGTCCGGGAGGGGGGGGGTTCGAGCTGGAGCATATGTGTGTAGGTTTTTAGATAACAGGTATTAGGGGTATATCCTATATAAGACAATTAACTAAAATGTGATTTCATTGGATGTGCACTGACAACTAATGCTTGTATATCTTATCGTGTGTTGTCATGTTTGTTTATGTGTTTGTTTAAAAAATAATAAAAAAATAAAATACAGAACTGGAAGAGGCAATTAGTAGAGCTAAAAACAACAAGTCTCCGGGGAGCGACGGATTCCCATCGGAATTCTACAAGACATTTAGAACTGAATTAGCACCCATGTTAGGGGCGGCGTTCAGACACACGATGGAAGAGGGAAAAATGCCCCCCTCGTGGAAGGAAGTGTGGGATATTTGTGGATATCCTGATGAAGAATGTCTCAGTCAACCGAGGCTTGGATAATAACAAGGTTTATTAACCAAACAGATAGAATACATAGAGAGAATGGCTGAGGCTCTCGCCCCAGGTGATCAGCTGAAATTACCCAGGTAAGAAGCCTTGATTGTGGTCGGGAAGAGCCCTTTATAGTTCAACAAAGGGGGTGTGTGGTCCCATTTGATAGGTCAGATGGGGGGGAGGGGGTACAGGTTTGGGGACACAGGGGAGGGGGGTGATTATTCCACAGAGAGGGGGGGGGGGCACAGGTAAAGGGAACACAGGGGAGGGGGATATATTTACATGAGGATATATTATACCACAATACTCACTTTTCTTTCTTATAATGTGGGTGAGATTAATGTATAATATACCAGGATTGTTTGGAACAGGTAAAAGTGGGGATAATAGTTTAAAATAGAATTATTTACATACATGATTAATAGAATTATTTACATACATGATTCATGACATGATCGACTGGACTGCGGTCTGTGTTATTTTGATATCAGAGATGTGGGAATAGATATCACCCTTTTCTTTTATTAATCGCTCAAAATACCTATATCAATGATTGGTCCTCATCTCTGATATCAAACAACAATTAACATAATCATTAGAAGCTATCGCTGTGCAAATATCTTGGCATACCTTCAGTCATTCATGTCGTGATTCTGGGGAGCTAATGTGATCGTTGTGCATACAGGCATCGTAATAAACCAATTAAATACATGCACTGTCTGTGTGGTCAGAATGCACAGGGTGAAAAAACAAAATTGTGTTCATAATTATTAGGAATTGGATTTACACATAAGGCTAATGTGTACAAAAACATTTTAACAACCGTTAACCTGGTGGTTAATAAAACTAACATGATTGCTTATGGGAAACTGTTCACAAATATATATATATTTTTGCACATTTTGTGATGATTCTTGATGAAATTACTTAGGATCCAGTTGTATTTAATCTGAGTTTGAGTGTCACTTTCATCTGTGATTGCCTCAGCTTTGTTGGTCTTTACTTAGAATCAGGCAATTTTCTCCATTTCTTCTCTATAAATGAGGAGATAAAACGTCTTATGCATCGCTTCTGTATGTAATTCTAGTGCATATACTATCAATGGTTCACCATACAGGTGCAAAACAACGTTACATGTCCTCTTCTATGAGAGAATAAAACAACTGATTCTTTCTTGTTTGACAATACAATTTTGTAACCTAAGTAATTCTAATGTGATGTAATGTGATCATGTGGTCACTTCTTCCTTCAGCAATACATTTTAGCTCATTATTACTAACCATTGTTAATGCTTTCTCATTGATTTCTTTTCATCACATCCCTAGTTCATCGTTTTGCAGATACATATAATTGTGTGAAAAGTTTCCTGCTTGTGAAGGTATTAATCTGAATGATGTTGCGTCGTTGTTGACAAGGTGTTCTCTGTCGGTCGTGTGGCAGGGCCAAACAGTAACACATAAAAATTAAATAAATACATACAATAGACATTACCTTAGTGGCTAATGTGTCAAAATAAAATTGAAAACCGTTAACCTAGTGGTTAATATAAAAGGTGATTATGATAATCGTTATGCATTGTTCTGTGGTCAAAACAAACTTGGTGTCTTGGAACAATCCAACTGGTTCTGCCCTGTTTAACAATACCATTTTGCAATGTGACTCTGTGATCATTTCTCATTGTCATTATAAAATTACAGTTCTTGTTTGTGAATCTGACAGTTGCTGTGAAGTGTTGATCATCTGTTCTCGGTCGGGGATGTGTCCTTCTGTGTGACCTGCTGTGTGTTGAACGTATCGTACATTCAGTTGATGTTTCTGTGAGCCTGTCGTGTGGCAGTAAGACAGTCTCATTTGCTATGTGTCTCTTCTTGACGATGCAGTCGGGAATATTCACTGGTCGCCGTCCATTCCCTGTCAAGGGTCACTTGTCTGCGCTGCTCTCCATCACCACCACACATCCGCCACTGTGCTCACGCTTGGTTCCCATCAGGCCCAGAGACATGGTGGTCAGGGCGTTTTTGAATGTGTTGTGCTGGTTTCGCTGTCCTCTCCTCGTCATTGCGGTACCACTTGATGGAGGGCGAGGGCCCGCCGGTGTAGTGGCTAGTCAGTAGGACGCTCTCTCTCACACGGATGACAATCTTGTCATGGGAATCCACCTTGCCGTTTGCAGGTGATGGGTTTGCTTCTTCAGGTGTCGCTTGCAAACGAAACTCTTCCGGCACATGTTGCATTTGTACGGCTTCTCTCCCGAGTGGACCCCCCTCTGGTGCTCCTTCAAGTTAGCCGCGGTTGCAAAGCACTTCGCACACTGTGTGCATCGATGGGGCTTGTCCCCTACTACCCCCACGGCGTGGGTCTTCTGGTGTTGCTTGGGGCTGGACGCGGTGGCGAAGCCTTTACGACGGGGCTTGTTCCCGGCCCCCGCGGCGTGGGTCTTCTGGTGCTGCTTCAGGTTGGAGGATGTGGTGAAGCCTTTACCGCACTGGCCACAGGTGTACGGCTTCTCCGCGTGTGGAGCTCCTGGTGCTTCTTCAGATGCCTCCTGCGTACAAAGCTCTTCCTACACTGGGTGCACTTGTACGGCTTGTCATCCGAGTGCATCTTCATGTGTTCTCTGAGAGAGATGGCCGCCGCGAAGCTCTTGCTACACTCGGAGCACTGATGGGGCTTCTCCGGCATCTGGTGAGACTTGAGGTTGAAGGCGTCGATGACGCCCTTGCCGACCATCTCGACCCCGGTGGGGGCGTACGCCTTTTCTTTCGTGTGGATTTTCATGTGCTGCTTGAGGCTGGCCTCCACGGCGAAGCTCTCGCCACAGTGGACACAGATGTACGGGTTGATGTCCTTGTGGATCTCAAAGTGCTGGTGGAGGTCGGCGATGCTGCCAAAGATCTCGCCGCACTCGCTGCACTCCAGGCCGTGGGTCTCGTGGATCACCATCCCGCTGTCCGACTCCGCGATCAGCTCCCCGCCGTGGTCCGACAGAGCCACGTTAGACTCCGTCTTGATCTCGGTCTGTCGTGGTCTGCAGTGCCGGGTTGGAGGCCGTCAAAAGGTTGATCTCCTCTTCGTCAGTGTCTCCTTGGTCAGTCTCCTTCGTGGTCCCCTGCTCCACTTTCTTGGGGATGTCTGTGGGCTGGGTTGGATGGTTCTCCCACGGTTGTTGTCGTCGCCTCTGGTTGTGTCCGCAGCTCCTTGGCGGCGTCCCTGATGGTTCTATGCTGTCGTGGGTCGCTCAGGTCACTGGGTTGTGTTCCTCTCTGTCTGGTCCTGCCGTCATTCGTGGTTTAGGTCACGCGTCGTCTCACTCGTCCTGTCCTCTCACCAATTCGTGATCTGAGGGTGATAAACACTGCCTTAGAAAACTCCTCACATAAATGATTCAACGCCTTTCTGCTAAAGTGGAAAATCATTTTGGGATTAATTCAATTCATTGTAAATAAAATCACTTAATTGACAATAGGAAATGCAAGCCAATTGCATTAGCAGTGATTCCTTACGTCAAGAAGGTCACATTCACTACAATTTTATCAGATCTTGTGTCTAACTAGATCTTACAGCATTAGGCTTTAAATAAAATTTGTAAATGAATGGCCAAAGTTTTGAATCAGATAAAATAGCTCCTTGTCTTCATATTCTGATGGTCTTAAATTGAAGTTGATCTTACCTCAGGCCGCGTACGATGGTGTGCTTCTTCAAGATACTTACCTCGCCATGACTTCTCGGTTGTTCTTCACATCTCAGTGTGGCTCATCATAGCATAGCATGGGGAAAAAACATAAAATCTAGGTAGCATGCATTTGTCCTAATAAACTAATCTACACTGTAGCACTCAACACTAATAAAACTAACCTACACTGTGGCACTCAACACTTTTATGAACATTGTTACTCAGCTGATAGAGATGTGCCTTGCCTGATGTCCTGTCGTACAGAACCTGTGAGTCGCTTTGGATAAAAGTGTCAGCTAAATGATCAATGTTGTTGATATCTTGTACATTTAGATAATTGTGCTGCAATTTTGGTAGTTGATAATTTTGCAGTCATGGAAAGTATTAGTTGTTAAAAGAATAGTCTAAGGAATAGTCATGCATGTTATTGGTTATAAACAGAGAATAGAAGGAGGGGATTGTAAGTAGTTGTTTTCATCATTAATCTTTCATCTCAGGCACTTCTCTAATTCATGTGTCTTTTGAAAAGAGATGATGAAAACGACTGGTTAGTTATTGTTAGTATGGGAGTTAGGTAGATTTTCATAACTGCAAATTCATCACCGGTGTCTAATTCATGTTAATTAAGTGGTTCTCTGTTGTCATCCACCGCCAGGTGAGTTCATCAAGTCTGTGGTCACGAGTGTAGGCATTTGCATTGCTTTGTCTCCCAAGTGCCCACTCTGAAGAATTTACATGTGGGTATTTGGATGTAGATTTGTTCCAAATGGTCAATCGATTGTCTCTCAGCTCTGCACTGTCTCTCGGTTGACATGCAAATTGTTGGATTTTCTGTCTTTTGTGATACAATTTGGGTGTAGTCATTCACTGTTTTGCATCTCGCCTCAGAGCCAGATCTGTAAATACAAACACATGTTAATTTTCCACTCTTTTCTAAGACCTGGGTTTGACTGTCTGTGTGCTCAACAAACATTCTATTTTATCTTTCATTGGTTCTTTAGATAAACACATTAACTCAAGTGAATATAACCTAAACATCTTACTTTTAAACATAATCTATGTTGTTTGTGTTCCAAGTTTTCAACATTGAAAGCTTATAAAGCCTAATCTAACGCTGTTTATGTGGACTACAAGGTACGCCCACAGATGTATTATAATTCTGAAACAGACATTGTAATTAGCTTTATGTGACTTATAATGTGTAAATTAAAGCAACATAAACACTCAAGTGATCTGAGATAGTTGTAATTTGCTGTAACTGATAGTTGTGTATATGTACAGTTTCTACGTCAAATGACTCCCTTTTCTTGACTCCTTTTGTATCACAAACAGTACTAAATTTGCAAATCTGGTATGTCATAAATGTACAGATGTAGCAGTACTGACTATCTGTATGTCATGTATGTCATAATATGTTCTGATAAATTGAAAATGGGGGACCCTGATGTAAACAAATCTGGTATTGAAAATGGGGGACCCTGATGTAAACAAGACTAAAGTCTCTCTCTGGTCTGCATCCCCTTAACAATTGTGTATTGAGCTGTGCTGTATTGTACCCATTCTGCAATCTGTTAATAAAGTTTTCAATCAATCAATGCATCTATATTTATTTACTCACCGGGGACAGCTGTTGTGTTGGGTTGGATCCGTTACGTGTCGTCAGCAACCCGCATCTCGCCACCTCAACTCAACATTTTCCAATAGCAGCGCGCACATACATATACAAATAAAACATATACTACACGTGGATTTCACGCACCCTTGGCTTTGGGCACATTACACTTTACGTTCGCTTATGGATAGTTTAATATAAAATAATAACTTCACGGCGCGCATAGCGTGACGTCATCGCTCCATGCGACGTTCGTGCGTTCTCATTCGCCTCGGAAATAACGCTTTGCAATTCATACAGTATTTTTCCACGAGCTCTCAATAGCCTGGAATTCCTATACCAGCGTTTTGTTACCGAATGAACGCGCCTGTGCATATGTGAAACGTAAACAAACTGAAACGATAAAACTATACTTCCCCAAATGGCCGTTCCCGTGGGCCGGTGTTCTGCGGAATCCGGAAATTACTATCCTAGTTTGTTCCCGTGAACTGCACTTCAATGTTATTCTTTGTATAACGGTCTCTCAATGCTCGTTGTGCTATCCGCAGCCGGTTCTTGACTCAATAAAGCAACGCGACGGGTCCTATAATACTTGTGCACATACAAACAAGACTTAAAACAGACAAACAAACATTAATACATATAAGTTAACGTGTGTGTATATCTGACTGTATTGGATCGCTGTACGTTTAGTCGACCAGCATCTGCTGCGACAAGGCATTTATCCCTTGATTTAACTACACATCGTTATTAAAGTCATAACGACCGAACCTGACTTCGAAATTTACCAGCGATATATTAGATTATATATACCTTTTAATCATACTCTCGGCCTCTTAACCCGCGACTAACGTCCTGTTTAATGTACTTTCCGCGACTGATGTCCCGTTTAATGTACATTTACGTACTCCCGGGACATCGCGTAATCATGTACTAACTAGGACATCGCGTGATCATCTTCCCGCTATCTGTATTGATCAATTGGTTAATTTAATCCAAAATACATCGTTTTCAGGAAATGGAAGAGATTGTGAGCTTAGTTTGAGGTTGAAACAATGAATATTATGACGCTACTCTGGTAATTTCTAATTATGATTCTATCAGCTTCTCGGTCCTACTTCCCGCCTCTTTGCAAAGGAATCACAGAACGTTTTTAACAGAGTAGCGTTTTCCAAGGATATCACATCATAATAAGCTCACGTATCTATTTTGTTGCCTATATTTTTAGTCTGCATCAGCTAGACTAGGGGTAGCAATCCAACAACCTGTGTGTGCCTTAGCTTTTGGTCGGCTCTCCGACTCGACCAGGAATAGCACTACAACCTTTGTGCCTACACTTTTTGGGACTAGCACATATAACCCATCCTTTCAGAACCTCCTGATAAGGACCCAGGTGCACGCGCGCCCTGGTAACGATTCTCAATACAGATCAGATATATTAATGCACATTATTCTACTCAGCCATGATCTCAATATTTGACAACATTCTGTAATATTCACCTGGCACAGAGAAAAGCGGGAAGTTTTTTAATTCCTTTCCATAAATTTTTGGTCGACCATCCTATTATACTCACTTTTCTCTGTATAGTTGAATGATACAGCACGCCGGGAGGACGCAAAAAGTCCGTCACAAGTTCGTAGACGCCAATTGTGGGATATTTGTGGATATCCTGATGAAGAATGTCTCAGTCAACCGAGGCTTGGATAATAACAAGGTTTATTAACCAAACAGATAGAATACATAGAGAGAATGGCTGAGGCTCTCGCCCCAGGTGATCAGCTGAAATTACCCAGGTAAGAAGCCTTGATTGTGGTCGGGAAGAGCCCTTTATAGTTCAACAAAGGGGGTGTGTGGTCCCATTTGATAGGTCAGATGGGGGGGAGGGGGTACAGGTTTGGGGACACAGGGGAGGGGGGTGATTATTCCACAGAGAGGGGGGGGGGGCACAGGTAAAGGGAACACAGGGGAGGGGGATATATTTACATGAGGATATATTATACCACAGAAGCCATAATCACCACGATACCGAAGGAAGGGAAGGATAGGGAATTATGTAGTAGTTTCAGACCTGTGTCCATACTCAACGTGGATTACAAGATGTATACATCGATAATATCAAAGAGATTTGAGACGTTTATGCCAGACATTATAGATGAAGATCAAACTGGATTTATTAAAGGGAGACAGACACAGGACAACGTGAGAAAGACATTACACATAGTAGAGGAGATACAAAAACAAGGTGGTAGCGCGGTACTGATTAGCCTAGATGCAGAAAAAGCATTCGACAGTGTGAGCTGGACATTTTTATATAAAACATTGATGAGGTTCGGACTGAACAGGAGGGCAATGAAGATGATCAAGGCGCTATACCAAGAACCGACAGCGAGGGTTAAGGTGAATGGCAGCTTGACGGATAGAATCAGATTAGAGAGGGCTACCAGACAGGGATGTTGTCTCTCACCGACGCTCTTCGCCGTTTTCATAGAACCACTGGCACAACTGATCAGACAGACCGAGGACATTAAGGGAGTAAGGATAAAGGGAACGGAATATAAACTAGGCCTGTTTGCGGACGACGTGATAGTATACATGAGGCAACCAGACAAGAGCTTCCCGGCACTGATGGATCTACTGAAGGAATATGGACACTACTCAGGATACAAACTAAACGTGACAAAGACACAGACCTTAGCATGGAACTATACCCCAACGACGGAAATTAGGGAACAGTACGGGATAAGATGGGACATGGACAAGATTAAATACTTAGGGGTGAACATCACGAGAGGGGTGGAGAAACTGTTTGAGGCGAACTATACACAGATAAATCAGAACATCAAGAGAGACTTAGAGAGATGGACAGTAATGCCCTTGGACTTCAATTCAAGAATAGAGGTCATTAAAATGAACATACTATCAAGGTTACTGTACCTATTCCAGTCACTACCGATACAAATACCACAGAATCAATTCAGGGAGTGGGACAGACTGATATCGAGGTTCATATGGGCGGGGAGAAGACCACGGGTCAGATATAAAACACTACAACTACCAAAGGAAGAGGGAGGGATGGCAGTACCCAGCCTACAAGATTATTACTATGCAGCACAACTGAGAGCAGTGACGTGCTGGTGTAACGACAGATATGAGGCAAGATGGAAAGACATTGAAAAAGAAGGGGAGGGATACAAGGTACAAGCTCTGGTGGGAGATAGGGAACTATTTAAAGAAAAAGAGGGATTATTAGATCCAATCACCAAATGCACCTTGACTATATGGAACAGAGTAGTAAAAACACACAAATTGGAGAAGCAGTCAGGGGTTCTGAGATGGGTAGCACATGACAAGAGATTCAAACCAGGGAGGTTAGACCATGGATTCAGAAGGTGGGAGAGGGGGGGGCAACAGCGATATGCAAAATGATAGAGAAGGGGGAAATGCAGACACTACACAAATTAAAGGAGAAATTTGGACTAGAAAACAGGGACCACTTCAGATATCTACAGGTTAGAGACTACTACAACAAAGAAATAAGGGGGGCCAAAGACGAGGAACAGAATGGAATAATAAAGATGATAGTATGGGCATACGAAGGGGCGCAAGGAAGAGTAATATCAGCAATATACCGGGCTATAATGAACAGCAAGGGACACACGACCGATTACATAAGGGAAAAATGGGAGAGAGAGCTAGAGATAGAAATAACAGGGAAGGAATGGGGGAACATATGCGAGGTGCAACATTCAACAACAGGATCGAGGATATGGAAAGAGTTTGGATGGAAAAACATAATCAGATTCTTTATAACCCCAGAGCTGAAGGGAAAATATACACCAACACAAAGAGCATGCTGGAGGATGTGTGGGAAGGAGGGGGCAAATCACACGCACATATTCTGGGGATGTCAGAAGCTGAAGGGGTATTGGGAGTAGATAGGGGAGGCAATGATCAGAATATTAGGATACGGATTACCACAAACAGGACTGGTGCTTTACTTAGGAGACCTGACACACGAGGGAATACAAGGGGGGGACAAATATTTAATAAAGATAATGTTGATAGCGGCCAGAAAAGCAATAACGAGACTGTGGTACAAGGAAGACCCACCGACAATAGCACAATGGGTAGGAATAGTGGAAGAGATACAGGATATGGAGAGGATAACACACATGCTGAGGTTACAGGAAGAGAAATTTGGAGAAAGATGGGGAAAGTGGGAGGATTACAAGGGGAACGAAAACGACATCACAGAGGAAGAACCAAATACACCACAAGAGGGCGAAGGGTAAAGGAGGAAAGAGGTTCAAAGAGGGTCTCTGAACCCATGTCACACACTTAATGTTTTCTAATTTCATTTTGGTTTAAGGTATGACAACTGTTTTATGTTTTTTATTTGCTTAAGTCAGTATTTTTTATTTTTCGTCTTTTGGATATTAAAATTTTTTATTTATTATTTAAGTCTGATTAATAGTGTTGTTGATGTTATTGTATATGTCGTGTTGTTTGTCTATAAATGTTTAATAAAAAAATTTAAGTTTAAAAACAAAGGGTACCACACGCCAACTCGCAGTACCCACCTGGCTACTTTGCATATCAATAGCGCCGGTCGTCAGGTGTTACATTCCATTCGTAGAGGCAATTAGGCATGTCTTTAGTCTGTCCTTATGCGAGGGAACATTTATGCGCATGCGCAGGAGCGCTCGCTCGCCTGGGAGCGTGTGTGGCGTCATTAGCGTGCAACCAGTGTTGATATGAGCAACGCAACACCGCCCACAGCTGTAAAGGAATGTGAATCACTACCCACCTTCAAAACCACCCTCAAAGAGCACCTACGGGAGGGAGACTGCCATTCAAAACTGGCCCCTGTAAATGTCCAAACCCAACCCCCTCCAATGTAGTTTCTTCCCCCTCAAATGTATATACTCTATTTTTGTACTCATAAACAGTACTGTATATTTGTAGATCTGGTATGTCATAAATGTCTAGATGCAACAGTCTACCTGTATGTCATGTATGTCATGTTATGATTAATTGAAAATGGGGGATCCTGATGTAAACAAGACGAAAGTCTTTCTCTGATCTGCATCCCCTTAACAATTGTGTGTATTGAGCTGTACTGTATTGTACCCATTCTGCAATCTGTTAATACAATTTTCAATCAATCAATTCAATCAATCAAACCTGAAGAGAAGTCGAACTGCCTCATTGTTCACAGATTGCCAGTTGTTTTCAACAATGGGATTGGGAGTGAGTATTTTAAACGTTGTTGTTTCATCATTGGCAACATTTTATTTAGTCTTTTACTTTCAAATACAGTTAAACTAACTTACTCTAACCTAACCTAAAGGATACATTGAAAAAAGAATAGGGACAATGCAGATCGAGAAACATCTAAATGTTAGCCCATCGGTCCCTTGCAAAAACTCAGAAAAGATTAGCTAATTGCCATATAATGTGTTTTGAAAATAAGCAGGGTTTAACTATTTGGCAACACCCCTAGACTGTCGTCATCATGGCACCCACTTTGGGAAAGCCTGCCCTAGTAAGCTGAATCACATTTTCTCCACTATCAGAGCACTCATTAACTCTTTCAGTGCCACTCACAAGATTTCTCGTGTTTTTTTATAGGTGGTTGCTAGCCACTCACGAGATTTCTCTGATTTTTTTTTTTTTTGTGATCTGAAAAATTATTGCATCACCCGAGCCTACCCGAGTATAGCCGAGGGGCGCCGACGATCACTGTGGAAAAAAGCGCCCCCTGTCGTCTCCCAGATGATAAGTGATTTTGGAATGGACTCAATGAAAATAAAATCCGGTACTCCACATTTTCCAGTTCACTGATCCAGCCGGGGTTACTAGAGTTCATTCTGGAGCCTCAGATCCCCGCGGATCATGGAGTTCAACTGTATCGCGTTGGATCCATACACGTATCGATTTTTTCGAATGGTGATCAGGAATTGGAATATACCAGTTGGATACCATCTGATGGTGAATGAATGAATGAATGAAAACTTTATTTAACAGATTGCAGAATGGGTACAATACAGTACGGCTCAATACATACAATTGTTAAGGGGATGCAGACCTGAGAAAGACGTTTGTCTTGTTTCCATCAGGGTCCCCCATTTTCAATTCATATAGACATTTATGACATACACAACATACATGACATTTATGGCATAGGGACATATAGGTATTTAGTACTGATACATTTGTGACATAGGCGGTATTCAAATATAAATATGTAAGGACTCTATGTTATCAGTGGTAGGATAATCAGAGTAAGTTTGATGAAGTTATAAGCTGTTTTGTGAAATGTCTTCTTTCGGTTTCACTGTAAAAGTCAGAGGAAATCAACGGGGCGATTATCCGTGCGCGGCCGTAATGTGCGTGCGTGCACGTATAATATTGATCATCTAGCGTTTATTTGAAAACGATTCATAAAAAGGCCGACGAATATCAACGTTGTGGAATATTCCACTAAAAGACGATTTTCATAGAATGCTCCAGAATGAGCTGTTTTTTATATCAAAACGGGGGCTTTTCTAACTGCTCTGAAACGGCAACGACGCGATAAAAAAACAATCTGCCTTCACAGCACTGACTGGAAAATAGTCTTTGATAATGCGATGGGCAGATTAGACACATAGCCATAATTTAAAACATAGATTAGGCGATATTAACGTTAACATTGGCGCCGATGGTGGCATTCAAGCGGTAAAACGGAAAACCAGGCGTGGCGCTGAAAGTGTTAAGACACGTTATTTAATTTTCTTGCTGTTTTCCCATGTGAAGGGCAGCCAATAGGGCACGTCCTCTCATTTTCTCCACTCAATATGGCACATTAGCATGACGTTATTTAACCGTGGGGGCACATGGGTCAAGTTTAGACCATTGGGTCCTCTAGTTTTCGCCACTCAAAAGCAGGGCATCAGGGGGAGCGGTTGCCAGTGGCTACCCCTCATCCTCTGAATCAAGCAAAGCAAGAATGATGAACTTCAACAGGATTCCTATTTTCAGCCCCACAGCATAACTGTTGCAGCATTACCACACTATAACCTTGCGCCACCCCCCAAATTCCTTTTGGAAATCGCAACTTTGTTCTCTTTTTTTTATCCACTTTTTCTCCCATTTTCTATATTTTTCTCCCATCCCAATTTCGTATCATCCAATTCAACCCTCCCCTGTCACGAACGCCGGCTGCAATGTGGACTAAGTCATACATAGCACAAGTCCCCTCCGGTACTTGAGGTAACAGCAGTCGCATCTTTTCACCTGCGGAGCTCGATCTCTCAGTGGCGAGGAGTAACGCGTGGGAGGCTCACGCTGCCCGCGACACTTCCTGATTCTACTGCGCAGGCGCACCAACTGACCTGTAGGAGTCGCTGTCCACAACGCCCGATCCCCACCCATCAGTTTCCCACCCCCTAATATGGCCAATGTGTATTAGTATGAACGACCAGCTAAACTGAAAGCAATGTGGAGCGCTGGGCTCGAACAGGCAAGCCCAGCGTCTCCGTCATTCATTCATTCGAGCGCCTTGCCCACTACGCCACGTAGCCGCCCGCAACTTTGTTCTCTTATTATATAACTCCTATAGTATAGTTTGTACAGATAGAATATACGTTGTGTATTATGTTGTTTATTAATAGTTAGTATAGTTTGTAGATAGAATATACACGGTGGCATTGTTTAGTTTATAGTTTATTTATAGCTTATTTAGTTTATAGGTACAGTTTGTATAGATAGAATATACGTTGTGTACTGTTTACAAAACTACTATGGTTGAGGAGTCGGGAAATACAAGCATCTCACATTTTTCTGAATGTATGTACATTTAAAAAAGCTGTGACAATAAAATAATCTGAATCGGAGCATTAGCCATCAGAAGGATCCTTGTGCTGCGATAACCACGATTACTTCTTCTGTATTTGGAGAAAGAGAAGGCTGTGGTTAGGTCGACGGACAAGGCTCCCACTTGTACGCACAATAAAACAGAGACAAGAGCTGAAGCATCAGAAACATTTATTTTACAACAGCACATCAGATAATGTATTTACCCATGTCTGTCTTCAGTCAGTCAGACTCCCACATTATGGAACCATGCTACAACTGAAAAAAAAAGCTACTTCTCTTATGTACTGTCATGTGCAGCACATCATCGACCATTCACTTTCAAAATGGCTTACATCTAAAATTCATTACATACCAGCTATTCGTTATTCGATTAAAAATATAAGAAAATCTAAATAAATAAAATAATGCTTCGGTATTATTATTGTTATCTGATCACTATATTCACACTTAATCCGTTTCTCGTTATTTATCGCTCTTCATTTATTATCATTTTATTTTAGTTCCTAAAAAGACTTCTTGATTCCAGTATCGATTTGTGTGTCTCACCAACACATTGCATTCGCTCAAGACACCGTTGCACGTTTGGTCAATAAGAGAGAAAAGTGAAAACGATTGGGTTAAAAGTGGTATTTCATTGGTCAATGATCACGTAATATAGGGGTGCGACATCCACTGAAATCAAAGGGTGTGTGGGAACGGGATCCAATAAAAATGCAGTTTATAAACCAATCAGGAACTTGATGTCTTTATAAGCAGAGGAGTGAGATAGAAAGTCAAGACAGAAGATGCTCTTTCAGATGTTACTGCACTTTCGGTGTGGAAGGTCATATGGAATAGTGTTAGACTGAGATAATTAATATATATAGTGATATATATAGTGAATAAAACTTAGATTGATGTAGATGTTTAACAATAAAATGAAGGACACACCCTACCACAAATCTCCAACAGAAATTCTTAATTTATTTCCATGAGTGATCGAGAGCTACTTGTGTGCGAGAATATTAAGAATATTACAAAGACATTTTAAACTAGAAAAACTAAATTCTAGATGATCTGATGTGTTTAGTTGTAAACGGGTCTCGTTTTTCGGTTGCTAGGTAGCTACTGGACTTAACAGAGCCATTGCCATTGAAACAAATATGCCTTTGGATATCAACATCCCTCCCTTCATCATCATCAACAACATAAATAAGAAAAAAATAACAATCTACAGACGAGAAAAGAAATTAAAATAATAATAAACACTTTTCCATGTTTTGACAAACTCAAGATATACAACGTAAAATCTAAACATTCAGTATACACGACATATACAGCATTACATCCTCACACAAGGAATCAATAACTAAAAACAATAACTAAAATGGCTCGATACCGGTGTGTATGTCTTCTGGGAATACGTTTGGAGTATATAGAGACATTTATTTATGTATTGTATAGTATCACCCCCCCCCCCCCCCCTCCCAAAAATGTGCTCCAAACGCACATAAACACACATACACATGCATGCGGGTACATCTGGGATGAGATTAGAAAGAGTATTTCACAAGGTAGGATTAGCAAGTTAGTAGGATAACTTTGAAAAAGATTTTAACTGTATCCTGAAAGTTGTTTTTAGATTTATAAATGTTTTTAATCTGTAAAACTAACATTTTATTATTTAGGTTTAGGAATGTGATTCAATCAAACATACTGATAATTGTTAATGATTAACAATATATCAGAAGGTGTTGTTTTTGGGAGGTTAATTATCTTGCCAACTGTGTGAATCCTGATTCGTTTAAAAACAGGAAATAAAGAGAAGAGATGCACGGACACAGGACTCTCCACTGCAAATGGATGAGAGTTGTGTGTCAGTCCAAAAAAACTTGGAACAATCACATCTCTTGATAGATACATACATGTATGTACACTACACACACACACACACACGCACGCACACGCACATGCACACACGGGGGAGCATAATCCTTCATAATTCAAATACACAGCTGGAGAGGACTTAAAATGATGAAGCGATAACTGTAGCAACGGAGAAGGATGAGGAGAAAGAAGAGAAATGGAGAGAGAGATCAACCTGTTCTCTCTGTGTGGTGAGACCTACCCAAGCCAATGGATGGAAATTATTTTAAAGGTAGAATCTGTAATGTTGCCAAACAGCGACCTCTAGATAAAAGATGACAACATGGTACTGCACTTTGTTTACAGTTTTTGTTTTTGTCTGATGTGTGGATTGGATTTCGGTGGGTATATGGGAGGGGCTGCTAATGCTGGTCACGCCTCAGGCTCTACAAAGAGAGGTCTGGAGAAATTCACGGAATAATAAGTTACGAAACTCCAACCCACACGTCAGACCAAAAAAAGTAAAGTTGGTGCAATACCAAGCGGGACTCTTTTGCCTAGATGTCTCCGTTTGATGGCATCACAGATTACACCTTTAAATCTGCAGCGAATTAACTAATCTAATCACTCGCGCAAATAAATTGAACCGCAGAATCTGAAATCTTGACAACAGTGCAACTTTGCTCAGTCAGAAAATTCTAAAAAACATTCTGTGCCTTATTACGAGATACTCTTAACCTTCAGTTAACGAGCAGTCTCACAATAATTTGGTGCAATTCGAAATGGTCTGACATGACGAATGACTGCAAACGACCAAATTGATACAGTGACCACATGTTCACTGTATGATCTATATGGTAACTGGTAGAGGTTTTCAACCAGGGGGACCCTGAAAACATTTAAATAAATTACCCATAACCACGATTTGGCAGATTATTGTGCAGGCTAACAGCTGCTAAACTATTAGCCTACAGTGTTTTAGTCACCATGTCTTTCAATGGACTTGAGAGGGACGTCATATGATCTGGATAATTATTTGGTGGACCCATTTTAATCTTCCCAAGAGACCCACACCTTGAACAACACAGATCTGCCGTGTCAGTGCTGACCCTCATCCCACCTGCCGCTCCAGTGGGTCCTCCAGTACAGTATAGCCTCACAGACGACGCGGAGCAGGAGATATCTCGTCACGACTGACACCGCAGCACCACACAGCGCCAACAGAAACCAGATACAGGCTCAGCTGTGGAACACGACTCAGGAATGAAGAGACATGTGCTTCTTAAAATAACAAATCATTCATGTTATTTGACTAAGCATGTGTAGGGGTGGCTAAATGTTAATGAAACCAGATTTATTTAGTTAATAACCTATTTGGAGGCCGACGGTGTGACGAGGAGATGTTTAGAATGGTAACACCGATGGTAAATAATGTCAAGAAATATCAGTTTGCCTCCACCCTTACCGACATAACTGCTTGTTGAGTGGCCCATCTTCAGTTTACAGACCTCTTGACAGAACTTGACAGAATAAGCTTTCTAAATGGGCACACGGTTATTTCAAAGAGCGCCAGAACTGTTCTCCTAGCAAGGGAGTTCTCCTGACGAGGTCTAATGCTGCCTGGGGGGGGATATGCCCTGGTGGGGAAGCGCCTAACCTTCATGGAACAACTCCCTTCGAGGCTTCTCACTGCAGAAGACGCAGGGAACGCTTCACGGCAGGGATGCCTGGGATCTGCAAAATGAAACGTGAGCCTGCCTTAATAAGGAGCGTCCATACTGCCATGGCCTGGCGTGGTGATGTTGATATGGGACACGTAAACACCCTCCCTAACCCGGACGCTGTGACCTACTTCATGCTAGGGCCCAGTGATAAGGCCAGAGGATCATTTCACAATATTTTTATTGTGTTATTAGTTAGTTATTAGTTTTGGACGTATATGGTTTCAGTTTGATATGACGTCTTGTTGATCACATGAGAATCCATCTGGCCAGGCTTCAAGTTATGCGCTTGTGCTTGAACCAGTGGTTTCGGACCGATCTGCATCCTTTGAGGAACTACCGGCAGCTACAGGCTACAGGGTTTTACAATAGGACGTTTCCCTCAAGCAACACCCAGCAGAACTGAGGTTTAGGGTCTTTAAAAAGACATGATGATTGTCTAAAGGGGGGGGGGGGAATGCTCCTCTTACGTTTTGATTGAAATCCAGTCTATAAACACATCTCTTTATGTGATTCATTGTGCTTATGATACACATGTTTACATGCGAGATCAAGTACGATACAGTGCATTCAGAAATTCAGGAGACGTGTAGCTCCAATAGAAATACCTCCATGTCCGAAACAACCAGAGTAATAGCATGTGTGTATTATGGGTATAGGGAGACTAGAAGGGCATCTCCCTCTCTTTATCTTCCAGTGCTAACATTTCAGTGGAAGCCCCCCCCCCCCCCCCCCCCCCATCTCCCCTCCACATTTCTATCTCTTTCTTTTCTCCCTCTCTCTCTCCTCCTCAGAGTTAGTATTCTAGGGGTGAAGGGTTGGGTTGGGCCCCTCAGGTTATTAGACAGGGTTGGAGTGATGGAAAATATGTGGGAGACCAGGAGCATAGTGTGTGTGAACGTAATATGTGGAGTTGTGTGCTTAGCTGTGTGTAAAAATCACCCCGGTCAATAACTGGTGGGGATCGATCGAACAGGGCCGATGAGCGGCGTTTGTGTGTGTGAGTCCAGTCCCTGTGGTAGTGGTTGTAATTTTTTTGTCTGTGTGTACATTTAAAAAATACAAATAAAGAATTGCGGTGTGGTGCACTGGCCGCAAGACGCGTAGAACAAGAGTTTGTCTGTCCCCACGAAAGTAGACCAATCACAGCTCACGCTGCTATACGTGCATACAGCGAACCACGAGCTAACATGTTAGCTAGCGATGTTAACGTTAGCAACGGACATTAGCCAAGCTCTTATCAACGTTAGCGACGTACAAAGCTAACGCTACGTAAGGTTAGCGATGCGCGTTAGCCAAGCTAACGTCATCGCCGCTAGCAACGTACAAAGCTAACGTTACGCAACATTATCAGCATTTAACAACAACTACACACCTAGTAACTTGCTAAAGATTGCACAGGGAAGCCACGCGGTTATTAGACTCTGTGTCTTGTTTTGTTTTTTACACAGGTTTTGCACATGTTTGACCCTGTCCATATTACTGTGTGTGTGTGTGTGTGTGTGTGTGTGTGTGTGTGTGTGTGTGTGTGTGTGTGTGTGTGTGTGTGTGTGTGTGTGTGTGTGTGTGTGTGTGTGTGTGTGTGTGAGGTGAGTGCATGTTTGTTTTAGTATCCATCGGTTTTATAGCTGTGGAGTCAGAAGTGACTGTGTGTGTGTGTGTGTGTGTGTGTGTGTGTGTGTGTGTGTGTGTGTGTGTGTGTGTGTGTGTGTGTGTGTGTGTGTGTATGCATGTCGGTTCTGGTGGTGGGCATCAGAAGTGACTGTGTATGTGATATGTGGTGTGTGTGTGTTGTGTTGTGTTGTGATGTGTGTGCGTCTGTGTTTTAGTATCCCTCGGTTTTGTAGCCGTGGTGGCCATCAGACGTGAGCTGGGTGGTTTCCGTGGCTGAGGATGGCTGCACCATGATGGGGTCAATCGTATCTGGGGATGGAAAAAGAGAGACAGAGAAACAGAGACAGAGAGAGACAGAGACAAAGACAGAGACAGAGAGAGAGAGAGAGAGAAACATGAAGACCGAGAGAGAAAGAGAATATTTTCAGTATTTATTCCATGGAAACATAACTTTCAGACATTGCAAAACCCAGCAGTAAAGTCATGATTGATTGAATGAATGAATGAATGAATGCATGAATGCATGAATGAATGAATGAATGAATGAATGAATGAATGAATGAATGAATGAATGAATGAATGAATGACCATATTTATATAGTGCCTTTCTAGTTACAAGACACAGTAGTTATCAATGTACAGCAGCTTGAGACATGTAACTGTGATTCAGGGCTAGGTACTAAGGCAGTTATAGGAGCACACAAAGACATTTAGGAGCACAGTAAAAAAAAAATGTACAGTCACTCTTTTCAGTCGGGTTGGATATTGTTTGAATTTTATCGATTACGGTTCTGGTTCTGCTTATTGAATCTGGTTCTTATCGAATCTCTGTTTTGATTCTAATATTTGCGGTGGGGGAGAAAATTAAATATCAAGAACCAAAACTATTCTACCTTTCATTCTTGGCAGATTTAGGCTATGGTCAGTAAATTGTGAACCATGACATGAAGGCATATTTTCTCTTATTCTGCTGTAACTCAGCCTTTAGTTTTTGTCATCCGTTTCCTATGCATTATGAGAGGAATATAACAAAGGAGGCTTATCAAATTCATTCATATCGCTGTGGATGATAATGCATTTAGCTCATCTCTCACCTAAGGGAGGAGACAACTGTTGCCAAGGAATGTAAGCCGTTCATCTTAAATCACTGCTCAGTGACATCCATCCTTTCTGTGCTCCTCTAAAGTGAACGTCTTCTTACAACACTACCAAAGGGTTAACCCTTTCACTGCGACAATACAGAAGGTTAACCCTTTCACTGCCACACAACAACGGGTTGACACTTTCACTGCGACAATACAGAAGGTTAACCCTTTCACTGCCACACGACAAAGTGTTAACCCTTTCATCACTACCACACCACAGAAGGTTAACCCTTTCACTACCACTACAGAAGGTTAACCCTTTCACTACCACACTACAGACGGTAGTGAAAGGTTAACCTTCTGTAGTGTGGTAGTGAAAGGGTTAATGTCTGGGGATGAACTGCGCCTGGTAGGCTGCTCTGTGAACTAGATCTAGTGTTATCGTTTGTTTGGGTTCCTCTAATATAAAAGACAAATGTCAGCTGTTGGTATATTGTTACACTCAAGTGTCTGTCTCACAGTCAGACCTCTCTCCACATTGTGCAGCACAGAGAAGTTATAACCCAAGTGCAACGTTGACGTTGTTGTAACGTTAATGCTAACAGTGGGAGAACGCAACACGGTACTCGTTTGTCATATTTTTATTCTATTTGTACTTCTCCACTGTACTATAATTCTATGACCTGTATCATGTCTTCTACTACCTGTACCTCCCCTCCCCCCTGCTGCTATGATGCCTGAATTGCCCCAAGGGGATCAATAAAGGAATATCTTATCGTATCTTATATTGGAGGTGCTTCCTTGCTGCACAACATACTCTTGCTGCAGGTATTGCGTTTGGCTGTATTGCATCTTTTTTGTGAAGCTCAGCCAAATGCTCAAGCGTTCGCTGCTATTAGCCAAGACCACTGTTAGCCATCTTGGTAGTATGCATATTCGTGGGGCGACAGTGGCTCGGTAGGTAGAGCAGTCGTCTGGCAATCCGGAGGTTCCCGGTTCGATTCCCGCTCCTCCCGGGCAGCGTGTCGATGTGTCCTTGAGCAAGACACTTAACCCCTAATTGCTCCCGATGAGCAGGTTGGCACCTTGCATGGTTGTCTCCGCCGTCGGTGTGTGAATGTGTGAGTGAATGGGGAAAATGTGAGTAACAAATTGTAAAGCGCTTTGGATAAAAGCGCTAATATTAAAAAGCAGCCATTTACCATCTTGCACTATGGAGTCCTGTAGGTGCTGGAGGGAGGGATCAGAGGTAGAAGAAGCTCACCTCTCTCGTCAGAGGTCATCTGTGCCTCCAGGTCTTCAGGGGAGACGTAGAACTCAGGCTCCTGGTCCATCGGTGGCCTGGGTTTACACTTCCCACAGCAGCAGTTACAGCAGCAGCACAGGCAGCAGCAGAAGTAACAGCCTGTCGCCACCCCACAGAATACAAACAAGGCTGAGAGAGAGGGGGGGGGGGTGAGAGAGAGGGGGGGAGGGAAGATGGAAGAGGGAGAGAGAGAGTGAGGGGATGGAAGAAGGAGAGAGAGAGTGAGGGGGTGAGAAAGAGAGAGAGAGAGAGAGAGAGAGGAGGGGAGATGGAAAAGGGAGAGTGGGGGAGGGAAGAAGGAAGAGAGTGAGGGGGGAAGAAAGAGATAGAGTGAGAGAGAGAGAGAGAGAGAGAGAGAGAGAGAGAGAGAGAGAGAGAAGGGAAGAAGGAAGAGAGAGAGAGAGTGAGTGAGAAGGGGGAGGGAAGAAGGAAGAGAGAGAGGGGGGAGAAGGAAGAGTGAGGGGGGAGGGAAGAAGGAAGAGAGAACGAGAGGGGAGAGGGAAAAAGGAAGAGAGGGGGGAGAAGGAAAAGAGTGAGAGAGTGCGAGGGAAGAGAGGTGTGTTAAACAACAAGCTAGATGTATTGACTTGCAGCAATAGAGATAACAGCCTGTAACCTAGAAACACCATTAGAAGGAGATGACAACAGTTGCTATTATGTATCCAACAGTTTGTTGTCTTCCTCTACATGGGACCAGAATTAATGGGAGTCAATGAGCCAAAATGTCAGGAGGAAGAGTGGTCGACCGCTCTCCACCCTGAGCCACCGTCGCCCCTGCGAGCACAGGTTAACCCAACGTTAATCTCTCGCTTTATCTCCGTCTGTCCAGCCAGCCAGCCAGCCAGCCAGCCAGCCAGCCAGCCAGCCAGCCAGCCAGCCAGCCAGCCAGCCCTCAACCCAACAACCCACCCTGCCACCTCACCATCCCTCCTTCTCACCTTAGCCCACCAACTGGAGAGGACAAAGTACGTGTTGACGTTGTCCTCTCCGAACTGCTCCGCCACGTAGAGCCCCAGGGAGCCATACTTGTCGTAGATGTTCCTCTTGGTGCCGTCAGCCAGGATGGAGTGGGCGTTGTTGATCTCTTTGAACTTGTCGGCCGCCTCTGGGTTGTCCGGGTTCTTATCCGGGTGGAACTTCAGCGCCAGTTTCCTAGAGAGAGAGAGAGCGAGAGAGAGAAAGAGCGAGTAGGGAGATAGATGGAGAGGAGGAAGAGTAGAGAACGAGGGTAGAGAGGGGGAGAGAGAGAAAGGAGGGGAGAGATGGAGGAGGAAGGGTAGAGCGGGAGAGAGAGAGCAGGGAGGGAGGGGAGAGAGATAGGAGGAAGGGGAGAGAAAGTGGGTAGAGAGGGAGAGAGAGAGAGACGGGAGGGGAGAGATAGAGAGGAAGAAGGGTAAAGAGGTTAGAGAGAAAGAAGGGGAAAGAGATAGAGAAGAGGAAGGGTAGAGAAAGAGAGTAGAAAGGGGAGAGATAGAGAGATGGGAGGGGAGAGAAATAGAGAGGAGGAAGGGTAGAGGTTAGAGAGAGAGAGATAGAGACGGGAGGGTAGAGATGGAGGAGAAAGGGTAGGTAGGTAGAGAGAGAGAGAGAGAGAGAGAGAGAGAGAGAGAGAGAGAGAGAGAGAGAGAGAGAGAGAGAGAGAGAGAGAGAGAGAGAGATCACACATGGTGAAAACAGGTTCACTACACTTGATGTTACACATGATCGTTTTAAGACCCAGTTGGTTCCAGATACTTTTTTACTTTAGGAGTTTTTCAAGGAAGCGGAGTTGTGCATAATTAAGTCTACATTCACCAATGAATATTCATATTCATATTAGACTCATGGCTCCTCCTCACAGAAATAATCTTGTAAACCTGGGACCTGGGTTCAGATTAAACTTCTCATTTGAGTCCCATGTTGAAAAAGATACCCATCAAGTTGGCCAACCGACATTGACTTACAAACAGAATACAGTATACAGGCTGGCACTCTGGCTGTATGTCCATAACTTCATGAGTTCACCCGTTGCAATTTAACTACAGCGCTCTAGCACCCTCTAGTGGCTCATAATGTAAGACACCAACAACTCAAGGTACTCAAGTGAGTGTGAGTTTGTGTTAGGATTTAACAATATAAGTAGGTTGGCACCAGGGGTGCAGTGCTGGGCATACGCGGTCAAACGACGTTTGGGCTTCGTCACTGAGGCCGAAGTGCGCGCATCCTATTATTATGCAAAGTCTAGGTGATAAGTGGCAGCGCGACGACACAAAAATGAATTGTCGCCGGCACTTATCACCTAGACTTTGCATAATAATAGGATACCGACAACCAAATACAAGCCCTGTAGGTGGAGGGTTGCTTGATCTCTCGACTGGAAGGATGAGACAAGGTGTATCATCTGTTCTGTGCGCAACCGAGGGAACATGTATGCGCGTGCGCGGGAGCGCGCATGCGCGGGCGTTTGGCCTTCGCCCATATTACGACTGCACCCCTGGTTGGCACCTTGCATGGTTGCCTCTGCCGTCGGTGTGTGAATGTGTGAGTGAATGGGTAAAAATGTGAGGAACAAATTGTAAAGCGCTTTGGATAAAAGCGCTATATAAATGCAGCCATTTATTTGTGTGTGTGGATTTGTGTGTCTGTGTGTGTGTCTGTGTGTGTGTGTGTGTGTGTGTGTGTGTTGTAACTTGTACCTGTAGCATTTCTTGATGTCCTCTGGTGTGGAGTTCTTGTCGACTCCCAGTACGATGTACAGTGAGTCTCCTGATGTGGAGAGAGTCCTTTGTCTCTGCTGCTCCATGGTCCTCTCTTGCTCTCTCTCTCTCTCACACTCGCTCCCTCGCTCGCTCACAGCCTCACCTGTCTGAAAGGAGAAGGAAAAGAGTGGCACCGTGAACCAAAGAACAAAACAAAGGTGAGGTAACAATAATAGAAGCCTCTAATAAAGTAGAATAAAATAAAAAGGTATATAAACTAAATTAGAATAAAAATACAATATAATATAATATAATATAGGACAGGCCTGTACATAGTAGAATATATACACTAAATTAGAATAGAAATACAGTGGAATAGAATATGTAGCAGGGCTGTGCAATTGTGCACAGTATGAACAGTGTCATATTCAGATACTCGTAGTTTTGAGTGTATATATACAAATATATAAACCAGTGCCATCAAATCTAATTGAATTGATATTGACTTTGGATAGAGGCTGCTATATATAAATGCAGCCCATTGCAGTCCATTTAGATGTAAACTAAAGGGAACCTGCTGTAGCTCATCCCGGTAACACTATCATAGCGGTGATGTCACTGGCCACAATTACATCCATGCCAAGTGCAAGGACTACTGTAATGATCTGTGTGTGTGTGCGTCTGTGTGTGTGTGTGTGTGTGTCACAATCACCATTTCCCTACATTTACCGTAAAATAGGCCTATATGATACAGTAAGGACCAAGATAGCGACCAACAACATTTCCATCTGATGGATGCAAGCTGGACTGAAACTATGTCCATTCGTAGTACTACACAATATCATAATTCGATTAGATTCAAATGTATTGTCATTATTAGGGATGCTCGATATTGGCTTTTTTACCGATACCGATATTCCGATATTGTCCAACTCTTAATTTCCGATACCGATATCAACCGATACGGATATATGCAGGGTTTCCCCCCCCCCCCCCCCCCCCCAAAAAACTGAATAATTTCAGGTAACTAATAATTTCACTGGATATATATATAACAAATATTGTTATTGTTTTTTCTTTTTTTTAAACCGATACCGATATTTTCCGATATCACATTTTACTGCCGATATTGGCCGATAATATCGGTCGGCCGATAATATCGGACATCCCTAGTCATTATACAGCACAAGTACAGTACAACGGAAAGAGGTTTGGCATCCAACCAGAGTGCAAATGTAACAGTAAAGTGCAACAGCAATATACAATGTACAACAGGTGATTAAATACCTGAAAATATACAAATGACTGAGTACTGTGCTACTAAGTGTAGTGCTAATCAGATGTACGTACAGAGTTGTAGTATAATATGTACAGTGAGTGATACAGGTATACATACAGTATGGTAGTAGTCATACTGGCCAGCAGCGTAACTAGTAAGAGTAGGATATGTACAGAATGATAGATATAGTAAATTACTATGTGCAGGTAAGTACAGATAGGTATGTTAATGCGGTGAGAATAAATATATATGGTATATATACAGCATTATTGTACATGCTATCATACATACAGAGCTATGGGTTATAATTTATGCAGGTGTACAAGCAAGTATATAGAGGGATTATATGCAGGTATATTAAGAAGATTAATATGGATATATATATATGCTGTAAATATAAAAATATAAATGTATAAATGCTGTATACAGCACTGTGGAACATGCCATCATACAGAGTTAATGGGTAGACAGTGAAAGCAGTAGGTAGGTATAAATTGAGTATAGGCAACAGAGTCGTACAGTATGGGTAACAGTCTAGAGCCTAGGGTGTGTAGACTAGAGTCAGTCATAATGAGTCTCCTCCTCAGTCTGCTTGGTGTTCTCCTTGGTATCCATGATGACTCAGTGCAGGCCAGTCAGCGTGCGCTGCTGCAGCAGGTGTCTCTCTGAGCCATACAAGTCAGTCACCCATGTAGACAATAGATGGGCTGAAGGGGGCAGTTGGATCAGGGAGGTTACTGCGAGTCAGCCGGCAGACTGAAAGCTGACTCCACCTGCGTAGACGCCGGTGTGTGTAGCGCTGCCTAGAGGGGCTTATGTTGCCAGTGCCACCCTAAGCTAATTTAACCAGGCTGGAAAGCACCACACTCAGCCCCTTTTAACTGGAACACGCAACGTGCCGGAAAACACAACACATGCAAAACCCAGAAGACTAAATTGTTGTGCATTGATTGCGGAATTCGACAAGGATTGCGATTATTATTACATGAGTTGGGTTATTTTTTTTACACCCCAAATGAATGCTGTCTTCCCTCATCGAGTCTGGAAGGGTCCGGTGTGACAGAGTCCAAGCAGACGGCAATGCAGACGTCCAGTCTTGCACTTTCTAACTTTGCTTCCGGTCTAAGCTAATTGTATTCACCTGTTCACCTATTCACCAGTAGCCATATGGAGGGGGGGGGGGGGGGGGGTAGTAGGCTTAGGACATCCATTATACTAAGCCCTTTCAGTAACAGACACTGCCTGGACTGAGTGGCAACCATGAACACCACCAACAACAATAGTACTCAAATTCAATTGCACAGCCCTGTTACATATTCTACTGGAGACAGGTCTGCACAGGGAGATCGAGGTAGAGAGAAAGAGAGAGAGAGAGAGAGAGAGAGAGAGAGAGAGGAATAAGATAGATTTAGGGTTTTCCCACATCTACTATGCAACCATCTGAGAGTACTAGTGAGAAGTAAAGTATGTAGTTAGAAGTGAGCGTCTATCACAATGTGTTACATTAACACACCCTTCCCCTTCCTGGACTTATTATTTTGCACAATACTGCACAATTGCACTGTATTCTTATTCTAATATATTCTACTACAATCCTGCACAATTGTACAGCCCTGCCCTATATTCTATTGTATTTCCATTCTAATTTAGTTTATATATTCCATTTTATTCGATTCTACCTTTAATTGTCTGTTAATGTTGATGCACCAAACAAGATTCCTCGTTTGACAAAGACAAATTCCTTGTATGTGCAAGGCGGCCTGCTTAAGCAATAAAGACTTTTCTGATTCTGACAAACAGAGCCCTCGGTCAAAGTGTCCCTCCATTCCATTTAATTCTCCCCGTTGGCCAGTCTATCAGGAGCTCGGGAAGCATTCAGGAAATTGGGGATCGATGCAAAATACAGCAATCCGCTGTGCGGTGAGATAAAGCAATACGAGCTCCTTTCTCCCACGTTTCAGCTGTCTCTGTGACCAGTCAGTTCCATAAAGGAGAATAATCATCTGTATCGCCAATGGTATTAACCACAGTCACATGCTATCATGAGGTAAGACTCAAGAGGATGATGGACAATCCATCATGTGTGTTTCAAGTCCCTGTGGCCACTGTGTGCAAACCCTTTGTTTGTGTTTGGATTAATGACTGGGCCTTTAGCTTTAGCACTGAGTGGGAGGAGGCTGTTAGCAGCTTAACTTTAGCCTGGCCAGCAGGATGTCCCACTAGCAGCTACACGCACACACACACACACACTCACACCAGGGTATTACACATCCTGGTAAGGCACACACACAGAAACACAAAAGTAATGTGCCGTGCAAACACAGGAGGAAGAGACAGGTCAGGCTACACAGACCAGCCTTATTGTAAAAAACAAAACAATATAAATGACAGTGCGAGTGAGTGTTGTGAGTGAGTGTGTGTGTATATGTGTGAGAGTATGAGACAAGTGTGAGAGAGACAGAGAGAGAGAGTGAGACAAGTATGAGAAAATGACAGAGGGAGAGAGAACGAGAGTGAGATAGGCATGAGCGACAGAGAGCAAGAGAGAAAAGCTACCAGTGAGTCACACTGTACATCCGGTTGACACTTCACTGTGAATTAGATGGTGTTGAGACTATGGCTGTACCAAATGCTTCGAAGCTTCGATCGTAATGTTGACATTGGCATTCTAAATCAACATTCGAATTTATAATTTTTTATAAAAAATAAAAAGAAATCTTTTTTTCTTTAATCTTTTTTTTTGGTCTATTCAATCGGTTTAAACCAATGGGGGTTTTCTTCACAGTTGCAGTTAAAGATTAGGCTACACTAATATTATACTATAAGACGTCACCATCACTTTCATACCAACCGAGCCATTATTGGATTATTTATGTTGATGAAACTGATGAGTTATATTCATTAAAGAAAGTGTATTTAATAAAATACTAATTTAATCAGATTAATCACTTTATTTTTTTAATGAAGTTAATTTTGTCTTTTCTTTTCCATGTGATTTTTAAATTGTATCTACAGTATATATTCAAGCTTACAGACAAGTAGCCGGAAACAACAAGTGATATCTTCACTTGTCTACTGAGATCTGAGATCTTCTGAGAGAATTGTTGAATAGATACACAAATGTTCTAGAATGTTTGATTATGACATCATACTGTGACATCACAACAGAACATGTTTGACTTCATTTGAATAATATAAATAATATGTAATAATATGAGCTGCTAGGGCTGGACCTCTGGACTTGAACTGTGCTGCACTGTTTCCATGTCCCCTACCACTGCACTTTACTGTCTTGTTGTCTCACTGTTCTGTCCTGTTTTGCACTTACTTATTTATCATTATTGTGTTGTTCCTATTTGTGAACAAATCAATCATGCACTGTAATGTCAAATCACATTCCATTTTGTACCTGTACAAAATGGTGAATAAAGAAATCTGAATCTGATGTATGATATAATATAATGTAATGTAATAATATTATATATTATAATATAATGTAATATAATAATAAAGTATATTATATTTAGGTCCCATTTGAATAATATAGAATTGTCTAAAACATGACATTCTTTAAAAGTCTTAAAATAAAATACATTTAATTTAAATTAAAATAAATGTAAAATAATAATAACTTTATTTATATAGCACCATTCATACAGATTGCAGCTCAAAGTGATTTACACAAAAAACGAAACAAAAGGATAAAGAAAAAATTATAATAATTAAATTAAATAAAGACATTAAAATGATAAAAACGTATTGGGAATTGGCATAATGACTAACATTGGGATGGGAGAAAATCGGAGGAAAAAGGAGGGGGAAAAAGATTAAAAAAAAAAAAAAAAAAAAATGATAAAAACGGTAATAAAACAACTAGATAAGATAGTAAAAATAGCTAAATAAGACAAACAGTAAGACACTAACATAAGACAATAAATAAATTACAAATAAAAAAATAATAAAGACAGAAAAATAAAATAGTTAAAATAGCAACAAAAAAATTGTTTTTTTATGAAGTAAATTTTTTTTTGTAGACATTCGAAGCTTCGTTCGAATACTTCAATCGAAGCTTTGAATGTTAAAAAATGATATTCGGTACAGCCCTATTGACAGCTATGACCTTACCTGCTACACTTGGCGCTTGTTTCCTTTTCCATGTGGTGATTTTTAAATTGTATCTACAGTATATATTCAAGCTTACAGACAAGTAGCCGGAGACAACAAGTGATATCTTCACTTGCCTACTGAGATCTGAGATCTTCTGAGAGAATTGTTGAATAGACACAAATGTTCTAGAATGTTTGATTATGACATCATACTGTGACATCACAATGGAACATGTTGAATAGATACACAAATGTTCTAGAATGTTTGATTATGACATCATACTGTGACATCACAAAGAACATGTTTGACTTCATTTGAATAATAGAAATAATAATGATATAATATAATGTAATGTAATATTATATTATAATATAATGTAATATAATAAAGTATATTATATAAAGAAAAAATGATAATAATAAAATTAAATAATAGACATTAAAATGATAAAAACGGTAATAAAACAACTAGATAAGATAGTAAAAATAGCTAAATAAGACAAACAGTAAGACACTAACATAAGACAATAAATAAATTACAAATAAAATAATAATAAAGACAGAAGAATTAAATAGTTAAAATAATAAAATAGCTAAATATTTTTTTTTGTAGACATTCGAGTCGAATACTTCAATCGAAGCTTCGAATGTTAAAAAAATTACATTCGGTACAGCCCTAGTTTAGACAGCAGTGGTCAACTGGTAGATGACTTTAGACGGTGGTAAGTCTGATGATTTCTACTAAAGTGAAATATCCCTTTAATTAAATCTTCACAAACCAACACCAGTTTCTCACCTGTCTATCACACCCACCCCCGCTCTCTCTCTATCACACACTCACCCCTCTCTATCACACACTCACCTCTCTCTCTATCACCCCCCTCTCTCTATCACACCCATCTCTCTCTCTCTATCACACACTCTCCTCTCTCTCTATCACACACTGAACTCTCTCTATCACACACTCTCCTCTCTCTCTAATAGAGCACACACTCACCTCTCTCACACACTCATCTCTCTCTCTATCACACACTCACCTCTCTCTATCACACTCACTAGTGATGCACCGCTGTGAAAATTGTGGCCGATACCGATAACTGAGCTCAGACAGATCCCCACTGGTAACGTGAGGCTAGATTGATGAAAAATGAATGGAAATCGATAATAAAAAAAAATAACTATTAAAAACGAGATCTCTCGTCGGCTGGCACTCAAAGTGTTAATATTGCTGTTCTGGCCGATACCGATATTTACCGATGTCGATATCTCTGTATAGAAAACACTTTTATGATAATCGAATAAAGAGCTATTTTCCAAAACGCTTTTATTTAATTTTTTTTTACTTTTGTAAGTTATTTTCAGCAATGACTGATATTTTGAATGAATGAATGAATGAAAACTTTATTTAACAGATTGCAGAATGGGTACAATACAGTACGGCTCAATACATACAATTGTTAAGGGGATGCAGACCTGAGAAAGACGTTAGTCTTGTTTCCATCAGGGTCCCCCATTTTCAATTCATATAGACATTTATGACATGCACAACATACATGACATTTATGGCATAGGGACATATAGGTATTTAGTACCGATACATTTGTGACATAAACGGTATTCAAATATACAGTACTGTTACCCCTAGATCCTGACAGAGTATATACATATGATGGGGAGGGGACTGTACATTAGGAGGGGGTGGGTGGGTGGGTGGGAGAGAAATATACATACAGTGGGGAGGGGATATATACATGCGGTGGGGAGGAGACTGTCTATTAGGAGGTGGTGGGGGTTTTGGGCATTTACGGTGGCCAGTTTCGAATTGCAGCGAATTGTAGGTGCTCTTTAAGAGCGGTTTTGAATGTGGGCAGGGATTCACATTCCTTTACAGCTTTGGGTAGGGCGTTCCACATTGTTGTGGCATAATTGCGAAATGTGTTTAGTCCCTTGTTTGAGCCGAATCTGGGTTTAACATGATTTGTTGAGCTTCCTCTGGTGTAGTGGTTGTGGTATTCACTGACCTTTGGGAAGTATTTTGACATGTACATGGGCACCCCGGTCGTATAGTGTATCTTGAAGACCAGGCCCATTGCAAGTTGCTGTACTCTGTCGTCTACTCTAAGCCATCCTAGGTTGTCAAAGTGGGCAGGGGTGAGGTGGGTTCTGGGGTTCAGGTCAAGTAGTAGTCTGACCAGTTTGTTTTGTGATGTTTGTAATTTTGTTTTAAGCGCCTTTGAGGTGCTTTGGTACCATGAGGTGCACGCATAGTCATAGTACCCTTGAATGAGTGCTCCTGCTGAAACTATTCAACACTTTGAGCCGGCCGTGTTTTCCTTTTTACCCCCTTGAATGCCCATCATGCATTTCAATGTTAGCGTTAATATCGCCTAATCTATGTTTTAAATTATGGCTATGTGTCTAATCTGCCCGTCGCTTATCAATGACTAATTTTCCAGTCAACATTGTCGAAGCGGATTGTTTTTTTATCGGTTCATTTCCGTTTTATAGCATCTTGAAAAGCCCTCGTTTTCAAGGAAAATAAAAATATTCCATAATAAACTGAATATTCTAGAATACACACAAAACGTTCTCATTTTATGAATCGTTTTCAAATAAACACTAGATTATCGATAGTATATGTGTACGTATGCACGCTATATAGGCGATCTGATATCTGATCTGATATATTTCCTGATCGCTCGCACAGCCAAACAGCCATATCACATATAGGGGAAAAGCTTATATCTCCGTGAAAACAGGTCTGATTATCCTAAGACTGGTAAAATAGATTCCTTACCTGAGATCAGATGGTATCCAAAAAGATTATTCCAATTCCTGATCGCCATTCCAAAAATCGATCCTTTTATTGATCCAATGCTACATACTGTAAACACATATTCCACACTGTTCTGATGCTCCACAATGAATCCGATCGGCTCGAGGAGTAAAATGTGGATTCCGGATATTTTTTTCTCATCCATTTTCATTGAGTCCATTCCAAAAGGGTGCATTACCATCTGGGAGACGATAGGGGGCGCTTTTTCACATCTGAGCTCCTGATGGGGCTGGTTTCCCAACGGTAGACTCAGTTGATGAAATATGAATTCAGATCGCTAATAAAAAAATAAAATGATATTTGTCGTTGTGGGCATTCAGGGGGCGGGCTGATAACACGTGTTATGTCGTCCGTGGCATCCAAAGTGTTAAGGCCAAACATGTAAAAAGAAAAAAAAATCGTAAAAAAAAATAAAAATCTTACTATATCGACCCATATCGACCCTATCTTGATATCGGACCGATACCGATGTGTACAAAAACTGCCATATCGGCCGATATTATATCGCGGCCGATATATCGTGCATCACTAACACTCACCCCTCTCTCTATCACACACTCACCTCTCTCTATCACACACTCACGTAAGTAAGTAAAACTATTTTTATAGCGCCCTTCTCAGCACGAGTGCACAGAGTGCTTCACAGCATTTTAAAACATCAGTAAAAATACAAGAAATAAGACATGTGAAGAGAAGAAAAAACATTAAAATGAGCTAAAACAAGGGCGGCTAGGTGGTGTAGTGGGCAAGGCACTCGCCACCAATGTGGAGACGCTGGGTTCGCGTGTTCGAATCCAGCTCTCCACATTGTTTTCAGTTTGGCTGGTCGTCCGTACTAATACAATTGGCAGTATTAGAGGGTGGGAAACTGATGGGTGGGGATCGGGCGTTGTGGACAGCGACTCCTACAGGTCGGTTGGTGCGCCTGCGCAGTAGAATCAGGAAGTGTCGGGGGCAGCGTGAGCCTCCCACGCGTTACTCCTCGCCACTGAGAGATCGAGCTGCGCAGGTGAAAAGATGCGACTGCTGTTACCTCAAGTACCGGAGGGGACTTGTGCTATGTATGACTTAGTCCACATTGCAGCCGGCTTGTGGGAGGCAAGAAACAGCGTTCGTGACAGGGGAGGGTTGAATTGGATGATACGAAATTGGGATGGGAGAAAAATATAGAAAATGGGAGAAAAAGTGGATAAAAAAAAATTAGCTAAAACAACAGAATAGAGAACAAAAAACAAAGACAAACAGAAAGAAACGGCTATGGGTGTTTAAAAATCCTGCCTGTAGAAGTAAGTTTTTAGCTGCCTTTTAACACTTTGGTTGCCACTTGTTAACATGGTAAAACATGGTTGAATGCCACCACCCACTTCAATGATAGCGTTGTGAACAGGGTACAAAATAGTTACACGCCCAGCGCCACTGGCTTGTAGATTTATTCTTTGGCGATTAGAATTTAAGGTCTGCCCGCCACCTGGCGGCTAACAAAATACACTGCATCTATCGCTTCTCCTCCGCTCCAATCCACACCCTCCAGGCCGCTCACAGTGGGATGTAATATACATGTAGTACAATGCCAAAGCAACAGATGGCGATGTACAAACATGAAGGCCATTTTCAACCAATGAGAAGGGTGAACCTGTGATATCCTGTTCAGGCTTTGTCACTCACATCCTGTTTTGACGCCATTGTTGTTGTCGTTAGCTTACATGCTAACGTTAATGGCAGCGACCATAGCATTGTGGCTAGGCTAGCTATCATCGCTTAATAGAGCTAGTGAATGGATAAACAACATTATTTAACATTGCAGAATGGGTACAATTACAATGCGGCTCAATACAAACAATTGTTAAGGGGCCCAGGGGGTGTAGACTGTTGTAGTTTGAGCTCATTTACACCATGCTCAAAAAAATATCTGCCGAGCGATGTGACGCGGGGAGCGCTCGATTCAAGGTGAGCGGTGAGCGAGCGGAGAGCGACTTGGGGGCGGGGTCAACATGAGCGATTAGCGGAGCAATTAGTTTCCTTATATCGCTTCCTCCAGGGTTCCAACTTGTGTTGACAAAATGCAACCCTGTTCAGCTACGGGGAATCAGCGCTCTCTCTCTAGACTAGAAAGGTGCACTCAGTAGAGCACAGATGTCCGGCAGGGCGGCAGCCACACATAATAATAATAATAGATTGGATTTGTAATGGACTTTTTGTTCACTGGGATCCCAAAGTGCTACACTACATGGTTAAAACAGTTAAAAAAATAGAAATAAAATGTGTGTCCCGACCCCACTTCTATGTTTCAATAAATTATTTGCATTTAAAACTATTAACACTGACTCATTCCTTCAGTCCACTCAAAATTATGCTAATATTCCTTATGTTGTTTATGATATTAATTGAAAATAGCATATGAGAGTATTATATGTAATAATAACACATGGCGATATACTAAAAAGCTATTTATAATTTTTGGCTAGTAAAAAATCTGCCCGGCTGGTACTCTTAAAAATCTACCAGCCAAATGGCTGGTAAGTCAAAAAGTTAAGTTTGTTCCCTGGTTGTGAACACATAATCTCTGTTAGGGCTGGGCGATAAAACGATAACGATAACTATCGCGATCAATTATTTCCTCGAAATAAACATGAAACGTGGTCGCAAAGTTTCGATATCGATTTTCCAAGCTTGGATATGAGCACACGCACTAACAATCAATCAGTGAAGGAGATGGCCGACAGTGAGGGAGACCCGCGCTGCACCTCTGGGTAGAGAGGTAGAACTCCAGTAGTCAACAAGGCTGGCTAGGATAATTAGCTTGCACGCCGCTATTTTATAGTTTACGTGCCGAGTGGGTGTGTGGTGTGAATTCTGAGGCCACGGTTAGAGTAGTGTGGGGTATGCGGTGGACGTCGTTGCAATGTATTGGGGCTGAATGATACGATGCAGGTGCCTGCAATCGATATGAGACGATATCATAACATAAGCCCATTTAACACAATCAGTAACATTTTAGATCAACTCAAAAAAGGCAACGGAAATATCATTTGACATTTTTATTTTTGACCTCTTCCAGACTTTTAAAGGAAAAACAATCTATTGTTTTTAATACACATAGACCTCCTGTTCACTGTAAAGTGCCACGTTTTGATATATTGAGCTTTAAACTTTAAGTTAAATGTTTTGGAACTCACAACACGCAACCGTTTTATGTTGCATGATCATGAATACATTTATTTTGTATTGTATTTTTTATGTTTAAATATCAACATTATCTGTCCACCCTCAGTACATTTACTATCAATATAATATACTCGTCTGACTTCATGTGATCTTTCCAAACGCGCACACACACACAGAGAAGGGAGAATGTCTGCCCCCTCCTCCTCACTCTGCCCGTCTGCTGTTCTCTCTATATGGCTATGAACAGCTTGTTGTTAGCTCATGCTAACGTAACGTTCATTTCGGACTTTATGACGCGAGGATTGCAAAGCATGTTATATGCATTTGACCCGTTGCCGAATAAAACAGCAGGGATTTGTTTTGGGTCGCGACAACACTATCCACTAGCTCTGTTTCAATGTCCGCGTTCCAAACGCTACTGTCTGCTGCTGAGACGAGTCCTGCTCACCTGCTGTGTTGTGAGCTGAGCCGAGCGGATATGAGTCACTGCTCGCAACTCGCGGGGATATTGTTCGCTAGGGATTATGGGATTTGGTGTTTGATATATGGAGTCTTACGCAGAAGGGACATTGTATTTAATCGCACAAGACTACAAGTACCAAGTGGATAGCGTGGCACCGTGGCCCATTCAATTTACTGCTTTTTTTTTTTTTTTTTGCCAGGCACGGGCCATCGCACCAGTGCTATTGAAGTCAATCCTTTCATCGCACAGACTGACGTCAGTGTCGCACGTGCAACATATATGTCGCACTGTACAGCCCATAGGTCAAAAAAGATCCGATTACCCCAAGACTGGTCAAATAAATTGCTTACCTCAGATCAGATGTTCTCCAAAAAGATTATTCCAATTCCTGATCGCCATTCCAAATATCGATCACGTTTATTGATTAAGCGTTGGGTACTGTAAATATGTATTCCACGTTGTTTTGCGGCTCGGCGATCACTTCGGTCTCTTAGCGCTACAAACAGCCTCACAAACTATGCAAGTCTGTTTAGAAATGCTGGCCGTTTAGCGTGAGATTAGACAGATCCAAATGGCCCCGAATGTGTTAATAGCGAATGTGAGATAATCAAACAAGTGAGCTAGCTGACTGCCGTCATTGCTATTGTCATTGATATTTGGGAGTCGCAGTAGGCTAATGTTATTTCCAGGAACAAGAGCATCTATGGCAAATGTTACATTGTTAATGCTTGAAATGTCTGAGCTTCCACATTAACGTATGGTTTTGTTTTTACTTAATAGCGAATGTGAGATAATCCAACAAGCGAGCTTTCGCCTAAACCAGGGGTCGGCAACCTGCGGCTCCGGAGCCGGATGCGGCTCTTTAGCCAATCAGATGCGGCTCCCTGACCCAAAAAATATAATTTTTTTTTAAATATTTTTTCTTTCTCTTATTTTGGAGATCGATGTCATACTGTGACACTGAAATGAAAAAATATTTCATCAACTAAAATATACAGTAAGTCACTCTCCCTGCCGTCTGCAAGTGGCTAATCTTGAGTTTCCGACCCCCCAGTAAGCTAACCATGGATAAATCCAAAAAAAGGAAAGTCTGAGGAAAATAGAGGGTTTAATTCAGCGTGGACAGATTAATTTGCTTTCACGACTAACGATGCAGGCTTACCTAACCTATATGCCTGATATGTGGTGCGAACAATGAAAATTTAACTTTTTATTTTATAGATTTTCCCCAAATAAGGGAAGGACTCAAATAGAGCTGCATAGTTCAGGGTTTTATTTCAAAGTAGGTCTACAGATGCCAGTGTTTTTTCTCCTTTTCTGGGTTTTATTTCAAAGTAGGTCTACACATGGTAGTCTTTTTTTCAAAGTAGACTACTTTTTATTTTATAAATGTTCCACAAATAAGGGAAGGACTCAAATATACCTGAATAGTTCAGGGTTTTATTTAAAAATAGGTCTACACAGCCAGTATTTTTTCTCCTCTTCATAAGAGTTTGAGGTTTTCCTTTGTTATAACAGGAAAAAACGGCAATAAAAAGTGAATTTCTTTCTTTTTGTTGCTTTATAATTCCATTAATGCAACAAACTGTGTGCTATAAGTATAAAGTATAAATCGCAAATTACTTTGGGTATGCAATTGTCAGGCGTTTTATGCTAAATGTGGGGTATGCTTGGGGATATATAAAACGTTATACACCGTGTTATCTTCATTTTAAGGGTAAATAGGTTGTGCGGCTCCCTGAGCATTTTATTTTGTGGGAGGGGGGACAAGTGGCTCTTTTGATAGTAAAGGTTGCTGACCCCTGGCCTAAACTAATCGATTTCTTTTTACAATTTCATGACTATTTGAATATTCAAAAAACAATGCCCATCCCTACTATATTGCCTATGTGGTTAGTTGGTTACACCTTTGTTTACCGATCTATGACAAGTCAAAATGGCTGCTGTGAAAAGGACCCAATAACAAACACATAGGCCTGTCTGAGTCTCTTAGGATGAATGATGATGATAACAGAATGAAAGGATGACAAAAAGGAGAGGAAAAAGTAGGTCAGACTAATTGGGTGTCCTGGTATTCCCGACAACATCACGGCTTCACATCAGGGATTGTCACATGTCATCTAGTCTTTACCGTCACACTCCATATCTGACTAAGCAGAAGTGCCAGAGGAAGGGACGATCGTCTCTCTGATGTTAGAGTGACCATTGAAACACGAATGGACCGGAGGGAGTGAGAAGTAAGAGGTAAAAACTAGAGCATGGAGTAGAGATCCCCATGTGACTGTGTGTGTGACGTGTGTCAGCCATTACTAGTCCTCTCTAAAGCCCCAAGTCACCAGATGGCCACTATTGCCGTGGAAACCTTGGATCGGCACGGCGACGACATCCCTGAAACGCACCGATTTAACACCTCCCAAAACCCCTGCCCACTCTACTCGGATTAACCAATCACAACACGGAACCCACCCCCTCACCACCACACTGGGATTAACCAATACGAGTGATTCCTCAGCACCCAAAGGGATTATGCAATCTCTGTCTAGATGAATTACACCCAGCCAGCCATCACAGTGAGCATACACCAATGCGCTTTTGCCTTACTGAGCCAGTAGCCAATGAGATTGTGTGGTGCTGTTGAGGAGTAGCCAATTGTGAATGGCCGGTCGTATGTGGCTATTCACAGGTTCAATGATACGGGGGCAATTAACACGCTGTTAAAGGAGTGTGAAAGAGCATAATGGTGTTTGTCTCAGGTGCGTGAGGGAATATGTGTGTGTGTTTGTGTGTGTTTGTACGTGTGTGTGTGTGTGTGTGTGTACTGAATGTGAATGTGTGTGCGCATACAGTAGTACATGTTGTCATAATCACGGCGAGAGCCTTCCTCTTCCCCCCTGCTTCCACACCCTTTTGGGCAGCATCCTACCCCAGCATTCCCACGCTGCCAGAGGGACATCAATCAGTGCGGCTGTGAGGGATTCCCTCATCAACAACCCCTACATCAGCCCACGGATCATGTTCTCCCTCGTCGCAGTGTTATCCTAACAACCTAGGTACGAGGACGCGCACTAGCCTTGCTGCTCATTCCTTATTGCCTACCTTGTCCTAATCTTTGTTCTCCCTGTGCCCAGGACCATCGCTCCCGAGCTACGCTGTCTCCCGAGACACCACCCACCTGTGTGCACACTGCTCGTGCCTATTGCACATTCCTGTATATCCAAATACCTGTCTGATTGGTGCCTATAATTATATTAAATCCAACCTAAAACGCTCCATTCTCTCTCTTCCTGTGTTCTGCTATTGGGCTCCGCCACTGCTGCCCTAACACATGTGGCTATTAATGATAAACAGTAGGCTTGGGCGGCATCCTTTTTTTCACACGTCAAACCTTTATGACATAATACCCCGGTGTACGGTATTTGACGGTATGACTTTCATTTTCATCAGCGGGGGGGGGGGGGGGGGGGGGGCAACCCGTGTTACCAAGTAAACAAATCATCGTCAGCTCTCAGAATGGTAGTCCCGCACCGGTAGAAGCCTGCACCGTTTTAGCGTTAGCATCTAGCCTAGCCATGGCAGACTATTTGATTCCTTAAGGGCTAGAAATTGCCTGGGTTTTGGTCATATGCTCCCGAAATGCTCCCGTTGTTTGGCTACTTCTATGTGCAGTGAAAACTACTCGAATGCTTTATATTATAACCTAGTCATTGATTTAGTTCAGGGTAATCTAAGATTAGCCGCAGAGCTAACGCTAGTTAACGTGAGCTAACGCTAGTTAATCAAGCTCAGTAGCTCACAGAGAGAGATAAACAGCTGACAGCGGATAGTACAGGACGGTACAAATACAATAAAAAGGCGGGTGGGGGCTGTTGCGTAAACCTTGTACTCTTTAGTTCACATATAATAAGAGACGGATTATTTGCTTGCTCCACCAGTTGCTCCAAAACAACACACACCAACTCTCCTCACAACTTTAGCGCTTTACGGTATTTTCACAGCACTGTCGCAACATTACCGTAAAACGTGAACACCGTTGTGACCCACTCGCTCCACTAGACTGGTCTCGCCCTCTGCTGGCGCGTGTGTGCACTACACTCAAAACTCCGTTTCACTGTTATAGAAACTGAAGCGCATCTGTGATTTTGACGGTGACGGACGGTATTGATTTTCAATACCGTTGGGATTTCTAAATACCCTGGTATACCGTCATACCGTCATACCACCCAAGCCTAATAAACAGATAAATTGCCCGGCTGATTAATCTTGCTGACATCTAGCATTTTGAGATAATTGACACCAACGTGGCCAATTAACAAAGATGTATATTATAATGTATAATGCTAGCAAGTGCAAACCCAGCTGTCATCAACGAGCTAAGCTAGCTAGCTAATATAGCTAATATTAGCTCATTTAAATTCAGCAATTTTGTGTTTCATTTATTATTATTATATTGTTGTATTTTATCAGATGCCAGAAATATTCACCTCTCTCTCTATATATATTATCAAGTTCAAGTTTCAAGTTTCTTTAATAGTTGTCATACAGAAGTACAGAATACTTTTATACAAAATGCTTCTTTCTGTTACGCTCCAGAGACTGTGCTAGACAAAAGATAAGTATGAAATAAAATAGTATAGCATGTAAAAATAGAAGTAAAAAATAGAAGTCACGTACGTAGACAGTGTTCAGTATATACATATGTACAATGTTCAATGCAGAATAGAAGTAACTGAGTTACCATACAATATAGTATACAATATACTATGCAATATACTAATACACAATATACTATATAGTGCAAAGCAGAAATGGGTACAATTTAGGTACAATTTACAGTAAGGTGTACTGAGGTATGGGTTGTAGTGCAAATCCTTTACCAATAAATATAAAGTGTGTTTAGGTGTTCTAAAGTGTGGAGCAGCGTTTCCGTTAGCCGGTAATTACCGGTATTTGACCGGCAAAATCTGTTGAAGTCCGACATATTTAATCTCTCCGGTCTTAATGTCCGGTGAAAATAATTCCCTGAGTCTAAGCACAATTTGATTATTTGAATTGTATTAAAATAGGCTAAAATTAAATAGCCTATGCGATGAACGAAACAATCATTACATTTGTTTCATCGTAGCTTCTAATAATGACAACGACGTTGTCAGCGAGGGCTTAGTGCTGGGTGTGCGAACTTTTGTGAAGCTGCAGAGCCGGAGCAGCAGCAGCACAATGCAGTACTCCAGCAGTACTCCAATTCAGCCATTTTCAATTCAATGTTGGGTGGGGGCGCTGCTGTGCGGTCCCCAGAAAAGAGCCAATAACAGCTGAATCTGCAGCTCTGCATCGACATACTCTCGCAAATAAGTCATTGGGAGGTGGAGAGAGAGAGTCGTCACGCAAACCCACGATAATGTTGCCGTCTCTCTCTGTCAAATTTCTCAGTTCTTCGCTTGATATAATTAATACAAATGTCCAATATAACGGAATTCGTTAGCTCATAAAAATGTGATTATAACAGACTGTTGTTTATTAATGTCGGGCGACTGCCCACAGACACCTATTTGATTTAAAGTCGGCAGCAGCACGAGTCTCGGGACTTATTTTATTTGGAATAAAATGACTTTATACGCAAAAGTAGCCTAGTTTTAAGTAAAAATATTATAAATCTACATGCCTTGATGATGTCATTCTTTTGTTTTGTTGTCATTCTTTTGCCTATCAATTGTTTTTAAGCTCAATAAACTCTGACCGGAATTTCTCTCATTTGACCGGTAGATTGAAATCTACCGGACACTGAGGCCGGCAACAATTTTTTCTCAACGGAAACCCTGGTGTGGAGAGTGGGTGCTGCAGTGTGTTGTTTGTTTAAAGTGGGTGTGCGTGTGGATGCGTGTGTTGTGATTGCATTTGATGGTTGTTGCATAGTGTTATTGTTCGTTGAGCAACCTGATGGCCTGGGGATAGAAGCTTCTTCTGAGTCTTTCTGTGCTTGCCATGAGACTCCGGTATCGCTTGCCTGACCGCAGCAGTTCAAAGAGGCAGTTGTTTGGGTGGCTGGAGTCCTTGATAATTCTCTTAGCCTTACCCCTGCACCGCTTGTTGTAAATGTTCTGGAGAGTGGGAAGCCCCCCTCCAATTGTGCGTTCGGCATTCCATATTATTGCTATATTGGATCACTAATTATTGGTATCGGTAGAAAGAGAGAAACAGAAAGATAGAGAGAATATAGAGAGACAGAAAGAGAGACAGAAAGAGAGAGAGAGAGAGACCGAAAGAGAGAACAGAAAGCAAAAGAGAGAATAGAGAGACAGAAAGAGAGAGACAGAAAGAGAGAGAGAGACAGAAAGAGAGAGACAGAAAGAGCGAGAAAGATATAAGTGGGCCAGCCTGGCCAGGGCTCCAACTGTCACCTTGTTTCAAGAGAATGCTCGTCTCCTGCCCCTGTGAAAAACATGCACGTGCACACGCATGCATACACACACACTCATACAAGCACACACACACCTCCTGGTCGAGGGAGAAGCAAGGGGAGCAGCGTGAGGGTCAGTGATTAAAACACTGCAGGACAGGCAGCTCAGAGCAGACAGAGAGAGAGGGTTTCATGGCAGCATTGGTTTAGTACAGTCTATATTTATTCATTGTTGGTAGTGGATTTTTCCTTTTTCCATTATTTAATAGGTCTCAACGATAAACCTCTATTTTTTTCCAGACTCTGTTCCATAACTTATTTGGTAATCTGAGTTCTATCTGGTTATCTCAGTAGAACTCTGAGAAAATGCAGTGATGAAGCAACTAGTTCTATGATTAAAACCATTATTATTTTTTAGATTTAAGCATTTTCTGATACTATTATGGTGTTTTAATTTTTTTATGTTTATGAGCTATTCTATGGTGTGTTATTGTTAAGCTCAGCTATCTTTGCAGGACCAAAAGAAATGTGGAAAACAGAAAGAAAACAACTGTTTAATTATAAAATACTGTTTGTGTCTTTTTCCTCTCCATAATGTGGCAACATAAAGGAGCAGATAATAACCATAACACTGTAAAATGGGTTAACATCTTGCACTGTGTTGCATCCCTCAGTGGACCTCGATGAGTCCTGATGTTTATTTGATACTGGTTCCTCCGATACTTCACATTTGAACCCGGTGGGCCGGCTGGGTGGCGCAGCGGTCTAAGCGCTCGTCACCAATGCGTAAGACACCGGTATTCTCCACTTGCACAACCTGAATATAGGGACTTCCGGCTGACTTCCGGTTGCCAATAGCACTTCCTGTCCCATCCAAATACATTGGTTTTAGCTACTTCTCTCCCCTTATTTAAACAACTTTGTCGTCACAGAGAGGCAATGAAACGTTTGTATTATTATAGTATAGAATGTATTTAATAAGCAAACGTTTGTCAGCAGGGTTTTTGGGCTGTATTTCATGTAAAAACGTTTACTGTTAGTTTCCTTGCTCAGCCAGCATTAGCTAACAGAAGCTAGTGGTTAAACAGGCCGGATTAGCTTTGAGCTAACTATCTTTCCCGACCCATGTATTCATTCCATTCTAAACATAACGTTAGTTTACAAAACATGACCTGTCTATATAACGTTGAGGAACAAATTATAAGTGTGTGGGTGTGTGTTTTGGTGAACATTGGACTGCAAACAGAAAATGCATCACAGTTAGACAGTAGCTACTGTTAGCTGTCCTTCCGGATTAGCTTTGAGCTAACTATCTTTCCCGACCCATGTATTCATTCCATTCTAAACATAACGTTAGTTTACAAAACATGACCTGTCTATATAGTAAGTAAGTAAGTAAGTAAGTATTTATAAAGCACCTTTCATACATGTCATGTAGCTCAAAGTGCTGTACACAATTATAGGCATATATAACGATAAAAGCAATAAAGTCATAGTGATCAGTTAAGATCAATGTTAAAAAAAAAAAAAAAAAAAAAAAAAAATAATAATAATAATAATAATAATAGTAACGTAAAAATGAAAATAACGTAAAAACAGTCATTTGCTTACCAGTTTGGGAGAACAGGTCCGCACAAACATTTCCGCTCAGTGGCAACCGGAAGTGCACTAAACCAATGCACTTGTATGGTAGGTAGCAATGTTTAGGTCTTATAATGCTAGTGTAGTTACGTTTTTATCAGTGGTCATAGTTGGGTCCATAGTGCTTTACCAAGTCCCACGGATCCATCAGTGGCCGTGTATTGTGTGCGTATGTACCCGTTCGCTCATGTGGTCAGTGGCCAGAGTTGGGTCCACAGGACTTATCCAAGTCCCATGGACCCATCAGTGGCCGCGTCTTGTGGTAGAAAGAAAGAAAAAGAAAAACGTATAAAGAAAACAGTCTAAAGTTTGAAAGTTTGGGAGGTCCGCAAAAACACGCCTTCAGCTCAGAAGCTGAGGCGTGTCAAAAACTTTTGAAAAACTGGAGGCGTGTCTCCTATTGTACCCATTCCTTCATCTAAGAAGTTTGAAAGTTTGGGAGGTCCGCAAAAACACGCCTTCAGCTCAGAAGCTGAGGCGTGTCAAAAACTTTTGAAAAACTGGAGGCGTGTCTCCTATTGTACCCATTCCTTCATCTAAAAAGTTTGAAAGTTTGGGAGGTCCGCAAAAACACGCCTTCAGCTCAGAAGCTGAGGCGTGTCAAAAACGTTTGAAAAACTGGAGGCGTGTCTCCTATTGTACCCATTCCTTCATCTAAAAAGTTTGAAAGTTTGGGAGGTCCGCAAAAACACGCCTTCAGCTCAGAAGCTGAGGCGTGTCAAAAACTTTTGAAAAACTGGAGGCGTGTCTCCTATGTACCCGTTCCTTCATCTAAAAAGTTGGGTCCACAAGGCTTATCCTAGCCTCATGGATCCATCAGGTTTTTCCAAGCCATAACTATTTGTAAGCTAGACTGTATAGGTACGTTTTTAATTTTCCTTTAAAAATGTGTATAGAGCTGGCGTTTCTGATGTGTGTTGGTAGTGTGTTCCATAGTTTTGGGGCATAGTTGGCAAATGCCATACTTCCTATCCTTTTTTGGTTTCTGGGCGTGTCTAGTAAACCTGTAGTGGATGACCGTAGCGTTCTTGAGGGCAGATAACTAACTAGGGAATTTGCTATGTATTTTGGGCCTTGCTCATTAAGAGCTTTATATGTTAGGAAAAGGACCTTAAAATCAATTCTATGAGTTATTGGAAGCCAGTGCAGAGTGGCCAGGACTGGAGTGATATGTTCTCTTCTCCTTGTATGAGTTAGTAATCGAGCTGCAGAGTTTTGGATAAGCTGAAGCTTCCCAATGGTTGCTTTGGGAAGACCAGTGAACAGTGCATTACAATAGTCAAGCCGACTTGATACAAAAGCATGAATAAGTTTCTCTGCATCCTTTTTATTTACGAAAGGTCTTACTTTCGCTATGTTTCTTAGGTGGAAGAATGACGTTTTCATGGCCTTATTTATATGAGACTTAAAGGTCAGGTCTGAGTCCAAGATGACACCTAGGCTTGTAACCTCAGTCTTTACATAGGATGACAGACTCCCCAGGTTTTTACAAAGCACTTCCCTTTTCGCTTTTGGGCCGATCAATAGGATTTCGGTCTTGCTTTCGTTTAATTTTAGGAAGTTATTGTTCATCCACTTGTTTATTGCTAACAGACAATTTGTAATGGACTGTATGGCTGTAGTGTTATTTGGTTCTGCGGAGATATATAGTTGTGTATCATCAGCATAACTATGGAAGCATACATTGTGGTCTCGAATGATGTCCCCGAGGGGCAGCATATATAGTGAGAAGAGTAATGGACCAAGGCAGCTTCCTTGTGCGACTCCAAAATTGCTGTTATGTTCCTCGGATACATTGTCTCCAAGCTTAACATAGAACCTTCTCCCCTTAATGTATGTTATGAGCCAATTTAGTACATGATCGGAAAAGCCAACCAGTCTTTCTAGACGACTGATCAAGATATTATGGTCAATCGTATCGAACGCTGCACTAAGGTCCAATAGGACAAGAATTGAGACTTTGCCAGCATCGGAGTTTAGCCTGAGGTCGCTAACTATTTTGGTAAGGGCAGTTTCAGTGCTGTGATTTGTTCTGAAACCTGATTGTAGTTCATCCATGATGTTATTATCTTTGAGAAAGGAGTTTATTTGTACTGAGACTATCTTTTCTAATATCTTGCTGATAAATGGAAGGTTCGATATTGGCCTATAGCTTTTTAGTTCGTTTACATCTAAGTTTGTTTTCTTTAGTAGTGGTTTTACTACAGCTGTTTTAAATGCATCTGGAAAAGTGCCTGTTTGAAGAGACATATTTATGATTTCAAGGACATGATTTGAGACACTATCAAACACCCGCTTGAGAAATGCTGTTGGTATAGGATCGAGGCAGGAGGTGGCGGAATTACACTCAGAGACAATCTTACAGAGGTCAGGTAATGTAATACATGTGAATTCCCCCATAGTTATCTCAGGTGGGGTTTCACTCATAGCCAGATCCATATCAGCGGTAATGCTTGCTCTAATCAATGATATTTTTTCATTAAAGAAAACTGCGAACTCTTCACATTTTGTGGCTGATTGCTGCGGTATATGGGGGGGTGGTATGTTAATCAGCCGGTCAATGGTGGAAAAAAGTACCCTCGAGTTACCCATATTTTCTGAGATCATTTTGGAAAAATATTCCTTTCTCGCAAGTTGTATTGCCTTATTGTATGCGCCCATGGCGTCTTTGTATAAATTAAAGTGAGCTGTGAGTTTGAGTTTCCTCCATTTTCGCTCGGCTATCCTACATTTTCTCTTGTTATCTTTAACATTGGTTTTATTTAGCCATGGAGAGATTCTATCAGTTTTTACCTTTTTAACCTTTAGAGGGGCAACAGTATCTAACACAGTTGACAAGGTGCTGTGGAAGTTTTGCACTTGCTGATTTAAGGAGGATTCACTGCATTGGTCGTATGATTTCATCATACTAGAGAATTTTGCTTCAGCTCTAGCGTCCAGAAGCCTTCTGTGAACTAGGAATTCGCTTCTGGTCTTATGTAATATTAGGCTTGTACCATAGAACACACAATAATGGTCAGAAATTGGAATTTGTTTTACTGATATATTCTCAATGTTTAGCCCTGTTGTTATTAGTAGGTCCAGAGTGTTGCCATGTTGGTGGGTGGCCTCGTGAACATGTTGCATCAGTCCAAAACTGTCCAGTAGGTTCAGAAACTCACAACCCCTGGGGTCATCCTTTTTGTTGATATGAATATTTAGATCTCCATTAAGAATGATTCTATCATACCTGGTAATGCAGATCGATATGAGTTCTGAAAATTCCTGTATGAAGAGTGGCGAGTACCTTGGTGGTCGATACAATGTCACACATATTACTGGCATTTCTGTTTTCAATACAATAGCAAGGTATTCAAATGATAAAAATTTTCCCAGGTCAATATCATTGCACACAAATTGAGTGGAGATGATTGCTGCTATTCCTCCTCCCCTCCCACTCTGTCTGTTTGATTGATAGAATTTAAAATTGGAAGGGCAGGTCTCAATCAGTGTTGCTACACCAGTGATATTGTCTAACCATGTCTCTACTAAAAACATACAATGTACACCATGTTTTACTATGAGTTCATTTATCAGAAATGATTTTTGTTTCAGCGCTCTAACGTTGAACAGTGCTAGTTTTAGCTGTACGGGTTCTGTAGTGGGGTGTGAGATAGTCTGTGGTTGAACACTGATATTGATAAGGTTAGATTTACATATGGGACGTGATAATGAGTAATTGATTAGTCTTTTGGTGATCAGAAGAGGAACAAATTATAAGTGTGTGGGTGTGTGTTTTGGTGAACATTGGACTGCAAACAGAAAATGCATCACAGTTAGACCGTAGCTACTGTTAGCTGTCCTTCCGGATTAGCTTTGAGCTAACTATCTTTCCCGACCCATGTATTCATTCCATTCTAAACATAACGTTAGTTTACAAAACATGACCTGTCTATATAACGTTGAGGAACAAATTATAAGTGTGTGGGTGTGTGTTTTGGTGAACATTGGACTGCAAACAGAAAATGCATCACAGTTAGACAGTAGCTACTGTTAGCTGTCCTTCCGGATTAGCTTTGAGCTAACTATCTTTCCCGACCCATGTATTCATTCCATTCTAAACATAACGTTAGTTTACAAAACATGACCCGTCTATATAACGTTGAGGAACAAATTATATAGACGGGTAATGTTTTGAACAACTAACGTTACGTTTAGAATGGAATGCATCGGCAAAGATCCGTTAGCTCAAAGCTATTCCGGCCAGTTTATCAACTTCCTGTCATTTAGAAATATGATTTTATAGTGAAAATCATTACCAAAACGTCCGGAAAAACCTAACGGGAGCATTATAGACGGTCATACAAATGTACAAATGCTATAAGGTGGCAAGAAATGCACTATAAACAATACTTTATGCATCGGCAAAGATCCTTAGCTCAAAGCTATTAAGGCTAATGCTGGCTAACAAGAGGCTAGCGCAAGAAACGACGCCGCAAAGTATTGTTTATAGTGCATTTCTTGCCACCTTATAGCATTTGTACATTTGTATGACCGTCTATAATGCTCCCGTTAGGTTTTTCCGGATGTTTTGGTAATGATTTTCACTATAAAATCATATTTCTAAATGACAGGAAGTTGATAAACTGGCCGGAATAGCTTTGAGCTAACGGATCTTTGCCGATGCATTCCATTCTAAACGTAACGTTAGTTGTTCAAAACATTACCCGTCTATATAATTTGTTCCTCAACGTTATATAGACGGGTCATGTTTTGTAAACTAACGTTATGTTTAGAATGGAATGAATACATGGGTCGGGAAAGATAGTTAGCTCAAAGCTAATCCGGCCTGTTTAACCACTAGCTTCTGTTAGCTAATGCTGGCTGAGCAAGGAAACTAACAGTAAACATTTTTACATGAAATACAGCCCAAAAACCCTGCTGACAAACGTTTGCTTATTAAATACATTCTATACTATAATAATACAAACGTTTCATTGCCTCTCTGTGATGACAAAGTTGTTTAAATAAGGGGAGAAAAGTAGCTAAAACCAATGTATTTGGATGGGACAGGAAGTGCCATTGGCAACCGGAAGTCAGCCGGAAATGGCTACTTTGAGATTGTGCAAGTGGAGAATTGAATCCGGCTGTCAGTGTTGCCTCCGGCTTGGGCCGGCCGTCATACTGACTCAATTGGCAGAGTCGATGGGTGGTAGTCTGGTCGTTGTAAACAGTGACTCCTACAGGGCGGTCAGGGCGCCTGCACAGCAAGGACGGGAGATGTCGAGGGTAGTGTGAGCCTCCCACACGTTGCACCTCGCCAGGGCTCTACGCTAACCTTTTTCCCAAGGAGCACATGTGCTCCTAAATGAAAACATTTAGGAGCACACAAAGAAATTTAGGAGCACCCAGAAATATTTAGGAGCACAGTGAAAAATTTTCAAGTAACAGAGTTTTTTTCTTTTTTCAAAAAAATAAATGTATATTTGTACTGTGCGTGCATGTGTGTAAATTAGCTCTTGCTACAACCCTGCATGTTTACATTTTGTATTTTGTACTTGATGTACATGTGCTGTCCCTATCAAATAAACGATCAAATCAAACTACTGCTACAAAAGGTTCAGTCACTTAACTTTAGCTTTTGCCCCTTTTATGCATACAATGCCTATGTTTTGGCTGTGTTGCTCTTCTAGAAAAATAATCCTTTCAGGGTTGCCTATTGAAATACTGTACACCTCCAGTACAGAAACATTGTTTATGAGTTTGCGTGTCAGGTAGACCATTGATTGACAGTCGAGTCTGCCAATTACATCACACCGACCGCTTGCCTTGCACTCCAGCCGTCCGGCGCTGCAGCTGGACCCTAGCCCATCTCTGCTGTTGATAACGCTAGCCAAGTTATTATACACACAGATACACAGTGGGCCAGTGACTTTGGTGTAGGGGTGTAACAATGCATCGATCCTAAGGGGGAAATTCAACTGCATCGATTTTAAAATGTTAGAATAGATTATCGCAATTTTAATGTGTACACGTTATGTTATTGTCATGTCCGTTACAGCCAACACACTGACATGCATCAACGTTATGATTAACAAAGCAAGGCATTCGTTTTGTTGCATTAACGTTATATTACTATTGCTATCGATAAATCTAGGTGTTCTAAAATCTATTGCTATTTGTAAGAGAGATACTATATAATAAGTTAGTGTCTCGGAAAACGAGAGCCCTGATCGCAATGGCGGAGTTTCAGGAAGTAAACAAGCAAAATGAGAGCTTCCGATTGGTCATTTGCTTTATTTCCCATGAAACCAGTCACTTCACTCTACTGTGATTGGACCGTTGGCTTGAGTGCAATGTGGGACTTGTAGTTTTTTAACGATTCTCAGCGGAGAAATAAAAAGTACGACTGAAGGCTGTAATCTACAGTCGCACACCGTGCGCCTAATTGACTTTTGAGGTTCGCACACAAATATTTTTAGGGGCATATGCGAGCAATATGGTCGCACTGTAGAGCCCTGCTCGCCAATGAGAGTCCGCGCTGGCAGGTGAAAAGAAGTGGCTGGCTGACTCTGCATGTATCGGAGGGGACATGCGATAGATTCTTCAACCCTCCCTACGACGACCGACCAGTGGGGGGCACATGCGAGCAACGATCAAGACAGGGGAGAGGGGAATTGGCACGACTAAATTGGGATGGGAGAAAAACAGAAAAGGAGGAAAAAGTGGATAAAATTTTTTTTGAAACGGGTTCTAGATTTGTGCACACACCATCGTCTGCTTCTCTAAAGGGCTTCAGAGCTCCATCGATTTCCTCAATAGATAAAATGCTTTAAGTTTAAGCATACAGCAGCAACTACCCAGTAGTACCCACCTACATTTCCTCCTCAGTCTACATACAGTAAAAAGGTGAATGAAGCCAAAATGTCCTCTAGTTATCAGGTCAACCCAACCAACCCAACCTGAATGTGAATCACTACCCAGTACCCACTTTCAAAAACACTCTCAAAGAACACCTACGGGAGGACTGCAATTCAAAACTGGACCTGTATTTGCAAATCTGTATTTGTATAGATGTAGCAGTACTGTCTATCTGTATGTTGTGTGTGTCATATATGTTATGATGAATTGAAAATGGGGGACCCTGATGTAAACAAGACGAAAGTCTCTCTGATCTGCATCCCCTTAACAATTGTATGTATTGAGCTGTACTGTACTGTACCCATTCTGCAATCTGTTAATAAACTTTTCAATCAATCAATCAATCAAACCACAAACATTGACACCTGAATGTAAACAAACACACTGGCTAGCCTACAAATGAAAACTAGCCTACAAATGAAAACTAGCCTACAAATGAAAACTAGCACACATGATCTGTCTCACACACACACACACACACACCCTTCTGGCATTCAGATGAACAAGACGTGAAAGAGAGCACTTAACAACCTGACAATCTCCATTGTCTTCATGTTTTCATTCCCTCCCCTCCCCAGCCTTCCTTTTCACTACATATACCTTCATATTTCACCCACTACTCCTTTCATCCACCACCTGCCCCCCCCCCCCCCCTTCTCCTCACCAATCAATACTATTGACAAAAAGGCCATCAATTGGGGGATGACCATCAGATGTCATGAAGGGTGGTTTGTGTGTGTGTGTGTGTAGAAAGTGCTATTCTATACCCTACAATTTCAAATTGATTATGGATGGAAAGACCAGGGTTTACATGTTTAGTATAAGAAAGAAAGACCAGACGAGGTCGGAGGTTTTTAATAGAATTGACTGAGGATGGCCAGATAATGTTGATATTTAAACATTTAAAAACATAATACATGATCATCATGCGATTTATTTTGTGTGGTGTGACAATGTTCTAAATAAATAACAATGTTGAAATTGAGAAGTTTGGACTTACTTTTTTCACAACTGAAATAAAAAAAAATTGATATTTAAGTTAAAGGGGAACTATTTGACTATTTCTTTCACTATTTGGGCACTTTTACACAATTCCTGTGAGTTTATGGAACACCTCTGTAATTTTTTTTAATTCATTGTTTTGTATTTCTAATCAAGTCCTCAAAAACAGCATTTTTCTACCTCAAGATCTTACGCCGTTTTGAGCCTGGGCTCCAACCACTGTGTTCGGAACTGTGTGGAGTGTGTGAGTCAGCGTTTCCGTTAGCCGGTAATTACCGGTATTTGTCCGGCAAAATCTCCTGAAGTCCGACATATTTAATTTCTCCGGTCTTAATGTCCGGTGAAAATAATTCCCTGAGTCTAAGCACAATTTGATTATTTGAATTGTATTAAAATAGGCTAAAATTAAATAGCCTATGCGATGAACGAAACGATCATTACATTTGTTTCCTCGTTGCTTCTAATAATGACAACGACGTTGTCAGCGAGAGCTTTAAAAACGTAGGTCTCGGTTCGCTTCATCGGACCAAACGCGAACCAAATATAGGAAGTGATTATTATTACCACTGCTCGCAGCACTCACTGCAAAACAAGCACACTGCATGCTGCATCTAATCTCTCTCTCTATCTATCTATCTATCTATCTCTCTCTCTCTATCTATCTATCTATGTCTGTGCATCTTGGGAAGAAGGAAGAAAAAACGCGGCTTATTATTATTACCGAGGCGCGCGGCTTATTATATTATTAAAACGGCTACTTGTGGGCACTCATAAAAACACCGTGGTCTACAAGTTGTTTAGCGAGAGGATGGTGGTAGGTAATGTGCTTCAATAGAACAATGGATCAATGCCATGTCAAAACTCGGCTCCGCTGATCTGGGCTCCGCAGTACACACACAGACACACACACACGCGCGCGCGCACACACAGGATCGCAGCCACACACACATTTCCACTGTCCAATAGACAAGCGCCCTTTTCGACCGCGTGACATTGAGGTGGAGAGAGTAGTCACGCAAACCACGATAATGTTGCAGTCTCTCTGCTTTCTCAGTTCTTCGCTTGATATAATTAATACAAATGTCCAATATAACGGAATTCGTTAGCTCATAAAAATGTGATTATAACAGACTGCTGTTTAGTGTCGGACCGACTGCCACATACGCGGTCTATTTTATTTCAAGTCAGCAGCAGCACGGAGACGGAGTATCGAGGGACTTATTTTATTTGGAATATATTAATGACTGTATACGCAAAAGTAGCCTAGTTTTAAGTAATAATATTATAAATCTACATGCCTTGAGGATGACATGAGCCTACCTATCAATTGTTTTAAAGCTCAATAAACTATGACCGGAATTAATCTCATTTGTCCGGTAGTTGAAATCTTGCAGGTCACGGAGACCGGCAACAATTTTTTCTAACGGAAACCCTGGTGTGAGTCTCATGCAGCTGAGTCTCTCTGACATCACAAATCAGCACATTTTAAGATGACTCAGTTCAGTGAGGGTGAATATTGTGAGAGGAGAATTGGAAGAATGCGCCAATATGCAGGGCTCTACAGTGCGACCATATTGCTCGCATATGCCCCTAAAAATATGTGTGTGCGAACATCAAAACTCAATTACGCGCACGGTGTGCAGCCTCGTCGTACTTTTTATTTCTCCGCTGAGAATCATTAAAAAACTACAAGTCCCACATTGCACTCAAGCCAACGGTCCAATCACAGTAGAGTGAAGTGACTGGTTTCATGGGAAATAAAGCAAATGACCAATCGGAAGCTCTCATTTTGCTTGTTTACTTCCTGAAACTCCGCCATTGCGATCAGGGCTCTCGTTTTCCGAGACACTAACTTATTATAGTCTCTCTCTTACCAATAGTAATAGATTTTAGAACACCTAGATTTATCGATAGCAGTAGTAATATAACGTTAATGCAACAAAACGAATGCCTTGCTTTGTTAATCATAACGTTGATGCAGTAGCGTATGTCGGTGTGTTGGCTGTAACGGACATGACAATAACAACGTGTACACATTAAAATTGCGATAATCTATTCTAACATTTTCAAATCGATGCAGTTGAATTTCCCCCTTAGGATCGATGCATTGTTACACCCCTACACCAAAGTCACTGGCCCACTGTGTATCTGTGTGTATAATAACTTGGCTAGCGTTATCAACAGCAGAGATGGGCAATAGGGTCCAGCTGCAGCGCCGGACGGCCGGAGTGCAAGCGGTGTGATGTAATTGGCAGACTCGACTGTCAATCAATGGTCTACCTGACACGCAAACTCATAAACAATGTTTCTGTACTGGAGGTGTACAGTATTTCAATAGGCAACCCTGAAAGGATTATTTTTCTAGAAGAGCAACACAGCCAAAACATATGCATTGTATGCATAAAAGGGGCAAAAGCTAAAGTTAAGTGACTGAACCTTTTGTAGCAGTAGTTTGATTTGATAGTTTATTTGATAGGGACAGCACATGTTAATGAACATCAAGTACAAAATACAAAATGTAAACATGCAGGGTTGTAGCAAGAGCTAATTTACACACATGCACGCACAGTACAAATATACATTTATTAAAATAAAAAAAATAACTGTTACTTGAAATATTTTTACTGTGCTCCTAAATATTTTTGGGTGCTCCTAAATTTCTTTGTGTGCTCCTAAATTTTTTCATTTAGGAGCACATGTGCTCCTTGGGAAAAAGGTTAGCGTAGAGCCCTGATATGAGAATTAGAGACATAGATCATATTAATATAAGTCAGCATAGCTAGGAAACAATGCTAAACACTGAAAAAGGCCATTTATAAGATAGTTCCCCTTTAAGTAATGAAAAAGGTACCGTTGGGTACCGATACCGAATTCCAGGAACTGGTACTGATACCAGTATCGGTTCAAATGTGAACAGTACCCGACCCTAGGAAAGACAAAACCCCTCATGTTTAATTTGACCTATAGCTGCTCAGAAGCTCAGATGAACGCAGCGTTCCAACCCGGCTCTCCGTCTGCAGACTAGTGACACTCCTCCCCACATTCCCTCGTCTATTTTTGAACATTCACATACATACTTTACACGGCATGGCCTTTCTCCGCTTACTGTGACTGGTCGGAATGCCATCAACTCCGAAGAATTACAAAATTGGGAGATGATTCCATTTGGCGGCACGGTTGTGCAGTGGTTAACACTGTCGCCTCACAGCAAGAAGGTCCTGGGTTCGAAAAGAGATGCATGCTGAACAGATCGCTAACCCTGACGAAGACAGACAGGAGCACTTGGATTGGTCCCCGGGCGCGGCCCCATGTCTGCTCCCGGCTGCCCTTGGGGGGGAAGGACTACGGGATGGGTCAAGCGCAGAGAGGAAATTTCATCGGCGAGCCAAAGAAATGCAAGTGTGTGTGTTCCTATGTGTGTCGCCCATCTCACATGTGTGTTGCTATGTGTCGCCCATCTCACATGTGTGTTCGCTGCATGACTACATTGCAATGTGCGCTACGAATAAAGACTTCTCCAAGTCCAGTTTAATCTTTAATAACAACATGAATAGTAGGTAATAATAATAACATGGTAGGAGGTGTTCGGGTGGAGGTTTTATTTGAACTAAACCGCAGCACAGCCCGTTGCCACATTCTATAATTTCTATTCTGTGATTCTATTCTAATCTGCATTAATCTTTGTTTAAGGTTTGCTGAGCAACCGCACTTCCCTTCAGCAACGCCCTGCACAGGTACACACGCATGCACGCACCTGAAGGAATTAAACGGGCGACCTTTCAGGCCCAAGCGGAGGCTTAATACCACTCTAACCTCTCTGAATTTTCACATGACTGTGTATTGACGGGAGGCGATGAGTTGCGTGTTCTTTGAAACCTCAGTGGGATGAATCCCGTCCTGTGGTGCCGGGGAGGATTCTGACGTGGAGTCCACTTTATATTCCCTAGAATCCCATTAAGATGCACTGAGGGAGAGTTTTGATAGAACTAATAGAAGCCAGGCAGACCTGGTCCTAAATGGATGCTATTCTCCTCAGCGCTGCTCCCAGGAGACTGGACGGCATCATTAGTCTGCATTATTGACTACATCAGCCACCAGCTGCTCTCTCCAGGAAAACACACACGTCACACGCACACACACGTCACACGCACACACACACACAGATACCCGTTTTCAGCATCATCATTCAATACCTTGTGAAATTATATTTTGGTCATATCGCCCAGCCCTAAAATATGAGGGAATCAGATTAAGCCTTTATGAACAAGCACACACACACAAAATACAACACAGACTGATTTGCTCTCACTCTCCCCCCCCCCCCGTGCACACATATTAGGGCCGTCTTAAATACTTCGAAGCTTCGAAGTTTAGTTCGATGGCACAAGCTTCGAACAAAAAAAAGAATAAATTAAAAAATTAACAATTTTTATTTATTTTTTGCCTCCAAAATCTTGCACCTCCATTCCAATGAAACAAAAGTAAGCGGCGCCTTCCCGCCTCCATTCCAATGAAACGAAAGTAAGCGGCGCCTCGACTCCACCTCTCTACAACAAGCACGTGGAGATTATCTGTGTTGAAAACAACAAGGACATGTGCAGCAGACATGTCGACGAAGAAGCGAAGCAATGCCGTTTGTTATTTAAGACTATGTCGGACAGATTTGTGTTCATTGTGCTGCTTTTTTAAAGTGTCCCGACCCATATAAAAATATGTCTTAATAAAACGTGCTTAATTAAGTCAAATTCTGCTTTTGTCTCTATCAACTACATATAAATATTTATATAATTGTTTGCTTGATAGACGAAGGTTGCAACATAATTATGTAATGTCATGTCGTTGGCTGTGAGAGCAGCCCCACAACACCCAGGCAGCGCAGCCGAGTGAAACCTTGTTGGCTGCGTCACAGTCACGAAAGGGGCTACTTAATTAATTAATCCAATCCACTTTATTTATAGAGCACATTTAAAAACAACAAAGTTTACCAAAGTGCTGTACAAGTCCCACAACATAAGATAAAAAAAATTCAAAAAATCTCTCTCTCTCTCTCTCTCTCTCTCTCTCTCTCTCTCTCTCTCTCTCTCTCTCTCTCTCTCTCTCTCTCTCTCTCTCTCTCTCTCTCTCTCTCTCTCTCTCTCTCTCTCTCTCTCTCTCTCTCTCTCTCTCTCTCTCTCTCTCTCTCTCCACACATACCCCTCCCAGCTATGGCCTGCTTTGCATCTAATGAACATCAGCCTGAACAAAACAGAGCAGAGCATAACAGAGCAGAGCATAACATAGCATAACAAGAGTACAGCAAAAAGTCTGGTATTCAATATGACAAACCAGAAACCCTGGTCCAGTGTGGTCTGGTTGGTATGTGTATCAGCATGTGACCATATGATCATCAACAATAATGATAATTCATACTTTTTAGTGCAGTTCACAAGCTTTTAAGGCGAGACACCCCAGGTGAATAGGCAATACTTTTTTTTGTTGATTTTGAGATTGTTATATTTTGCTTCCTAAACATGTCTTCTATGAAACTAGTGACAATAAAATGTCAATAACACACATTTAGTTGTTCATTTTACTTCATTTTGCCTTATTGCATCCTTTAATGTGCACATATTTAATGGAGAAGTGCCTCATTTGCATATATAAACATAAAATTAAGAAAACTTGCAATATATTTTTTCTTAGTTTATATGTACATAACAAACTGGGAAAGTTTCATAGTGATATCTATCTATTCAAATATTTGTTTGCCTATTAGGGGGTACTGTACTACACTGTTACTACACTGTTTGTAGCCTGTGTGTAGTTCTGTTCAGTTCAATAACATCATTATTATTATTCAGTTATCAGGCATGTGTTTAGATTGTCTATTACTAATGGTTTGATTAGGTATTGTGTTTGTAAATAGCTGTTTCAAAGAAAAATGTATGGAATTTTACCATACAAATCTGTAAAGGCTGTTTTCTCAAAATGAGTTTTTCCTCATACTCTGAGCCAGAAATCTCCACTTCAGTAGCACTCACATACACCAAACATTCCAGTTCTATTCATATCTATGTTATGAAGGTATTTACAGAAGGGTTTGTTGATATCGCATTCATACCCTGATTTATATCACATTTTATTCCTAAAAACATGGCAAAATATGGAATTTTACCATACAAATGGACTGTTGACAGTATTTTCTGATTTATGGAGTGATAAAAAGAGATATCCAAAATCCCCTCTGTAATAACCTTTGGCTCTAATATGTCAACAAAATGAAACTATAATTTTGAAAATGGCTTTATCCAATGTTCAGATTTCTGTCCTGGAATTATATGCAAATGAGTGCATATTTAAGTAGATCATGCCTCATTTGTATATTTAAACATACAATTTCAGAAAACTTGTAATACAAAAAAGTCTTGTCTTAATATAAGTAATCAACTGGGGAAGTTTCATTGTGATATCTATTAGTTAAATTTCTTACCCTATTCACCTGGGGTGTCTCACCTTAAAATACCAGACGTTCCACACCTATGCGAACACATCCAAACAGTTCCCATCATCTCTCTCCCTCCCTCTCTCTCCATCATCCCTCTCTCTCTCTCCCATCACCTCCACCCACCCTCCCCATCTATCCCTGACATTCTCTGTCTGTCTCTTTTCCTTTCTCCCTCTGTCCCTTTCCGTCTCTCACCTCCTGCCCTTCTTTCTATCACTTCTATCATCACTCTCTCCCCTTAATTATCTTTCCCCATTACTCTCTCCCTCTCTCCCTGTCTCACCCATCAATCACATTCTCTCCAACAATCTCTCTCTCTTTACCTTTGTCATCACTTCCTCATTAACTCATCACACACCATATCTCTCTTTCTCCCTTTCCTCTCCTGCTCTCCGTCATCCCTCTGCCAGTCTATGTTTCTTTTCACCATCCCCTACTCATCCTCCAAAAGAGGTTTCAGTGACTTTACTGTCCCATTTCTCTCTTCTGTATAAAAATGTGACAGAAAAGAGATTTGACACGTTGAAGGACATTGGTTTAATACAGTTCAACATGTAAACTACCTGGTAAAATAAAGGTTAAATAAAGATATTCAGATCTATTTTTTTTTACCTCATCGTCAGATTTAGATTCTTTTGACATTTCCTTTCAAGGCCTTTTGTTAGTAACACCTCCCTCCCCCTGTACCCTTCTTTCCTCGCCCCTCACCTGGGCATTCCTCCCCCCTGTACCCTCCTTTCCTCACCCCTCACCTGGTCATCCCTCCCCCTGTACCCTCCTTTCCTCGCCCCTCACCTGGTCATCCTCCCCCCTGGATCCTCCTTTCCTCGCCCCTCATCTGGTCATCCTCCCCCCTGTACCCTCCTTTCCTCGCCCCTCACCTGGTCATCCCACCCCCTTTCATCACAGACAGCTTAAAAAACAATCCCACAGATCAAGGAGGGGGGGGGGTGCTTGACCCATTCTCCTGGCCAGAGAAAGTAAAGTCCTCTACTGAACTTCTAACCTAAATTGTATTTGCTTAGTCATGTTTTTATTTTTTTTAAACTTACATTTTTATTAAACATTTATAGACAAACAACACAACATATACAATAACATCAACAACACTATTAAACAGACATACATAATAAAGAAAAAATGTAATACCCAAAAGACGAAAAATAAAAAATACTGACTTAAGCAAATAAAAAAACATAAAACAATTGTCATACCTTAAACAAAAATAAAATTAGAAAACATTAAGTGTGTGACATGGGTTCAGAGACCCTCTTTGAACCTCTTTCCTCCTTTACCCTTCGCCCTCTTGTGGTGTATTTGGTTCTTCCTCTGTGATGTCGTTTTCGTTCCCCTTGTAATCCTCCCACTTTCCCCATCTTTCTCCAAATTTCTCTTCCTGTAACCTCAGCATGTGTGTTATCCTCTCCATATCCTGTATCTCTTCCACTATCCCTACCCATTGTGCTATTGTCGGTGGGTCTTCTTTGTACCACAGTCTTGTTATTGCTTTTCTGGCCGCTATCAACATTATCTTTATTAAATATTTGTCCCCCCCTTGTATTCCCTCGTGTGTCAGGTCTCCTAAGTAAAGCACCAGTCCTGTTTGTGGTAACCCGTATCCTAATATTCTGATCATTGCCTCCCCTATCTCCTCCCAATACCCCTTCAGCTTCTGACATCCCCAGAATGTGCGTGTGATTTGCCCCCTCCTTCCCACACATCATCCAGCATGCTCTTTGTGTTGGTGCATATTTTCCCTTCAGCTCTGGGGTTATAAAGAATCTGATCATGTTTTTCCATCCAAACTCTTTCCATATCCTCGATCCTGTTGTTGAATGTTGCACCTCGCATATGTTCCCCCATTCCTTCCCTGTTATTTCTATCTCTAGCTCTCTCTCCCATTTCTCCCTTATGTAATCGGTCGTGTGTCCCTTGCTGTTCATTATAGCCCGGTATATTGCTGATATTACTCTTCCTTGCCCCCCTTCGTATGCCCATACTATCATCTTTATTATTCCATTCTGTTCTTCGTCTTTGGCCCCCCTTATTTCTTTGTTGTAGTAGTCTCTAACCTGTAGATATCTGAAGTGGTCCCTGTTTTCTAGTCCAAATTTCTCCTTTAATTTTTGTAGTGTCTGCATTTCCCCCTTCTCTATCATTTTGCATATCGCTGTTGCCCCCCCCCTCTCCCACCTTCTGAATCCATGGTCTAACCTCCCTGGTTTGAATCTCTTGTCATGTGCTACCCATCTCAGAACCCCTGACTGCTTCTCCAATTTGTGTGTTTTACTACTCTGTTCCATATGGTCAAGGTGCATTTGGTGATTGGATCTAATAGTCCCTCTTTTTCTTTAAATAGTTCCCCATCTCCCACCAGAGCTTGTACCTTGTATCCCTCCCCCTCTTTTTCAATGTCTTTCCATCTTGCCTCATATCTGTTGTTACACCAGCACGTCACTGCTCTCAGTTGTGCTGCATAGTAATAATCTTGTAGGCTGGGTACTGCCATCCCTCCCTCTTCCTTTGGTAGTTGTAGTGTTTTATATCTGACCCGTGGTCTTCTCCCCGCCCATATGAACCTCGATATCAGTCTGTCCCACTCCCTGAATTGATTCTGTGGTATTTGTATCGGTAGTGACTGGAATAGGTACAGTAACCTTGATAGTATGTTCATTTTAATGACCTCTATTCTTGAATTGAAGTCCAAGGGCATTACTGTCCATCTCTCTAAGTCTCTCTTGATGTTCTGATTTATCTGTGTATAGTTCGCCTCAAACAGTTTCTCCACCCCTCTCGTGATGTTCACCCCTAAGTATTTAATCTTGTCCATGTCCCATCTTATCCCGTACTGTTCCCTAATTTCCGTCGTTGGGGTATAGTTCCATGCTAAGGTCTGTGTTCTTGTCACGTTTAGTTTGTATCCTGAGTAGTGGCCATATTCCTTCAGTAGATCCATCAGTGCCGGGAAGCTCTTGTCTGGTTGCCTCATGTATACTATCACGTCGTCCGCAAATAGGCCTAGTTTATATTCCGTTCCCTTTATCCTTACTCCCTTAATGTCCTCGGTCTGTCTGATCAGTTGTGCCAGTGGTTCTATGAAAACGGCGAAGAGCATTGGTGAAAGACAACATCCCTGTCTGGTAGCCCTCTCTAATCTGATTCTATCCGTCAGGCTGCCATTCACCTTAACCCTCGCTGTCGGTTCTTGATATAGCGCCTTGATCATCTTCATCGCCCTCCCGTTCAGTCCGAACCTCATCAATGTTTTATATAAAAATGTCCAGCTCACACTGTCGAATGCTTTTTTTGCATCTAGGCTAATCAGTACCGCGCTACCACCTTGTTTTTGTATCTCCTCTACTATGTGTAATGTCTTTCTCACGTTGTCCTGTGTCTGTCTCCCTTTAATAAATCCAGTTTGATCTTCATCTATAATGTCTGGCATAAACGTCTCAAATCTCTTTGATATTATCGATGTATACATCTTGTAATCCACGTTGAGTATGGACACAGGTCTGAAACTACTACATAATTCTCTATCCTTCCCTTCCTTCGGTATCGTGGTGATTATGGCTTCCTTCCACGAGGGGGGGCATTTTTCCCTCTTCCATCGTGTGTCTGAACGCCGCCCCTAACATGGGTGCTAATTCCGTTCTAAATGTCTTGTAGAATTCCGATGGGAATCCGTCGCTCCCCGGAGACTTGTTGTTTTTAGCTCTACTAATTGCCTCTTCCAGTTCTCGTTCCGTAATTATTTTATTTAATTCTTCATTCTGTTCTTTCCCTATCGATGGTAACTCTAGCTTCTCCAGATATGCTTCTATTTCCTCTTCTCCCGCTGCTTTTGGCTGTGTGTATAGTTCCTCATAGTATTCTCTAAATGTCCTCTCTATTTCAGCTGGGTCCCTCAATATTTCATTAGTCTTTGTATCCCTTATTGTGTGTATCGTGTTCAACTTCTGTTGCGTCCTAATTCTCCTAGCCAACAGTCTGGTCGCTTTTGGTCCCCCTTCATAGTACGTTTGTTTCATGAACCTCGCTTTCTTTTCTATTTCCGTCAATAATTCCCTATTTATCCTGGCCTTTACTTCTTTGATTTCTCTGAGCGTTTCCTGTTCTTTTGATATCTGGTGTCTCCCCTCTAGCTTCTTCAGCTTCCCTATCAGATTGTGATATGTCTCCGTTCTGGCCTTCTTCAGCATTGCTGTCTTCTCCATCAATTTCCCCCTTATCACCACCTTCAGTGTGTCCCATAGAATGTTCGGATCTACCGCCCGTTGTCATTTTCTTCCTTATACCTGGCTATCTCCTCCTTGATCTGACTCACCACCCCCTTGTTATTTAATATTCCTACATTTAGTCTCCAGATCGTGTTCCTCCGTCTCCCTTCTAGATCTACTGTCAGATATATGGCACTGTGATCCGATATGTCCGCTACTCCTATTCTGCTCTCCCGTACCCTGTAACTGTCCCCCGTCGTCATCAAAAAGTAGTCTATTCTCGCATATGTCACGTGCGGGTGTGAGTAATGTGTGTATTCCCTGTCCATGGCGTGCATCCCCCTCCAAACATCTGTAATTCCCATTTCCGTCATCTGAATATTCATATATCTACTGATTGGTGCCCGTCCTTTTCTAGTACTCGTGGTGTCTAGGTCGTGATTCAGTACTACATTAAAATCTCCCACGCATATCAATATCCCTTCTAGTTCCATCACTATCATATCAAAAATGGTCTCATATAAATCCCTCTCACTCTCTGGGGGTGCATAAACATTCACTAACGTAATCATTTGACCCTCCATTTTTCCCTTCACCAGAACAAACCTTCCCTCCTTGTCTCTTACTTCCTTGATCAATTCAAATTTGACTGTTTTTGATTAACGTGATTACTCCTCTCCTCAGGTTCCGTTTAAAGGAACTATAGTATGCATTTTCATATCCAAATCTCTTCAGTTTCTCATGATCCTGTGCTACCAAATGTGTCTCCTGCAGAAAAATCACTTCCATCTCACTTTTTTTACACTTCAACATCACTTTGCCCCTCTTTATCGTATTATTCATTCCATTAACGTTTAACGACATCATTTTTATACCTTTAACCATTGTCATCTTTCTTCTTTCGTCTGTCAGTCCCCCCCATGTCACATTCATTCCCCCCTCCGGTTGTAGCCTCCGCTCTCTTCACCGAATACATATAATGATTAACATAAATAAAAAACATAAACTTTACATAAAGTGCTCCCAAGGCGTTCGGGGGGTCCCTGTGTCCCCCCCCTGTCCCCTGCTGGTGGGTGAGGAGTAGCTTAGTCATGTTTTAACAATACATTTGTATCAACCAAGAAGATTTGACCACACACATGATTAACACTTTGAGTGCCAGCCACGAGAAATCTCGTTATTTCATGCCATGAGTTGAGTGCCAACGACGAGAAATCTTGTTATTTAATCGTTATTTTATCGTTATTTAGCTCACGTTAGCTAGCTCGCGTTAGTTCACTGTTCAAAACGAAATGTCCCATTGAACTAAATAGTTCACTGAGGCGTTGTCATAACGTTATATAATCGGCTAGCAGTAGCTACAGATAGCTCCCGATATCAATGTCTTATAACATTGAATCGATGCGTATTCGGGCTGAGGGCTTGCTGAATGTGATTTATACCAATACTAGGGTCCAGCTGCAGCGCCGGAGAATCCTGGCCGTAGCTGGAGGCTACTCAGTACACACAGACAGTGGAGCTGTATGCAGATAGTGAGCATTTTGACTTGTTGCGTGGTGGCGATGTCTCGCAGATAATACAAGTACAAGTCTAATTATATAATATATATATTTTAGAAGAATTTAAAAAAATCGTATATAAAATAATTTTTTATTTTAATTTTTTTATCAAAAATAATCAGTATCGGATCGGTATCGGCCGATATGGCTCACGACGATCGGTGATCGGTGGCAAAAAACGTGATCGGGGCATCCCTAGTGTTTTGTGTATTCCACTAAAGGGCGATTCCTGCAGAATTACCTTATTTTTTTTTCTGGAAGTTCCCAAAAACGAACGTTTTTCAAAATGGTATAAAACGGAAATGGACCAATTAAAAAACAATCCGTTTCGACAATGTTGACTGCAAACAAGTCATTGATAAGCGACAGGCGTATTAGACACACATAGCCATAATTTAAGATATAGTTTATGGGTTCGCAAATGTGCTCGTCCTCCCATTGACTACAGCGCTGGCACTCAAGTGCTAAATCGTGCGCCCCCTGCTGGCACTCAAAGTGTTAACCTCTCCAGTTCCATCACAACATACATTCAGAAAAAAACATCAGATGTTTGTTTTTCCCGGCTCCTCAGCCATAGTAGTTTTGTAGACAACAATACACAACGATCTATACAATAATTCTTGTGTGATGTGTAAGTTACTTTAGGTGCTTTTGTGTGTATGCCCATGTGATGATGTGATTTAGAGTCTGTCTGGCAGAAGTCGGTTTGCCCGGTGGAAGTAGCTGTTCATTGTTCTCTTGGATGTGGACCTGAGACTGCGGTACCGTCTGCAAGGCGGCATGAGCTCAAACTAAAAGAATTACTAAAAGATTTGTAAAAGATAGTTAGTCATTGTTGGATTTCAAATGCAAATTGTGAGGAAAAGCAACTCATTGAAATCCCAAAAACAAAAGGGTCTCTATATTATATTATATTCACCTTAAGTTTTAGGCAACTGTGTCTAGAAAGGAATATATTAGCCTTACAAAGTACATTTTGAATGATAAAATACCCTTTGTTCCATGGACTACAGTACATTTGCACCACAGGAACTAGGGACTTGTTCAGGAACTCAGTATGTTTGCACCACAGGAACTAGGGACTTGTTCAGGAACTCAGTACAATTGCACCGTGGGGACCAGGGTCTAAGCAGAAGTTCCGAGAGATCTTTTTACCCCCCAAAAGACCCTGTTCTGGGGGTAGGATTTTTCCCGAAGTCAAGGAACTTTGGGGGGAGGGGTGCTTGCACGCGATCCGACATTTCCAAAAATCCGCAGCACAGGTTTGTTTGTTTGTTAATTGAGCTATGCATTAAAACATCTTCCCCAGCTAATATTTTAGTTAAAACAATATCATGCTGTCAGAACAGTCCTACGTTTGTGGCTTAAGTATTTGCATGTTCAAGGACCAATATATGGAAAAGATCTGATCAGAGATAATTGCCCTTCCGTGTTTTAATGAGACGCCGGAATGTCTGGAGACCCTTTTTCACACACATCACCGGACTAATTAGCCAAATTTTTGCGGATCTTTTCACTGCGGTGCAAATGCAGAGAACAATGGGCAGAAAGAATGGTTGTTTCGGTGCAAACGTCACGTGGCTATGCAGTGAACTTGTCTTACAGTGCCTGTGAGCCGGATGAATGAGTGAATGAATTAATGAGTGAGTGATAGTAAATGGTGCATTTATACTGTATTAACGCTTTTAGCCAAAGCGCTTCACAATTTTGTTCCTCACATTCACGCACCACCGGCAGAGGTGACCATGCATGCAAGGTGCGGCTGCTCATTGGGAGCAATTAGGGGTTAAGTGTAGGGCTGTCGCGGTATAACATTTTCCCACTGCGGTTGTGTGTGTAGCTAATCACAGCGGGATGCGGTGGTACCGCACTTCTATTAAAAAAGAAAGAAAATGTATATATATTTTTTATTATTAAGACATGAGTTTACCCGCAATCGTGATTAGACAACAATTCTAAGGTCGTAGGAGTCCCGAAACTATTTTAAACATGTTTGATAATCTATCCATTTGTCCCTCAACGTTCTGAAATGTGATAACAGTATATTTGCCTGCTCCTTTAAGAGTGATGCGTTGTGGCTGTGGGATATATACTGTAGGTCTGGTCTACGCAAGCAGCCAATAGTCAGTCACACATCCCTTCTCCAACTTAACACTAACGCTATTTGAGCAAACATTTAACGTTATTATAACACTATTTTAACGTTAGTGAATGTGAATGCACATAGCTAGTTAAATATCACAACTCGTGTCATTGTTCATCATTGGGGGAAACTAGCCAATAGCTAACGTTATAGATAGGCTAGCTAGCATATAGCTAACGTTATAAATTGAAAACAAAGCTAACGTTAACATCCAGTTGACATTACAGATCATAATATCTATGATAACATTAACGAAGTGAGAGTAGGGGTTAGGGAAACGTTGATGTAGAGCAGACCTGGGCATTGTACGGCCCCGGCCCGCGAAAGATTACATGATAATTAAAAAAAAAAAAAAAAAAAATTATATATATATATATTTTTTTTTTATTTTTTTTTCATGTCAACACACACAATATATGCTTAGGAGACATGCTCAGAAGATGTTGGTTCTCTTTGGATCCACCTACATATGTGAACAGACATTCTCAGTCATGATGTTTACCAAGTCCAGGTACAGATCCTCTCTCACTGATGAACATCTGGCAGCTGTGCTTCGCATCTCCACCTCAGACATGCAACCTGACTTTGATGGACTTGTTAAAGCTCAACAGAGACTGGATTTCTCACACTGAATGAAAAAAAAGAACTGAAGAACACTAAAATGTGAAAATATAACAAGTGAAATGAGACACTTGATATCTTTTTCTTTTTTTTTTGCACAGTTCTGAAAACATTAAATGTTTAATATAGGCATGTAAAGTAAAAAAGACTACAAAACTGGTACTTTTCTTTACACAGTTCAGTGACATGTCTTGTTTATTTTTGCTATAAGATGATGTGATGTCTTTAGAAAGCTAAGAAAATCCTTGTTTCAATAGTATATGAAACTCAAAATGCCCTTTGTTATTAATGTTTCACATTTTGTTTATCATTTTGGAAATAAATTCTATTTGAATAAATTATATTTTTGAACGCTAACCTCACCTTTTAATTGCCAAATAATAACATACACTCTTACCAGGGGTCAAAACAATGCCATTTACTGCTTTTTATATAGAAATAAAATGTATATTATGCATAATTGAGTTTGGAATTTTGGCCCGGCCTCCCAACATATTTTCAGTTGCTCATTCGGCCCCCTGGGGAAAATAATTGCCCACCCCTGATGTAGAGTGTAGCGGGGACGGTAGACAGAGGCAGCACTTGATTAGCGTAACGTTAGCATAACATTGAGCAAGCTACATGACCAGCACTTCGGCCCGGGAGTGTTAGGACTGGGAGAACGCTCCCCTGTACTCTACTGTGGTTCAGATTAATACAGGAAAAGGTATACATTGGAGGCTGATGACGCCCCTTTTATTTTACCGCGGATCTCGCGGTTGTCTGTTCCCCAAACGCGGGTGACTTGACACACCGCTGGATTGCGGTGATGCGGTTATCGCGACAGCCCTAGTTAAGTGTCTTGCTCAAGGACACTTCTGACACGCTGCCTGGGAGGAATGGGAATCGAACCGGGAACCTTCCGATTACCAGACAACCGCTCTACCTCCTGAGCCACCATCGCCCCAACTTAGTGACTAAAAAGACAACGGCAGTAGTGGGCATATGAGGAGAGCAGCCCATCATCACAATCACACCATGATGGAGAAGACACCCCCCCAGACCCCCCTCTCTCTCTCTACTTTCACCTCTAGTCTTCTCTCCCCCTCCCCTACCTTTCTCTACGTGCTCGCTCATCTCGTTAGTTTTCCTCTTCACCTTTGCTGAGATATCGTCTACTTTCACTCCTCTCCCTCTCTCTTTCTCAGCTGTCTGTCTCTCTCTCTCTCTCTCACATACACACACAGCTCTCTCTCTCATCTGATTTTCCTCTCCTCTTTCCATCTCTCTCACTTTCTTTTTCTACACTTCTATGAAATCTTGTATCTTCCCCTCTCTCTCTCCTCCACTCAAGGCATTGTCTCTCCTCTCTTCCCCTCCTTCCTCTCCTCCATCTGTCTCTCTCTCCCCACAGATCAGAGGTGTCGTCCATTCTTACCCTCCTCTGTGACTTAACACATTTCCACTCCTTCCTCTCCACCCTCCCTCCCTCCTCCACCTCTCTGAGCTCCATCTCTCATCCTCCCTTTCTCATCCTCCCTTGCCAGATGTCTTCGTCTCTACTTCATCATTTAGCCACAGGGGTGAGTCATATCGTGTCTGTCGCACTCTCTCTGTCATCAGGCCTAACGGCACCAGAACACGTCATGCTGTGTGTGTGCGTGTATACATGTATGTTATGTACGTAGTCGTACATGTGTATGTATGAATATGTGTACCGCCACTGTCTCGCAGCCCCTCCCCAATATTTCAGATGTAAATCTAAAAGAGTCTTCTGGGTATTCCATCTAATCTAATCTCTGTTCCGTTATCAACGCAGGCTTCTTGTAACTGAGACAAGTGATTTGGCGCGCGGCCACGGGCCGAGACACACGCTGGCCTCGATTCAACTGACTGATGATCAGCCGTGATGATCACCAGGAGTTTGGACATGCAGACAAATACACAGAGAGAGAGAGCGAGAGAGAGCGAGAGAGAGAGAGAGAGAGAGAGAGAGAGAGAGAGAACAAAGACAGACAGGCAGACAGTAACAAAGAGACACAGGCAAGAATACAAACGGGCAGAGATGGACAATTAGTAAATGAGTAAGCAGACAAACGGACCAGGGTTTCCGTTAGAAAAAATTGTTGCCGGCCTCAGTGTCCGGTAGATTTCAATCTACCGGTCAAATGAGAGAAATTCCGGTCAGAGTTTATTGAGCTTAAAAACAATTGATAGGCAAAAGAATGACAACAAAACAAAAGAATGACATCATCAAGGCATGTAGATTTATAATATTTTTACTTAAAACTAGGCTACTTTTGCGTATAAAGTCATTATATTCCAAATAAAATAAGTCCCGAGACTCGTGCTGCTGCCGACTTTAAATCAAATAGGTGTCTGTGGGCAGTCGCCCGACATTAATAAACAACAGTCTGTTATAATCACATTTTTATGAGCTAACGAATTCCGTTATATTGGACATTTGTATTAATTATATCAAGCGAAGAACTGAGAAATTTGACAGAGAGAGACGGCAACATTATCGTGGGTTTGCGTGACGACTCTCTCTCTCCACCTCCCAATGACTTATTTGCGAGAGTATGTCGATGCAGAGCAGCAGATTCAGCTGTTATTGGCTCTTTTCTGGGGACCGCACAGCAGCGCCCCCACCCAACATTGAATTGAAAATGGCTGAATTGGAGTACTGCTGGAGTACTGCATTGTGCTGCTGCTGCTCCGGCTCTGCAGCTTCACAAAAGTTCGCACACCCAGCACTAAGCTCTCGCTGACAACGTCGTTGTCATTATTAGAAGCAACGATGAAACAAATGTAATGATTGTTTCGTTCATCGCATAGGCTATTTAATTTTAGCCTATTTTAATACAATTCAAATAATCAAATTGTGCTTAGACTCAGGGAATTATTTTCACCGGACATTAAGACCGGAGAGATTAAATATGTCGGACTTCAACAGATTTTGCCGGTCAAATACCGGTAATTACCGGCTAACGGAAACGCTGAAACAGACAGACAGACAAATAGGCAGAGTGACCGACAAACAGGCAGAGTGACAGACACAGACAAGAAAGCAGACAAACAGAGACGGGCGGCCTAGGTAGGGCTGACCTTCGATTTATTTTTTGGAATTCGAAGCTTCGGGCCGAGATTAGATTTTAATTCGAAGCTTCGAGATAAAAAAAATAATAATAATTATAAAAAAAATATATATTTTTTTTATGTTGTGGGACTTGTACAGCACTAACTTTGTCAGTGCTGTAAAGTTTAAACCTTTTTAAATCTTAGACAAACGAAACACTTTCATGAAATATTGTAAGCCGTTATTTGAAGCTTTAAAAGCAGCACAATGAACACAAATCTGTCAGTGCCGAGTCCGACCTCATCTTAAATAACAAACAGCATTGCTTGTTGTAATTAACACTTTGGACGCCAACAACGAGTATACTAGTTATTAGGGATGCACAATATTGCTTTTTTGACACCGATACCGATAACTTTATGCTCCTCAAGCCGATAACCGATATCGATAACCGATATTTATTGTATTATAATTTTTTTTTTAATGTATATATGTATATATATTTTTTTGATCAAAAAAACTTTTTTTTCAACATGAAACAAAACATATCGCAATACAATAATAATACATAAAAAGACTTCCCAGGACAATAACTTAACACCAACTTAAATGTGACCTAACCAGACAACAGAAACAAAAGCCAAGACAACAGTTTTGACTGATAAAGTGACTATATTTATTTTTCCAAATGAAAATTCACAATCCGTCAACAGCTTGTGGTGCATCCAACCTAAGACGCTCAAAGCTTTTTGTTCTTCTTTTTTCAAAGTGGAGCCTTGAAAAAGAGGCTTTGAGTGGACACATCACCACCTCACATCACCACCACAACGGGTCACCTGCGGCATCACCACCGCCACGGTGTTGGGGGCCCGCGACGACGGTGCGAGCACGCTTGTACCTATTGACGAGTCGTTTGCTAAATTAAAGAAGTTTGACAGAAATGACCCAAGGGCTCAAGCCGCTAGCTTTTAAGCAGTCCTTGGTGGTGCAAATGAACCTGGCTACTACGGAGCAATAAGTTGCATCACAGCCACGAAAGGGGCTAGCTTTGCTTAGCTCCTCGCGCCGTCGTGGGCTTCTAAGTTAACACAATAACACACCGTCGTGGCGGTGGTGATGCCGCAGATGACCCGTCGGGCTGGATGTATTGCAAGTTGTTGCCCTTTTCCCTCCTTGTGGAACTTCTGCATTGCATTTATTACAAATAGCAAGCAAACTTTTTCCTCTGAAATTCCGAGTACCGACGCGGCCATCTTTGTTGTTAACGTCTGCGCTGCTTTCAGAAACTTGCGTGGCTACGTCACAGCCAAGAAAGGGAGCGCTGGATTTGTGTAAAACGCCCTGTTCCTAAACCACACGCTGTCAGTCGTACCACAGTACTGACAAAACGGGAGGAGCCTACAGTCAAAACAAACGCACTTCATTCCAATTCACCCACACCGCATTTTTTTTTACCAAAAAATATATTATATTATCGGAGCTATTAATAACGTTATCGGGTTTATCGGGATGACGTCATAATTGCTGATATCGGCCCGATAATTATCGGCCCGATAATTATCGTGCATCCCTACTCGTTATTGCCCGCCATGCGTTGTGCGCCAACAACGAGGGAACTCGTTTTTGGGATCAATATTTAATTTTTTCACCATGGCATTCATAATTCATCCAGCCTCCCTCCGGGACGCAGCTGGACCCTGTATTGATATTGCAACGCCTCAATACCACCGCCTGGTGGATTTCGGGTGAGTTACACTCTACGCCAAACCGGAAGTGGCGATCGGTGCATCAGGGAAATTCCTCCGCCATAGATATATTCTAACGTGGGTCTAGATACACAATCGAGTGCATTGGGATCGCTTTCTAAACGCAATAATCAATATGATTTCGGCGTTTATTGCGTCATACAAACGGGAAATGGATCTAGCAGATCGACGTCAAATAATTGGAATATTTTTCCTCCAGTCTCATCGGCGAACGGTAAGAGGAATCTAATGTTATTTTCAGCCCGATTGTCCATTTCTTTGTTTGCAATCAGTCTGATCAACCTATCAACCCATACTAAATAAAGCCGTCACTGACGATCAAGGAATTATAAACGACCCCCTCCCCTTTCCTTCACGCATGATGAAGCATAATGTATACCGATCATATACATTTGAATTTTTTAATATAGCGTGTATAGGAAATAAATGCCAATCGATAATCTATCATATGCGTCAGGGCCTATAACTCGCGTTTTGGGAATTACTGCAGAAAACCTTAAAAACATACTTATATTCACGACGGTATTAACATAACAAAGTATGAATGAAAAAATATAACGTTCCCACATCCGGAACGATAGATAGCCGATGTTGAATGGGCCATAGTAATAGGCACACTAGCCTTGCTATGTTGCAATGTGCGTGCAGCGTGTTCCAGACGCTACTGCTACTGAGGCGAGTACTGCTGTGTGCTGTGGAGCCGAGTGGATATGAGTCACGAGTCACGACACCACAGGATTTTCAAAATCGAAGCTTCGAAGTATTTAAGACAGCCCAGGGCTGTACACTGCGACGAGATGGTCGCGAATTGCCCCTTTAATTGGCCGTTGCGATTGGTAAATATTATCTGGGGGCGGGCTTGCGTGTAGTGCTTTCAAGCCTTGCATTCGCATTTCACTCCTAAATTATCCAAGGCGTGTGATGACGCGATGACGTCACTCACGCGAGCTGAGCAGTGAGCACTCAGCAGGTATGATCAGCGGGAACAATCGACTGAGCACTCACTCTGATAGACTGGCTGACTGTCTGATTTAGCTATGAAGAAAAGTAAAGTTAGTATTGCTTCATATTTTCGACGCGTTCGACCTCCTATAGTGAGCCGAACTGAACTGAACTCAGACACACGGAGAGAGCTGCGGCGTCTGCTGCTCCTCCTCCCTCCCGCACCCGTGGCTGTTGTAAACACTAGTCTCTAGTGGGACACTGGGACCTCGGTGAGCCTGCCAGCCGGCTAGCTACTGATATCAACAAATGCTTCAGCAAGTCTAGTAGTGCATGATAGCTCGCGTTAGCTTACTGTTCAAAACGAAACGTCCCATTAAACTAAATAGTTCAGATAGCTCCTGATATCAATGTCTTATAACACAGTCGATGCGTATTCGAGCTGAGGGCACGCTGAATATAGTCAATAGGGTCCAGCTGCAGCGCCGGAGAAACCTGGCCGTAGCTGGAGGCTACAGTATAGGGGCCAGCTGCAGCTCCGGAGAATCCTGGCCGTAGCTGGAGGCTACTTGAGTACACACAGACAGTGGAGCTGGTTGCATATAGCGAGCATTTTGACTTGTTGCGTGGTGGCGATGTCTCGCAGATAATACAACTACAAGTATGATTATATAATATATATATTTTATTAAAAAAGAAATTATATAAAATAATTTTTTTTCTTTTTTTTTTTAAATCAAAAACAATCGATATAAATAATGGTAAATTGTTATTTAAAAATTTGCCTCCAAAAAATATTTTTTGCCCCTAAATTTCTCATTTAGGGGCAAGTGTGCCCCTAGTGAAAAAGCTTAGCGTACAGCCCTGCAGCCCTAGGCCTAGATAAGAGAGATTACCTGTAATTTAGTATAGTCATAGTGTGGCGAACAGCCCTACAAGTACAATTAGTTACTGCACACTAGGGCTGCACGATTCTTGCTAAAATGTGTATCACGATTTTTCTCTCTAAGAATTGAGATCACGATTCTCTCACACGATTCTTATTTTGTCATCATTTTAAAAAAGCTAAGTAAAAAAAATTGAATTTTTCTTGTCATAATTTAGAAATGAGATTGCATAGGTCTATGAAATCGAGATCGCAATTTTTTTCCGGTTAATTGTGCAGCCCTACTGCACACTACATCACCCCCGAGTGGAACATGGAAAGCCAAACTTTCCCCCACTGTACCAAAAACCCGTACTGAACCGTGACTTCAAAACCAAGGTATGTACCGAACCGTGGTTTTTGTGTACCGTTACACCCCTACTATAGAGCATTAGACAGACAGCAGGGCTGGGCCTGGGTGATTAATCAAGTTTCAATTACAATTTTGGCTTCCCACGATCAAGAAAACAAATCAATGAGTAACTAATCATGTTTAATAATCGTAAGTGATCCGTCATTGAGAGACGAGCCTCTCTCATGCGATCAGGTTACACACACGCGCGCATACGGGCATTCCTCCCAGACAATCAATGGATGGTAATATGATCTCATGCTACTTGTAGGTAAACACAGCTGTCACACAGTGACGTCAGCAGAAAACCACATGCAACTGGGTGTCTGTGCTCAGCTCATGCGCTCAAATGCAATACACACATGACTCAAAACCACATGATACACATTGATAAGCACTTTAGTTGACACACATGATAAGCATATAATACGCTTGAAGTTGTATGAGCAATAGAGATAAGAGACACACGCAAACACAGACATGCTTAACTCGTGTGTTGCCCATATACAAAGACACACACACATAAGGTTTATGATTTATCTTAACATCTGATTACTTACAGCAAGGCATTATACAGCAGTAGGGTTGGGTACCGACTGAATTGCATCGCTACTACCGAATACCGATTCACGCAAGATCAATTATTTGGTACCAAATTGGCGCTATTTCGGCGTCGGGGACAACCGTGCTCGTCACGGATCGATTCTGGGGTACACGAGTTCGACTCCCGGACTCGCCGTATTTTCGCTAAACGCTAAAAAATGAAGTTAAAAAAAAAAAAAAATAGTGTAATATACTAGACAAGGGGGAGCCTTTTCCACAAATACATATTACTGTCCCGTCTCTTGGGTCTTTGGGAAAGACCAGACAAGGTCAGAGGAGTTTGATAATATTTACTGAGGATGGCCAGACAATGTTGAAATTTAAACATTTACAAACATAATACATGATCATGCGATTTATTTTGTGTGGTGTGTTTTCAACAATAAATGACAAAATGTTGTAAATAAATAACAGTGTTGAAATTGAGATGTTTGGACTTAATTTAATGAGTTAAATACAGAAAAAATACCGATACTGAAGTACAGGAACTGGTACCGGTTCAAATTACACCATGGAGAAAGATTTATGCTTGTTACACAAACAAACACACACACACATCTCACTCTCTCTCGCTCTCTCTGTGTCCTTAGTTCTCCACAATATTGACAACTGAACTCTCTGATGTAAAGACAAACCAACACGAGTCATTAGCTAATGGCCAATCAGTCATCGGTCAGCACTCCTGCATTAGCCAGCTTTCTCAAATAGACATTGGACACACCTGCCAGTGCTTACAGTGCAGGGAGGGCTACTTGACAAAATGGCCTGGCCCTACTCATTTACTATTAGGAAAAACCTCTCCGGTGCAAAAAGTGAAGTCATCAGCTGTCCAACGCTAGGAGGAAAGGGAACTGATCTTTCCAAAATGTGTGAAATGTTGGTGGTTAATTAGTAGGGGTGCACCGATATATCGGTCGGGTATCGGTATCGGCCGATAAGTGCCTTGTTGACTGCTATCGGCCTATCGGCCGATAAGCTCAAATGTGCCGATAGCAGTCGCCGATAACTAACCATCCATTTGTGTAGCGTCAAAAGGCAAAAAAAAAAAAAGTTCACTCGCGACCTACCTGGACAACGCCCGCCGTCCGCCCCACACACACACAAGCTACTGCATCAAAGTTACTATTTATGATTAACAAGGCATTCGTTTTGTGGCATTAACGTTATATAGTTAGTGTTACACGGACAATAACATCAGCATATTATTATTACCCATAGCAGCAAGGCATTACTCCGAGTCCGTTCATAGCCGGGAGGCAGACGACTAACGTTACTGGTGAAAATGTGATTTACGTTGGAATACTCCTTTGCCAACTTGCTGTACTTTGCTTGCAGGTCTGCAGCCATTATTACTGGATTAAGAATAGCCCCAACTTTAGCCAACGTAACGTTATGGCTAAACCTTTAACATTAGTTAACCCTAGCTTTCGGTTAGCTGTTCAATGCTAATGTAATAACACAACCAAGCGAATCCATCAGAGCTCCCCATCAACACCGCTCTGTCGGGAGGATGGCATTTAAGAAAGTATCTGCTGTTAAAATGACACAAACATTCGTTTTGTGGCATTAACGTTATTATAGTTAGTTACACGTTCAATTACATCAGCATAGTATTTACCCGAAGATAGCAAGCAAGCCGTGCATAGCTCGGTTACATTCCGTTGCTCATTCCGTACCCAACTACACATTCTGCAATCTGTTAATAAAGTTTTCAACCAGACAAATGTATAGAAAGGCTTTGTTTTATTATAACATTTGTTGCAGTAAAATCATTGTGTCTCGTTTGGCCATCCTGTGGAGCGCGCTGGTCGGCGGGCACTGCCGGGCAGCTAACTTATTAGCTTGTTGTGGTTCTGAGTTTGACTCGCATTCTCACAAGCAGATCAATGGCGGCATGCCCCGAAGTAGAAAAATGAATAAACGCTTGGTGGTAAGCAGGAGGTGGGTGCTAGCGGTGTGGCGTAATTGGCCGAATCGACTGTCAATCAAAATGGTTCCATTGCATTGGTTGAAAGCTCTGGTTGAGAGAATAGTATCCCGCTGCAGGCCGCCAGAATGGTTCCATTGCATTGGTTGAAAGCTCTGGTTGAGAAAATAGTATCCCTCTGCAGGCCGCCAGACGATACTGGGAGAGGGATCAGTGATACCATAAACATATTTCTTGATGTTTCCTTTTTTAAGTAAGTAAAGAGGCCTACAAATACAAACACACATACAAATATACAGTAGTTTCATTAAAAAAAAAAAAAAAAAAATAAAAAAAATATTAAAAAAAATATTAAAAAAAATTAAAAATACTTATTTTTTGCCACAATTATCGGTATCGGTATCGGTATCGGCCGATTGTGTTAGTTGAACAATCGGTATCGGTATCGGTGGCCAATTTTCATATCGGTGCACCCCTATTAATTAGCCAAAGGAATCTTAGATAAATGCACAGTATATAATTATGTGATGTGAACTGTGCATTCATTCAACTTGTGGACCCGCTGATGTAACTAATTAACTAACGCTTATTGCCCAAACACAGTTTCTAAAGAAATGAAAGTGAAATTAGGCCCAGATCAGAAGTGATTCTGACACTAATACAGCACTTTCATACGAAGAAGATTCAGCACTGACAGAATAAAGAAGACTAGCCATCTACTGTTTTGTCGTGTTTATTTTCTACGCATGGCAGCAGCAGGCTGCATCACAGACTCGTCACACAGCTCCTAGACACACTGATGGGATCATTCCAGTGCCTATATATTCAATTCTACATGTCTATATTCTATATTATAAGTCTATCTTATATAATATCTTTTGCGTTCTGGTTTAGTTTTCCTTTCAGATTCCTGCCAGACACTGCACGCCCAGTATATCACTTGTTTTTGGAGCAGTACAGAGCTGCTAATCCCAGTACTCTACAATAACTGTATTCCTCAAACGGTTTAGAATTAGACACACCATCATCAACACCCATTCAAACAACACACATCACACATTCATCGCTGTATAGGCTGTATATGTACGCAAGACAAATACACATTCAAAAATACCCTCCCACGGTACCTTGAAGTGCTTCTCAGACCAGGAAATTAAGGTTACAGTGAGTCTGTCAGAAAGTCAGACTGCGCGACAGAGTCAAACAGAGAGAGAGAATGAGGGAAGAGGTGGGCCAGAGTGAAAAGGGAGCAGGAGAGAGGAAAGGGGCGGGGTTGAAAATGACAGAAGGGAGTGGAGTGAATGAGAAAGAGGGAAGCGGTGGTGGGTGATGGAGAACGAATTTGGGTGATGATGGAGAGAGATATAGATGGAGAGACAGAGATAGATGGAGAGAGAGATGCATGCGGCAGTTCAGGATTACACATTGAGAGAGAGAGAGAGAGAGAGCGAGAGCGAGAGCGAGAGCGAGAGCGAGAGCGAGAGCGAGAGCGAGAGCGAGAGCGAGAGAGAGAGAGAGAGAGAGAGAGAGAGAGAGAGAGAGAGAGAGAGAGATAGATAGATAGATAGATAGATAGATAGATAGATAGATAGATAGTAGGGGTGCACCGATATATTGGTCGGGTATCGGTATCGACTATCGGCCGATAAGTGCCTTGTTGACTGCCATCGGCCTATAAGCTCAAATTTGCCAATGGCAGTGGCCGATAAATATCCGTCAATTTGTGTCGCGTCAATCTGGTCCACACATTCAAACTTTGAAAAAAGTTTCAGTCAAGCGACCTGCACAACCCCGCCCCCACACACACACAAGCTACTGCATCAAAGTTACTTATGATTAACAAAGGCATTCGTTTTGTGGCATTAATTAACGTTACATATAGTTACACGTTCAATAACATCAGCATATTTACCCGACCATATAGCATTGTTGGTCATTCATATCTCAGTTCCTTCCTTTGCTCAGAGAGCCCGTACGGAATTGTACCCATTCTGCAATCTGTTAATAAAGTTTTCAATCAGACAAATGTATAGAAAAGCTTTTATTATAACATTCGTTGCAGTAAAATCATCATACCTCGTTTGGTCATCCTGCGGAGCGCTGGTAGTCTACTCGTGGGTGGCGGGGAGCTAACAGGGCTGTACGCTAAGCTTTTTCACTAGGGGCACACTTGCCCCTAAATGAGAAATTTAGGGGCAAAAAATATTTTTTAGGGGCAAATTTTTAAATAACAATTTTACCATTATTTATATCGATTGTTTTTGATTTAAAAAAAAATAAAAAAATATTTTTTTATAATTTTCTTTAATAAAATATATATATTATATAATCATACTTGTAGTTGTATTATCTGCGAGACATCGCCACCACGCAACAAGTCAAAATGCTCGCTATATGCAACCAGCTCCACTGTCTGTGTGTACTCGAGTAGCCTCCAGCTACGGCCAGGATTCTCCGGAGCTGCAGCTGGACCCTATACTGTAGCCTCCAGCTACGGCCAGGATTCTCCGGCGCTGCAGCTGGACCCTATTGACTATATTCAGCGTGCCCTCAGCTCGAATACGCATCGACTCAGTGTTATAAGACATTGATATCAGGAGCTATCTGAACTATTTAGTTTAATGGGACGTTTCGTTTTGAACAGTTAGGGTTGGGTACCGTTCACATTTGAACCAGTACCTGGGGATCGATAATGGTATACGACGACAGGGCTTGAGACTAACACCGTCCCGTCGTCCCGGGGGAAATAAAATATGTATTTGGGATGAAGAAAAATCCTCCACGGGGCCGGGACACAGTCGGGACGAAGAGGATTTATTTTCCCCCACTTGGAAAATGTCAACTGCGCCGACTGTCAGTGCGCATATCACTGTCAAACGGTGCGTGTCTTCCGAGTGCTCGCTTTAGTTGACAGTGGCACGAGACCACTGCACGAGACCCGCGGAAATATCAGAATGTTTAATAGAATGTTTAATAAAAGTTCTCGTGGTTCCGGCCATCCTCTAGCCATCCTCTCAGTCAAGGGAGCACTCTCAAACATGCTGCACTATTTGAAGTGTATAACGTTAAACAGAGCAGAAGAAGATGGAATAACAGACACAGACTGACCAACAGGGAACTGCATCCAACCCTAGTACAAAGGCAGGTCTGCGGTGGTGGCTACTAGGGGTGGGACGATACATCGATCCAGATCGATACATCGATGTAATTATCAACAATCGAATCGGATCGATGCGATGTAATAAGATCGATTCATATCGATACTCTTATTTTGAAAATCCTGTGGCGAGTCTCATATCCGCCCAAGAACAACAGCAGTAGCTCCGTGTGTGTAGATGTTACAGCATAGCATTCTCCCTTTCTGTGTGTGTGTGTGTGCGCGCGTCTTTGGAAAGACCAGATGAGGTCAGAGGAGTTTGATGTTTAAATGTTATTTAAACATAAACAATATAATACATAATAAATGTAGGCCTATACATGATCATGCAACATCAACAAATTGTTGTAGGAACGGTTTGGGAGAGGGAGGTTGTGAGTTTTGAGTTCCAAAAAATGTAGCTTAAAGTTTAAAGCTCAATATATAAGAACGTGGCACTTTACAGTGAACAGGAGGTCTATTTGTATTAAAAACAATAGATTGATATTTTCATTACCTTTTTTTTGTTGATCTAAATGTTACTGATTGTGTTAAATGGGCATATGATATCATCTCATATCGATCGCAGGCACCTGAATCTAATCGTATCGTATTGTATCGTGAGAGACTTTGTGATATCGGCAAATATCGTATCGTTGTCCAAAGAATCGATATCGTATCGTATCATGATGAAACTGGTGATTCCCACCCCTAGTGGCTACTGCCACTGCTGGCTCAATGTTCTCGACGGTCACATTTTCATTCGACGGCTCACTAGGAGGTGGAACGCGTCGAAAATATGAAGCAATACTAACTTTACTTTTCTTCATAGGCATAGCTAAATCAGACAGTCAGCCAGTCTATCAGAGTGCTCAATCGATTTTCCCCACTCTCATACCCGAGTGCTCAGCTCGCGTGAGTGGCGTCATCACACGGCTTGGATAATTTAGGAGTGAAATGCGAATGCAAGGCTTGAAATCCCTACTCGCAAGCCCGCCCCCAAATATTATTTACCAATCGCAACGGCCAATTAAAGGGGCAATTTGCGACGAGCTCGTCGCACTGTACAGCCCTGGCTAACGTTATTAGCTACGGTATGTTTGTTGTTGATCTCTCGTGTAAATCAATGGCGGACTTCCCGGAAGTAAAAAATGAATAAGTGCTTGCCGATTGGTGGTAAGAACAGCAGAGGCGGGTGCAAGCGGTGTGGCGTAATTGGCAGAATCGACTGTCAATCAAAATTGTTCTGTTGCTGTCTACATGCATTGCATCAAAACATTTAGGCGGGCGCTTTCACATATAGTTTTGGTGGACTCGGTGCGGTTCTGGTGGTGAAGTTGCAACATTGTTGCATTCGTCATTTGGTTCGTCTGCATTCACATTGCAATTTTTCAAGCGCACCAAACTTTCTGAACAATGTCACGTGGTCGAAAAGGGCGCTCGTCTATTGGACACAATGGAGAGTGGAAATCCCTCCCCTTCAGGAAGTGAAATCCGCGAAAACACAAACAGCCGCAAGAAGCGTGATAGTAGAAGAGACGTGGCATTGATCCATCGTTCAACCCATTACCGCCATCCTCTCGCTAAACAACTTGTACACCTCGTTGTTTTTGTGAGTGCCCACAAGCAGCTGTTTTATTTGGTCTTCTGCCCATATGTCGATCAGGGCTTTCACTTCATCATTCGCCCAAGTCTGTCCACGAGACATGTTTACAGTGTGCTTGTTTTGCAGTGAATGCCGCACGCCGCGGTAATAATAATAATAATAATAAGCTGCAGTGTTTTTTTCTTCCTTCTACCCAAGATGCACAGTTTATCAGGAGACATGTTTACAGTGTGCTTGTTTTGCAGTGAATGCCGCACGTCGCGGTAATAATAATAAGCTGCTGTGTTTTTTTCTTCCTTCTACCCAAGATGCACAGTTTATCAGGTGACTGACTCCCTATATTTGGTCCGCGTTTGGTCCGATGAAGCGAACCGAGACCTATGTTTTTTGGCGGACCAGAGTTTGCGTGTTTGGTCCGCACCAGAGTTCGACTGCGCATTCACACCACCCCAAAAAAGCGGACTATCGAATTCTTGTCCGATAGTCCGGACCAAACAGCTCTGGTGTGAAAGAACCCTGAGGGAGCAGCCCTGGTAAAGAGAAAGGACAAAGAGAGGAACATTAAGGTAAATATTTGACAGCGTCTTGTGACTCACAATCACAGGACTGTTGCACCTTCCCGTCATAAAGCATCAACATCACTCGAGTCGTGACGTGATCTGAAACTAGTGGCCGACAACTTAAAACAAGACCATTCCTGGAGACGGGGAACTCACATCTTCATTTGGAGTGTTTCGTGGGGAAGTAGGTTTTTGCCTGCATTTCTAAATCCCAGGCAGTCTAAAGTGTTTTTCTGACCAACTACAGAAAGCTGAACCCACAACATAACATGCAGAGAAATGTAGGCCTCTCTCTTCTTTGCATATTGCTTCTGAATTTAATCTAATTTTCAGCCTCCACAGCTGCTGTTTCCTCTTAGAGAGCACCCCCATATAGGCACAAAGTACCACCGGTCCTAAACTTCTCTAAGAACCAGGACAACTGTGTGCCAGACTTTTTGGACAAATTTGAGTTGACGCCTGCCGCTGTTCCAACATTCTAAGCAACCTAGACAACAAACTGGACTAACAAGACTAGCTACTTTCTCTTAACCCTCGTCCTACCTATTCAACAGGATCTCTAACAACTAGTAGGAATCTGGTTATTTTTCCCACAGTGTGCAGCAGGACTGTGCAAATTGTAGTCATTCATCCACCCACTCACTCTCAGACGACCTGACTGGCATAGGCGGGGGGTATATAAGGCCAGGCTAGGCTATGCCTACCCAAAATATTATGCTGGGAATTTTGAAATGTATATAATATATGTGCGCAGGCTGCTGGCTATTGTGTGTGTCTTGTGCTGCAGCCCGCTGGCCGAGGTGTCAACGACGAAGGTGTCAGTCGGCTAGGTGGCAGCGTTTAACATTCCAGGTACAGGCAGTAACCAATCACGCATAGGCTCAGGTTAAATAATGTAGCCAATCCCATCATTCACATGATCATCCTGATCCCGCAGGCAGAGTAAAGGAAACATCTGCGTTCTGAATCTCCACCCGCCAATTAGGCTTGGGTGGTATGTATCCTTTTTTTCACACCGGCAAACCTTTATGATATAATACCCCGGTGCACGGTATTTGACGGTATGACTTTCATTTTCATCAGCGGGGGGGGGGGGGAACCCGTTGTTACCAAGTAATTTAAGTAAACAAATCATCGTCAGCTCTCAGAATGGTAGTCCCGCACCGGTAGAAGCCTGCACCGTTTTAGCGTTAGCATCTAGCCATGGCAGACTATTTGATTCCTTAAGGGCTAGAAATTGCCTGGGTTTTGGTGATATGCTCCCGAAATGCTCCCGTTGTTTGGCTACTTCTATGTGCAGTGAAAACTACTCGAATGCTTTATAACCTAGTCATTGATTTAGTTCAGGGTAATCTAAGATTAGCCGCAGAGCTAACGCTAGTTAACGTGAGCTAACGCTAGTTATTCAAGCTCAGTATCTCACAGAGAGAGATAAACAGCTGACAGCGGATAGTACAGGATGGTACAAATACAATAAAAAGGCGGGTGGGGGCTGTTTTGTAAACCTTGTACTCGTTAGTTCACATATAATAAGAGACGGATTATTTGCTTGCTCCACCAGTGCACCACAACAACACACACCAACTCTCGTCACAACGCTTTACGGTATTTTCACAGCACTGTCGCATAGGGCTGTCTTAAATACTTCGAAGCTTCGTTCGATGGCACAAGCTTCGAACATTAAAAAAAAATCGAAGTTTAAAAAAAAATATATATATATATAATTTTTTTTTTCAAAAATAATTTCTCTCAACAAATTTTTTTTACTTCGATTTGTGTGTGTGTGTGTGTACTACCCATCCCAGTTAGGACAGCCGAATCCCGTCCAATCTTTCGCCGTCGACTAAAGACTCACTTCTTCAACCATTATCTGAAATGATAAAAAAAAAAAAAAATCTAACCGTGACTAACCTTACTGTCATGCACTTGTCCTAATAAACTAACCTACACTGTAACACGCAACACTTTGATGAACATTGTTACTCAGCTGATAGAGTTGTACCCTTCTTGCTGTCTTGTCGTACAGAACTTGTAAGTCGCTTTGGATAAAAGCGTCAGCTAAATGACTAAATGTAAGTGTGTGTGTGTGTGTGTGTAGGTGTGTGTGTAGGTGTGTGTATGTGTGTGTGTGTCAGGGTTTCCGTTAGAAAAAATTGTTGCCGGCCTCAGTGTCCGGTAGATTTCAATCTACCGGTCAAATGAGAGAAATTCCGGTCAGAGTTTATTGAGCTTAAAAACAATTGATAGGCAAAAGAATGACAACAAAACAAAAGAATGACATCATCAAGGCATGTAGATTTATAATATTTTGACTTAAAACTAGGCTATTTTTGCGTATAAAGCCATTATATTCCAAATAAAATAAGTCCAGAGACTCCATGCTGCTGCCGACTTTAAATCAAATAGGTGTCTGTGGGCAGTCGCCTGACAATAATAAACAGCAGTCTGTTATAATCACATTTTTATGAGCTAACGAATTCCGTTATATTGGACATTTGTATTAATTATATCAAGCGAAGAACTGAGAAATTTGGCAGAGAGAGACGGCAACATTATCGTGGGTTTGCGTGACGACTCTCTCTCTCTCCACCTCCCAACGACTTATTTGCGAGAGTATGTCGATGCAGAGCAGCAGATTCAGCTGTTATAGGCTCTTTTCTGGCTCTATCTGGGGACCGCACAGCAGCAGAATTGGAGTACTGCAATGGCCGCTGTAATGGCCGCTGCTGCTCCGGCTCTGCAGCTACACATGCACTCGCAAAACCCAGCACTAAGCTCTCGCTGACAACATTATTATACCTGCTTGGTGAAGCAACGATGAAACAAATGTAATGATTGTTTCGTTCATCGCATAGGCTATTTAATTTTAGCCTATTTTAATACAATTCAAATAATCAAATTGTGCTTCGACTCAGGGAATTATTTTCACCGGACATTATGACCGGAGAGATTAAATATGTCGGACTTCAACAGATTCTGCCGGTCAAATACCGGTAATTACCGGCTAACGGAAACGCTGGTGTGTGTGTGTGTGTGTGTGTGTGCACGCGCGCCTTGTAGAATTCCACACATAAGAAAGAAAGATACTGGGATGAATAAACAAAATAGGAAATAAAATGTAGAAATGCATGCAATACATAAATAAATATGAATCTCCATATGAAATATAACATTTAGATAAGGTGCTACTGAGATGTTTTGGTGAGTTCTTTGTTTTTTTGTGGAAGTTGCCCTTCTTAAAAATGCATGAACATTCACTGATAATTGGTCTGTAGTGGAGACCATGTAGAATCCGGACCTTGTAGACTGACATAATTCTGTGCATAGTTTAGTCTACACAGGCCATATTTCAAATAATCAAAATCTTACTTCATTCATCTTAAACATTCTTGATTTGGGGGATTGGTAGTTCCCATGAAATCTGAAGTTGTTCAAACGACAACAGCGATCCACCTTGAATTAAATCACACAGCCGAGTGAAACCTTGTTGGATGCGTCACAGTCACGAAAGGGGCTACTTAATTAATTAATCCAACCCACTTTATTTATAGAGCACATTTAAAAACAAAGTTTACGAAAGTGCTGTACAAGTCCCACAACATAAGATAAAAAAAAATTAAAAAGAATTAAAAAGAAAATATTAAAAAAAATTATTTTTTATTTTATTTTATTTTTTAAGCTCGGCCCCGAAGCTTCGATTGCCAAAAAAGCTTCGAAGGTCAGCCCTACGTGTCGCAACATTACCGTAAAACGTGAACACCGTTGTGACCCACTCGCTCCACTAGAGCGGTCTCGCCCTCTGCTGGCGCGTGTGTGCACTACACTCAAAACTCCCGTTTCACTGTTATAGAAACTGAAGCGCATCTGTGATTTTGACGGTGACGGACCGTCGGTATTTCATACCGCCCAAGCCTACCGCCAATCGCTTTGTAGCGAACACCAGCGCACTATTTTGAGTCAAATTTCAAAAAGCTAAATGGATATACGGTATTTTCCCAAGGCATATAAACAAAGTAATTTAGAAGCTGCACCGGGCTGCCCCTGGGCATAACTACACGGATCACCTGAGGCTATACGTTGCGTTATCTTGGCAAACAAGGGCTTGCTCTAAAAGAGGACATGATGAGTCCGAGTTCATCAAATCGTGGAAACTTTTTAGAGCTACTGTATGTACATTGTTTTCAAAGCATGATGAGATCTAAATTACGAAAAACTTTCCCTTCATTGCTGTCAGCACTGCAACTTGTGATTCAAGTTGTGAACGGTCTTTCTCAGCAATGAGGCACATCACATCCAAAACTGACTAAGAACAACAATGCGCCAGTCTGCTTCACATTGAAAGTGATCTCACAGACAAGCAGCGGAGCTAATAATTCATAACATAATAATAACATATTTCCCATGTAGAAAACATCTACCAGCCAGCAAAATTGGGTTTTTAGGTTTACAAGGGTTATGACAGGCTAACTAGGCCTAATGAAGTAGAAGCATTACAAACAGAAAGCTCCTTGTTCAGTCTATATTATATTTCCGCAACTCAATAGATTCATATCAAAGACGGGAAACAAAAAATGTTCACTGAACATTTCTACCAAAATACCAGCACATTAAAAAACACTCACCAGACAGTGACACTATTGCTTTTCACCACTCGCTTTTCAAGTCGCTTGTGAAGCAGGCATACTCACCTTCCACAGCCACAAAATTACCAGCAGCCGTGAGTTGCCGTGTAAATTATTCACACAGGCTAAATGTTTGTTACAAAGGTCGGTTACTTTAGTCAGTGATGAATAATACGCAGCTGCAGCACACATTATGCTGCATTATCTCCATTAAAATCGAATGACATCAGCCAATGAGCTCACTCCCCAGGGTCTGTCTGTTATAGACACAAATTCCACATGCTTCGTCAAATCTGTGTTAGAGTCAGATACTATTATTAAATAAGAACGATATTCCATTTGTTCCATCCAGTTTAAATAAGAAGGAAACAATATACAAATAAGTCTCGGACGACTGCAGGTGTATTTACAAGTAGCGTCTCAACTTCCTGTTCCGGTCGCTGCGCTACTGTGCAGGAGCAGGACCGTCTGTTATAGAGGCGCTGTCTAGATATTGTCTATCTCCCCCAGAGTCTTTAACATACTGTGTAAAGGCTGAGAAATAATAATAAACAAACACACAAAAACGTGGACAAATACCTGTATAACCCACACCCAGGCTATGTGACTATAAATCATGTGTCCATTATGTGACTAGCCCATGGAATAGTCCCTGTGCCAGGCAGGCACTCTGGTCGCCCTGGTGGATCGGCGTAAGTCCGCCCTAGGTGCAGGGGACGACACAGTGGGCCCCGGTGGGGGATCGGCTCCCGGGTCCAAAGGGGCCGGTGGTGACGCCTGAAGGACCGTGTGCGAAGCAGGCGGCGTCCCGCGCCGGGGTTGGCTCGCCAACGTGAGTACCGGTGGCGATGTGGGGGACACAAGGTCGCAGTTGGGGTCAGGCAGACGTGGTGTGACAACGAGTGCTGGTGGTACGGTGACACGGGTCGCCAGGTCGTCGTAAATTGATCGAGGAGGTGGAAGGTTGTTGCGAACAGGGCTGAATCTGCGCAGGAACCTCCTGTTCCGAAGTGTGACTCTGCCCGAGCCGTCGACCTTGACCACGTATTGGTCATGCTGGCGTACCTCCACAACACTGCCAGTCCTGTCCCATTTGTTGGGGTAGGGCCCTGTCTGGTTCTGTACACGGACCATGTCCCCTACCATGAGTGGCGGGAGGCGTTTTGTGTGCTCTGCCCAGGCATCCGCTGTGCGGATGTGGCGTTTGCGGAGAGCCTCCTCCCTTGCCGTCAGTGTCTCACGCCAGGTCTCGTGTGGTCTGTACTTCCCAGGTACAACCGGGATGAAGTCACGTATCGGGCGGCCGAAGACACACATTGCCGGAGATATTTTCGTGTCAGGGTCAAGTGTGTTACGATATTGCAGGATCGCTCTCTGCACAGCATCTGTGTCAAGCTCCCCCTTTGGGCCGGTGTTGTCAGTGATAAGGCGTTTCATTGTCTTTACCCCAATCTCAGCGCGGCAGTTGCTGTGGGGGAAGGCCACAGATGAGAGGCGGTGGTGTACGCCCCATCTGTATAGAAATGACCTGGTCTCGGTGGAGGTGAACTCTGGGCCCCCGTCTGATGTGAGCTCTTCTGGCGTCCCGTACGTCACGAAGGCCCGACGTAGGTGATTTATGAGGCCGGCGGCGCCCCCCGTCGCCTTCGAGATGATCGGCCAGTTTGAGTACCGGTCCACCGTCACGAGGTAGTGCACGCCCCTGTGCATGAAGAAGTCCGAACACACCGCCTGAAAAGAGTAAACAACTGGGATCGGCGGGGTTGGCGGCGCTCCAGGCTGTGAAGGTGCCATCCGGTGGCAGTGCTCGCAGTTCCTCCGAGTGGCGCTGATGTCAGCCGACATGCCTGGCCAGAACACAGAGGATTCTGCGCGGGCGGTCATCATTGATACGCCCTGGTGGGCAGCGTGTAGGGCGCTCAGCACTTCTCTGCGGAGAGAGAGTGGTATAATCACCCTGTCCTTGTACAAGACCACCCCATCAGTTGATGTGATGTTCTCACGGTACTGGTGGAAGTCACGGATCGTCGTCGGCATCTCGAATTTTGAGTCGGGGATGCCGTCCGTCGCCATTTCCTCCAGGGTGCGCATCTCACCATCGCTGCTGGTGGCCTCCCTGACACGATCCCATGTCACTGACCGCAATGATTCAAGGCCCGCAGCACACCATGCCAGGTCATCCTCCTCAGTGTCGTCGTCATTCCCTGGCTCGGTCTGGCGTAGGAAGGACAGTACATCAGTGTGCGTACTGGGTGGGAGGTGGGCGTAGTCATCTGGAAGGTCCATAAGTGATGGCCGTGTGGTGCCAACCGGCCTACGTGACATGGCGTCCGCCGCCTTGTTCCTCATGCCCGGGACATGCACGATGCGGAAACGATAACGCAAGGTCTTCTCCTTGAGGTTCCGTAGGCGTGGGTTTGGTATGTCATCGAGCGCCCTGTCTGCAAGGAGTCTCAGCAGCGGCTTATGGTCTACAGCTACAATCAAGTCCTCGCATCCCAACACAAAGTAGCGTGCCTTGTCCAATGCGTCCGCGACCGCAAGAGCCTCGCCCTCTATGGGCGCGTACCTGGACTCCGCCGCATGCATGAATCTGCTGCCAACCAGGGTTATCTTCCACCCATCAGTGCAGCAGAAGGGTCTGACTGGCATACATCGGCAATGTTTCTGGAATAACCAGAATCCAATGCCCTCCTTTGACCAGTCCGTGGCGATACATGTTGGCCTGGTTGTCAAAAATGCGGACACCACGCTCAATTTCTTCGATGATCACATCCTTTGACTCACGGAATATGTCTTCCAACTCCGCGGACCACTCGAAGCGTTCTCCACTCTTCAGGAGCTTCCGGAATGGCTGCATACGCTTGGCCATACTGAAGGCGTAGGCCACCTGGTTGACCAGCCCAAACCACGACCTGATGTCCGTGACATTACGTGGTTGTGGGAAGTCGTGTATCGCCTCCAGGTAGCGACTGCACGGTCGCACATCAGTCATGGTGATTGTAAAGCCAGCGAAGTCCACCGTGGGTGCGCTAAAAATGAACTTCTCCGGGTTGAGGACTATTCCATTCCGGCCGCATATGTCCAGCCACTGGACCGCCTGGAAGTAGCTCTCCTCAATCGTATCTGACCATAGTAGCGTGTCGTCTATGCACTTAGTTTTGTTGCCTATGTCCGCGACAACCTCGTCATACCGTCGCGAGTAACCGTCCCCCGATGCCATGTACCCCTGCGGGGCCGACAGGTACCGGTAGCGGCCCCATGGGGTTATGAACGCCGTCTTGTGGCGATCGTCCTTGTGTAATGGGACGCTGTGGTAACCATTCCAGGCATCGAACACAGTCTTGAGTTTCCCGTTAGGCACACATCTCGCTTGGTGGAATGGAGATTGGGTGTGGTGGGTCTCGTCTCGCGGAGTGCATACTTGTTCAGGGCCTGGAAGTCGACAGTGCGTCGCGGTTTGCCTGTCTTCTTCGCGCAGATCACCATGCGATGACACCACGTCACCGGTGTACCTTCCTCCAACACGCCGAGGCGGACGTCCTGGTCGAGGCCTGCCTTTACCTCCTCTTGCCAGTGTAGGGCCACAGGGATGGGGGTGTGACAGGCAACCGGTGTCGCATCCTCATTAAGCATGAGGCGGAGTGGTGGGCCGGTCATTTTCGGTAATGTCTGGTGGGGGCATGTGTTAAATGTGCTCTGAGCGTACAGTTCTAACAAGTGTCTCCGTAACGCCTTCCTGTTAGCCTCGATCGCCAACATGGGGAGTGTGGTTGGCCTGGTCGGCGGCTCCGCACGCCGCGGGCAGTCACATACTTCTGATGTCGCCAGATTCACCTCCCCGAGTGTTGGGAATTGGGCGGAGATCATTCCCAGGTCCACGCAGGCTGCGCGGGAGAGAAATATGCGGTCTGAGGTGTCCGTCACATACGCGATTTGGCGTGTCTCCAACCTTCGAGCGTCACCACTGTTGCCGGCGAATCTGAATGTAATGTAATGTAATGTAATGTAATGTAAATGTAAATGTAAATGTAAATGACTACCGCAGCTCCGAGGATCCGAATTCCCTTATTGTTCGCAGCTTTCATGGTCATGGATACGGGGATGAGGTCCTCTGCGCTTAGGCCCATTTGTTGAGCGACTTTAATGCCGATCAGGCAGCTTTGGCATCCCGTATCGGCCATAGCAGGCAGGGATACTGCACGGGTGCGTTTTAGGAGGTCAAAACCCAGAGCCTTGTAATCCTCGTGCTCGGTGGTGAGAGTGAGGTTGACGTATGGCTGCGGGCTGGACGCACGCTTCATCCACTTGTCGCACATATCATCGTACAGGTGGTGAGCGAGGGGAAGCGTGCGTAACTCGCCATCTGTGCTGATTGTGCATAGCTCAACGAATGCTGCTGTCTGCTCGTCACACGTCCAGTCTGTCTCTCCGGGTGGGGGCCTAGTCGATCGGCCACCCAGGCAGGCCCTCTCGAGGTGATTCTGGCGGCCACACTTCCGACACTTTTTACCGTATGCTGGGCACTCGGCACGTCTGGCGTGCCACTGGGGTGTTTTGCCGTGGCCCACCTCGCCGCAGTGGATGCATACCCCTTCGGGCTTAGCCTTTGGTTTCTCTAGCCTGGCTCCTCCTCTGGCGCGGGTGTCCTGTTGTCTCACCCGCCTGTACGAACTGCTGACCGTGTCCGCGTTCTGAGGGTCAAGCAGGCGCGATGCCGAGCGCTTTCCAGACTCCTTAGCCTCGATATACTCGATCATGTCCTTTAGTGGCATGTTCTGGTTCTTCTCACCGAGCAGGTCGAGCTGTATTTCCGAATCTGCAATGCCACGGGCAATCACGTCACGTAGGATCTCTTCCGTGAAGTCGTTGACTTGGTCGCACCCTGTCCTAGTGCATTTCATCTGGTACTTGCACGTGTCCGCCTGCCCCTTGATGCGGGCGTGGAACGACCGGATGGGCTCTTCATAACCCTGCCGCATGTTAGACAGGGCTGCCCGAGCTACCATGGTGTTCTCTGCGCGAACGGCGAGTGCCTTCATGGCAGCGAGGACGTCCTCCTCGTCGTTGCCCGCTAGGCTCCTGCCTGCCGCGCGTGTGAGGTCCTTCCTCAGATCCTCCTCGCAGCACTCCAGTAGCTGTGAAACTATGTCGGGCCCGACCAGCTTGGTGCCTGTTTTATACTCACCCCAGCGGGTTACGAAGTATGACCAGGCCTCGCCCGTTCCGGCCAGTGCTATGGAGGGACGCTTTAGCTTCTCCATTTTAGCATTTGCGCCCGGCGCCCAGGGGGCTGCGCCTGCGACATGTATAGTGGCGTGTACACTTAACATGGCCGCCACCACGGCCGCCGCTACATGCTCAGCTACATAGTCACAATCCTCAATAGGGCACTCTGCATTTATAAGCACCATTGTCAGTTATTTGGATGAATAATTAATAGCTTGCTTCCAATGTATAAAAATTACTTCAGACTACAGCTGTAGCTCCAAAAAAATTATCCCTTTTGGCATCTTCCGTTGGAACTAATAATAAAAGTCCACTATAATCCAATGAAAGCAAAAAAAATCCATACCAATTGTCGACGTTAACAGTGTCCTGGTCCTTTAAGTCGACAAGGTGCCGTGTTGTTTGCCGACGGCTCCGTCGACTATCCGACTTTCTCCGGTCTGTTTGCGCACCTCGTCGTCCTCCTCTGATCCACAGTCCACTGATCATATCCGTTGGACTACATCCAGATATTTGTATATAAATAAGAACGATATTCCATTTGTTCCATCCAGTTTAAAAAAGAAGGAAACAATATACAAATAAGTCTCGGACGACTGCAGGTGTATTTACAAGTAGCGTCTCAACTTCCTGTTCCGGTCGCTGCGCTACTGTGCAGGACCGTCTGTTATAGAGGCGCTGTCTAGATATTTTCCCAAGGCATATAAACAAAGTAATTTAGAAGCTGCACCGGGCTGCCCCTGGGCATAACTACACGGATCACCTGAGGCTATACGTTGCGTTATCTTGGCAAACAAGGGCTTGCTCTAAAAGAGGACATGATGAGTCCGAGTTCATCAAATCGTGGAAACTTTTTAGAGCTACTGTATGTATGTACATTGTTTTCAAAGCATGATGAGATCTAAATTACGAAAAACGTTCCCTTCATTGCTGTCAGCACTGCAACTTGTGATTCAAGTTGTGAACGGTCTTTCTCAGCAATGAGGCACATCACATCCAAAACTGACTAAGAACAACAATGTGCCAGTCTGCTTCACATTGAAAGTGATCTCACAGACAAGCAGCGGAGCTAATAATTCATAACATAATAATAACATATTTCCCATGTAGAAAACATCTACCAGCCAGCAAAATTGGGTTTTTAGGTTTACAAGGGTTATGACAGGCTAACTAGGCCTAATGAAGTAGAAGCATTACAAACAGAAAGCTCCTTGTTCAGTCTATATTATATTTCCGCAACTCAATAGATTCATATCAAAGACGGGAAACAAAAAATGTTCACTGAACATTTCTACCAAAATACCAGCACATTAAAAAACACTCACCAGACAGTGACACTATTGCTTTTCACCACTCGCTTTTCAAGTCGCTTGTGAAGCAGGCATACTCACCTTCCACAGCCACAAAATTACCAGCAGCCGTGAGTTGCCGTGTAAATTATTCACACAGGCTAAATGTTTGTTACAAAGGTCGGTTACTTTAGTCAGTGATGAATAATACGCAGCTGCAGCACACATTATGCTGCATTATCTCCATTAAAATCGAATGACATCAGCCAATGAGCTCACTCCCCAGGGTCTGTCTGTTATAGACACAAATTCCACATGCTTCGTCAAATCTGTGTTAGAGTCAGAGACTATTATAACCACCCACCCACCCTCAAAGCTAAAGCAATTTGTCATTTCATTTTGACATTGTTTATTGTATGAACTGAATAGATTTGGGTCAATAATGAGGTGTGTCTTATTATTCTGTATGTCCCTTAAGTCTGCTGTGGCATTTAAAACATTGATAATTTATAGGCTGTGGGCCGGATGGTAGGACTGACTGCCTGACAGGCTGACGAACACTGATCATTACTTTCTCTAAAAGCTTGGATGGTTTACAGTAGAATAATATTGTTACCCACGCTATCTAATTAATGAATTCCTCTGTCTCACTCACTCAAACAGACAATTCGTTCCAATGTGTTCAAGTGTGTGTGGGGGCAGGTAACAGCTGCTCTGCTTAATTTTTTTTGCAGAAACTCTACAAGAGATCTACTAAGCAAATGGGGGGTGATGGTGCCCCAGGCCCCCTTATGATTCTTTAATCACCCCCTGCACGAGCTTGACACAATATCAGCCAGCTTACAATGCCACCTGACATTCTAGTCAAGCTTATTTGAGAGATCACATATGGACAGCAAGAGAGTAAGCACCTCATTTGAATCCAGATCAGATTTACGATCACTCAGGGCACTGATAGAGCTATCCAAGTGCAACATAACTTTATATCAAGGAATCTGTCTTCTGGCATTTCCAACGGGGAAAAGGTCCATTCTGAGCGTACCAAGAGAGCACAAAGTAGTACTAAGGACGCAGGCTCCACGGGTAGGATGTATCCAGATTTATCCCGTTCCCTCGATGTCTGGCTAGAGATCTCCACACTGTTTACAGGAGGCTGTCGGAATTAGTCACGATCCAGTTCGAAATTATGGTATTATTGTGACCTGGCTTCTCAATGATTTACGTGACCGTTATGTTAACTCTCCCTCTACCCCCCATTTGTCATGCACAACAACTCTAACGTTTGAAAACGCTGTCGACTCGGGAATCAACCCGCGGTTAAAGCGGATAATCTCTCTCTAGTCAGCGCATCAAAGGGAACACTCAGCATCCATATTGGTTGGCTAGCCTGTTAGCTACTGTAGCAACACGATACGCTTCGCCTAGTTTGAATTAGCTAGCTAGCTGTTAGCTCGCTAACTAATCCAAGGACAGCAAAGCTGATAACGCTAGCCCGCTCAATTAGTTAACGTCAGCTGTGTGTGCATTTCTTACCTTTTTATGTTGGACACTGTGTGTCTTTGAATGATGTCCAAAAATGTAGGTGTGGCGCGGTGTTTATACTGTTGTTGGCATCCCAAGGAACGGTCAGCTTGCCAATAATAAACCGTTAGCCCTCTACCATTCAAACACCTCGTATAGAGAGAGCTAGCGAGCTAACGTTAGCTACGCAACCCGGAGGGAGGGAGGGAGGGGGAGCTGTCAGTCCGCAGCAGCCAGTCGCGAGACAACACAACTAGAGACTCCCACGGCTCGCGCCCGATGACGACATTGCGCGCAACCAAACGCCGCACTACAATAGGGTCCAGCTGCAGCGCCGGAGAATGCTCTCACTGGGCAAGTCAAGTTTGATTGATTGATTGAAAACTTTATTAACAGATTGCAGAATGGGTACAGTACAGTACAGCTCAATACATACAATTGTTAAGGGGATGCAGACCAGAGAAAGACTTTCGTCTTGTTTACATCAGGGTCCCCCATTTTCAATTCATCGTAACATAATATGACATACATGACATACAGATAGACAGAACTGCTACATCTATACATTTATGACATATCAGATTTGCAATTACAGTACTGTTTGTGATACAAAAAGAGTCCAGAAAAAAAAAGTATATACATTTGACGTAGAAACTGTACATTGGATTGGGTAGGGGGGGGTTGTGGGGGGACTGTACATTGGAGGTGGTTGGGTGGGTGGGGGGGGGGGGTTGGGTAGGAGGGGTGGGTGGGCGACACTGTACAACTGTACAAACAAAACTGTACATTGGATTATTGACAAGACCATACTTGGTAATTTACTGTACATTGGAGGGGGTTGTGTTCGGACATTTACAGGGGCCAGTTTCGAGTTGCAGTCTCCCTTAGGTGTTTTTTTAGAGTGTTTTTGAAAGTGGGTAGTGATTCACATTCCTTTACAGCTTTGGGTAGGGCGTTCCACATTGATGTGGCATAATTGCTAAACGTGTTTAGTCCCTTGTTTGAGCCGAATCTGGGTTTAACATGATTTGTGGAGCTCCCTCTGGTGTTGTGATCGTGGTATTTATTCACTGACCTTTGGGAAGTATTTTGACATGTACATGGGTACCTTGGTCGTGTAGTGTATCTTGTAGACCAGGCCCATTGCAAGTTGCTGTACTCTGTCGTCTACTCTAAGCCATCCTAGGTTGTCAAAGTGGGCAGGGGTGAGGTGGGTTCTAGGAGTAAGGTCAAGCAGTAGTCTGACCAGTTTGTTTTGAGATGTTTGTAATTTTGTTTTTAGCGCCTTTGAGGTGCTTTGGTACCATGAGGTGCAAGCATAGTCGTAGTACCCTTGAATGAGTGCTCCTGCTAGAGTCTTCAGGGTATTCTTGTTTACCAGTGAGGAGATCCGGTACAAGAATCGAGTTCGTTGGTTGACTTTTTTTATTACATTGGATGCCATTTTGTCACAGGAAAGATTTGCCTCTAGGATGGAACCCAGGTAGGTAATATCTTCTTTCCTTGTGACAATATTGTCACCCACTGTAACTGAGAAGCCGTCGGTCTTGCTGAGTTTGTTATTTGAACCGAAGAGAATGGACTCTGTTTTGCCCATGTGTAATGTAAGTCAAGTCGAGAGTTTTATTTGTCACGGCATACAAGTATACAGTGAAATGCGGTTTGATTGATTGAATTGATTGAAACGTTTATTAACAGATTGCAGAATGGGTACAGTACAGTACAGCTCTATACATACAATTGTTAAGGGGATGCAGACCAGAGAAAGACTTTCGTCTTGTTTACATCAGGGTCCCCCATTTTCAATTCATCGGGGGGTCTTTCTTGCCCGCAACGATTGTGCAATAATACAATAATGCCATAATACAATAATAATAATAATCAAATAGGATGAGAATAAGACATTTGTGCAATAATACAAGTAATAGGAATAAAGACATGCAGGTATATTGATTGATTGATTGATTGATTGATTGATTGATTGATTGATTGATTGAAAACTTTATTAACAGATTGCAGAATGGGTACAATACAGTACAGCTCAATACACACAATTGTTAAGGGGATGCAGACCAGAGAAAGACTTTCGTCTTGTTTACATCAGGGTCCCCCATTTTCAATTCATCAGGACATATATGACATACATGACATACAGATAGACAGTACTGCTACATCTATACATTTATGACATACCAGATTTGCAAATACAGTACTGTTTGTGATACAAAAAGAGTCCAGAAAAGGGAGTATATACATTTGACGTAAAAACTGTACATTGGAGGAGGTTGTGTGTGTGGGGGGGGGGGGGGTTGGGTAGGGAGGGGTTGGGGGGGGGAAACACTGTACAACTGTACAAGCAAAGCTGTACATTGGGATATTGACAACCATACTGGTAATTTACATTGGATGGGGGGGGGGCACTGTACAAACAAGCAAAACTGTACATTGGAATATTGACAAAATCATACTATGTAAATTACTGTACATTGGAGGGGGTTGGGTTAGGACATTTACAGGGGCCAGTTTCGAATTGCAGTCTCCCGTAGGTGTTCCTTGAGAGTGGTTTTGAAAGTGGGTAGTGATTCACATTCCTTTACAGCTTTGGGTAGGGCGTTCCACATTGATGTGGCATAATTGCGAAACGTATGTACATGAAGTTTACAAAAAGCATGGTAGGACATGTTAAGGTCCTGCGATAGTGCAATACACTGTTAGCTACGGATGAGGCACTGGGTCTTATGTACACTACTATACAATGTTGTACTATACAATCTACAGTTATACTATGTGTCCTTATGCTAGCTTGCTATCCATCTGTTAGTTTACTATACAAGAACCACTCCTGCAAGCCTGTGGCACTGGCAGCCACGAACCTGCGCTGTTTTAAGTGAGCATGTGTTATTGGATTGATTGATTGATTGATTGATTGAAAATGTTATTAATGTCCGCCTTGTTTCGAACTGGTTATGCTTAGGCCCTCTTTCAAAGTGGCCCTCTTTCGAAGTCGGTTATGCTTAGAGGCCACTGGCCATGACAACATCCCCTCTAAATTCCTCAGAGACTCAGCAGCCGCCATCACCCCAGTCATCACACACACAATACACCTCTCCATAAAACAGGGACACGTCCCCAAGGACTTCAAAATTGAGAGAGTGACCCCTCTGCACAAAAAGGGCAGTAAATTAGACCCAGGCAACTACCGCCCTGTTTCTATTCTTACCTCCATCTCGAAAGTCATGGAAAAAATTGTCTACGAACAGGTTGAAAAGTACCTAGCGGAAAAAATTCTAATCTACGAATTCCAATCTGGCTTCAGAACATCCCACTCCACTGACACATGCCTTCTCTATTTGAACGACCACATCAAACAAGAGGTGGATGCGGGCAAATACTGCGGCATGGTCATGCTGGACCTACAAAAGGCCTTCGACACTGTCAATCACTTGGTTTTGATAATCCATCAGTGAGCTGGATGCAATCCTACCTTGAGGGGAGGAAACAGATGGTGGAGGTAAACGGTACCCTAACCCCCCCCTCACAGTGAGCTGTGGTGTTCCACAAGGAAGCATACTAGGAACGCTACTGTTCCTAATTTATGCAAATGACATGTCGTCAGCTTGTGACTGCAACTTGTTCTTGTTCGCAGACGACCCTGCTGGTCTCTGACAAGAACAAGTTGAAAAAACCCTCAGCTCAGAACTCGGCAGAATCTGCACCTGGCTCGCTGATAACAAACTATCATTACACCTGGGTAAAACAGAGTCCATTCTCTTCGGATCAAATAACAAACTCAGCAAGACCGACGGCTTCTCAGTTACAGTGGGTGACAATATTGTCACAAGGAAAGATGAAATTACATACCTAGGTTCCATCCTAGAGGCAAATCTTTCCAGTGACAAAATGGCATCCAAGGTAATAAAAAAAGTCAACCAACAAACTCGATTCTTGTACCGGATCTCCTCTCTGGTACTCATGGTGACCCACCAGAAGTGCCTCTTCAGCAGGGATAGTGTCCGGTCGATCCCCGGGTGGCACGCGAACCGGGAAGCGTGAACCCACTCGAGCACCTGGGAGCGGACAAGGTCAGGGACAAAAAGCCGGTTAGGTGGACCGTTACCTGGGTCCGGCTGGGCGACCAGGCTGTAGTCCCTGATGAAGCGCCGATAAAAGTTGGCAAACCCCAGGAAGCGTTGGAGCTGTTTGACATTGGTGGGACAGGGCCAGTTGGACACCGCTCTGATCTTCTCGGGGTCCGCCCGGATCTTGCCGCCCTCAATGATGTAGCCGAGGAAGCCGATGGAGGAGACGTGGAACTCACACTTCTCTGCCTTGACAAACAGCTTGTTCTCCAGAAGACGCTGGAGGCCCCGGCGGACGTGCTGGACATGCTCCTCCATGGAGCGGGAGAAGATCAGGATGTCGTCTAAGTAGACGAAAACGGAGCGGTGGAGTACGTCACGGAGAACGTCATTGACGAGGGCCTGGAAGACAACAGGGGCGTTGGTCAGTCCAAAGGGCTCGGAGGAACTACTTTCTTCAGCGTGGACGACGCGGCGAGGCGGACCGGGTATAGGCGAACGAGCGGTGCTAGCTTTCTCTCGACGACGTTCCCGAAGACGCAGGTCCAGTTCCCTGGCCAAATGGATTAGCTCGCTCAGGGAGGTGGGTCTTTCTTTGGACGCAAGCTCGTCTTTTATAGCGTCGCTCAAGCCCTGGCAGAATGCGCCTTGCAACGGTGTGTCCCCCCAGTCGGAGCCGGCGGCGAGGATGTGGAACTCGATAGCGTATTCGCTTACACTGCGACTTCCCTGGCGGATCAAAAACAAGCCGGAGGCCCCCTCTGTGCCATCTGGAGGGTGGTCAAACACTTTACGCATGTCGTCGACGTACTCGGAGTACGAATTGCAGAGAAAGGAATTTTTTTTTTTTTTTATCAAATTTTTATTATTATTCACAAGAAACAAGACAACACATTAACCACAATCACAATACATAGAACTTCACAAGAAAATAACAAAAACAATAATAATAATACAGACTAACAATTATACAGACAAGAGAAAAGAAAACAGAGTTCAACCTTCTAAATTTTAATTCCAAGGGGTACTATCTAATAAATGGTCTTTCCCAGTGTTCAGCCCCGATTCCCGGCCGTGTGACCCTATATTAATAAAACGTACATCTCCAATCCACCACAAGGACAATTTTTTGCGAACACGACCCGAAAACAGAGCAATGAACCTTCATGAAAAAACAAAAACCTGTAGAGGTGTTCCATAGACTCACAGAGGCCGTGTAAAAGTGGCCAAACAGTGAAGAAATAGTTAAATAGCTGCCCCCCCATAATATCCCCAGCTAAACTCAAGATGACAAGACAAAAGACAAAACAGACAAAAACATTTCCTCCTCCCCCTCCCAAGAGACCGCCGGACTCACCCGAACACGCACCCCAACCCCGCTCAGCCGCACACTGCGGTCTTTACCTTCTCAGCTGCTGCGAACCACAGGTCAATTCCAGCCTGCCCCACCCCAATCACCCGGGCTGTGGATATCTCAAGATAAATCACATCCAATAGAGTTAGGGACCAGTTAATCATTGTAAGCTTCTCAGGCTCCTTCCATCTCATTGCTATTAGCTTCTTCGCTGCTGTGACGCCCGCTAGGACAACCCTTTTCAGTTGTACGGACGCGGGTAGTGTCGTTATATCGTTCAGGAGTAGCGTAACAGCTGTGAATGGGATAGTTAAGCCACATAGATCTGAAAGTTTGTCCGTTATTGACCTCCAGAAGCGGGCCACTGGTGGGCAATCCCAATACATATGCATATAAGTGCCAGTGGCCTTTTGAGAGCACAACGTACACCGAGAGTCGGTTATCAGTCCCATAGCATATAGCTTCCTAGGTGTAAGATAGGTCCTATGAATATAATTAAAATTAATTTGCTGGTGATTGGGGTTGCGGGAAGATAATGCCACATTTGCCCAAACATCATCCCAGTCAAACTCGGGGTCCAACTCCGGGATATCCACACGCCAGATTGTATCCAATGATAAATTTTTATACGTGGATTGAATTAAGAGCGTATAAAAGTCGGAGACAAACCCTCTGGATGTCGTCCTGTCCACTATGAGCCTGAGGAAGGGGTGTGGGTGCAAGGCTTGAGCCCACGGTACGCCATGCGCCCTCAGTGCTGACCTTAGTTGAAGGTAAAGAAAGAAGGACTCGCCGGGAAGATCATAAAATTCTCTTAAGTCCTGAAACGCACGGAGGCCGTTCTTATCATAAATATCCTCCAGAGTATGCACTCCCCTCCTTTGCCATTGAGGAATATTAACCGGCTTGTGTCCAACAAGTAATTGCTGGTTATTAAAAATTGGAGAGTCCAGGTGCCAAGGGCATTTAACCCCACACGACCTCTGTACATTACGCCACGTTTGGATCACGTGAGTTATGATCGGTCCATACCTCAGCCGGCATTTCGAAATAGAGATAGTGGAGTACACTACATCCTGCAATCTTAGCGGAGATACCGCCGCCGCTTCTAAGGAGCGCCACAATACAGCCTCTACAGGGTCTAGCCAGCACATCAGAGGTCTCAGTGAAAAGGACCAGAAATAAAGTTTAAAATCAGGGATTGCGAGGCCCCCATCTTGTTTCCTACGTTGAGTAGTAGCCCTTTTGATTCTCTGGCGTTTGTTATTCCAGACAAACTTAGATACCATCGATTGTACCTTGCGCCAGTGGTCTATTGGAGGGGGCAGGGGGAGCATTGAGCTAATAAAATTTATCCTAGGCAGGATGTTCATTTTGATTATGGAAGCCCGGGCTTGTAAGGAGTTAGGAAGGGACGACCACCTGTCTAGATCCTGGCGTATTTTATCATAAGTACCCGTGAAGTTGTACTTAGTAGTTTGGTTCAGCGTGGGGAATATCTCTATGCCCAAGTATTTAAAATGTTCTACTATGGGGATATCAGCTGGTAGTCGTACCGCCTTGGCCAGTTCATTAAGAGGTAGGCAGGCTGATTTGTTCCAGTTAATCTTAAAACCTGACAATTTACCAAAGTCGTCGATTATCCTCAATAATTTTGTGGCCGACCGGGAGGGGTCGTCCATGAAAATCAGCAGGTCATCCGCATAGAGAGCAATTTTGTGTGGAGTATTGTTGACCATTATGGGGACGATGTCCTCCGATTGCCTAATAAATTGGGCCAAAGGTTCGAGGGAAAGCGCGAACAGTCCCGGGCTCAGAGGGCAACCCTGTCTAGAAGATCTGGAGACTGGAAAGAGTGTGGAACAGTTTTTGCCTGTCAGTATCATCGCAGACGGCGAGGCATACAGGACTTTAATCATATGAATAAAACTCTTTCCAAGACCCATGACCTCAAGTACGTTCCACAGGTATGACCACTCAAGTCTGTCAAACGCCTTCATGGCATCCAAAGACAGAACTGTGGATGGAGTTGTATTGTCTTTACTGTTATCGATTACATGCAACAGCCTCCTAAGATTATCTGCAGCCAGACGCCCCGGGATAAAACCAGTTTGATCGCAGTGTACCAATACAGACATAAATCTCTGCAGGCGACGGGCCAGCACCTTGGCAAACACCTTTAAATCGGCCCCGAGAAGACTCAAGGGTCTATAGCTACCACAATCATTGGGATCTTTGTCCTTCTTGAGAAGTAAAGAAATCAACGCCATATTGACATCTCTCATTGACAACTCCCCTTGTTCGATAGCGTAATTGATCATATCGAGCATCAATGGACCCAGTTGGTCCCAGAAAGCTAAATACACTTCGGGTGGAATACCATCCCAGCCTGGTGCCTTACCCCTCTGCATTTCAACAATCGTCTCCCTCAATTCTACGAGAGTAATCGGTCTCCCCAGTTCCTTGGCCTCTTCCTCAGAAATGTGGGGTATCTCAAGCCCGCCAATGAACGATTCAAATTTAGAGTCATCAAGATTACCCTCTGAGCTATATAACTGTGAGTAAAACTCTTTAAAAGTGTCATTGATCTTTTTCGAATCAGTAGTGACTGCACCCTGGCTCGTCCTAATCGAGGGGATATCCGAGAAATGATCATTTGAGCGTATTTTCATTGCCAATAGATGGCTAGGTCTGGAGCCGTGAAAATAGTAATTTTGTCTTGTCCTATGTATCAAGAACTCAGACTGTTGTTTAAGTATGGAGTTTATTTCTTTTTTGACTATCTTACGTTGTGTGTTTAGTCGTTCATTATAGTTAGTTTGCAAGGATGCGTATAGGTCCGCATATAATGATTCCAGTCCTTCTAGCTTTTTTGACCGGGATTTTCGCAAATTGGAGGCAAATAGTGTGACATGACCCCTGATAAATCCTTTCAATGAGTTCCACAGGACCCTAGGGTCTTCTACTGTGCCAACGTTGATCTGCAAAAATGCAGCTAGTTTACTCCTGAACTCAGAACAGAAGTCATCGTTCTTTAGCAAGGTCGAATTAAAACGCCATCTGGGAGCTCTTGCGGAGAGCCTGCCAAAGGTTGCCGTAAGGAAAATCCCCTTGTGGTCTGAGAGAGCCAAGGGAACCAATGAGACATCGAAACTATCAAACATATTAGGGGACGCGAATGCATAGTCAATTCGAGAGAAGCTTTTGTGTCTGGCTGACAGGTGAGAGTAATCTTTGAGGGTGGGGTTGCATAAGCGCCAAAGGTCTGTGAGCCCCGTGTCTTTGGCCCACATCCTAAGGGCCTTAGAGGCCCGTTTTTGGTTGCTCGTTTCAGAGGGCCCGGACCTATCCATCTCCGCATCCCAGCACGCATTAAAATCGCCACCCACAATGAGAGCGTATCCATTAAGTTCCAACATATTCTTCGTGATTGTATTATAGAACGCTGAATCAAATGTGTTAGGAGCATACAGTGCTATTATAGCCATCTTCCTATGCAAGAATTCAACTTTTGCTATAGTAATCCTTCCCTCCGTGTCCGACCATACATCCAAGATTTTGATATCAAGGTTACGTCTTGTAACTATGACTACTCCTTTCGTCTTATCATCGGCTGAGGATGAGGAGATAACGTGATATTGCCGATTTGCCAGTCTTGACACGTCACCTACCAATAAATGAGTCTCACTAAGGAGAGCAAGGTCAATATTTCTCCTCTTCAATAGCCAAAGGACACTGGCACGCTTGTGTGGGGCGTTAAGCCCTCCTGCGTTCCAAATTAAAATATTCAATTTAGCCATGGTCGAGCTTGTATAAGTGCTTAGAGAACATACCAGTGCAGCCAGGCTGGGTACAGAGGTGCTGATCCCGGCGGGCCCGGACGGTCAATCCCAGGAGTTCAGAGGAGGAACAATTACACACATATAAGACAACAGTACATAAAACACATAAAAATACCACCCCAGCTACAACCCCCCCTCCTTCTACTCTAAACCCTAACCCCCCCGTCCTATTATAAGGCCCCCTATACCCACTCTCCAATCCCCACCCTATGCCCCATCCCCTGAGGATGGTCATCTTCCTATCACTTCCCACTAGAGACATGGATCCAATAAGACGTTCCCCACTCCAACCCCCCTCTAGATAAACCCCTGAGTAAACCCCCACTAGTCCAATAAACACAAATAATAATAAAAATAAAATTCAATAAAGATATCGGTCGAAAACCACCTGAGCCTTGGCCCCAACATAAGACAACCATAATGGTAAAAATAGCCATTATTAAATAATAACTCCACATCAACCTGCAACCATCTATTTCCGAATCTGCGCTTCAACGTCACAATGTTAAAGCCCAAATGGGTACAGGAAAACTCAAAACAAAATTAAATTAAAGCATCCCAGCCGATAGTCTAAGGCAGGATCGTGTCACAGGTTAATTGTGCAAAATTGTGTGAACAATGTCAATTAAACAATGACAAAAAAAGGAAGGGAAAAAAGGGGTTATGGTCAAAGTGCACCCCTTTAGCTGTCCCTCTGATCAGGCACAACGGCTGAAATGACATAACCTATGTAAGAATAGAATTAAACACATTCATTAATTAATCCGGGGATGGTAATAGGCAACACCTGACACCACCTGTTATCAAACATTGTTTCAATAAAGATATCGGTCGGAGCAGTTAGTCCAAGGTAGGATCGAATCACAGTTAAATTGCTCATTCAAATGCCATTAAGACAGCGACAATAATTATTATATAATTACTCAGCATCAACCCTGTAACCATCTACCTTGGAGTCTGCATATTAATGTCGCAACGTTATAGCATAAATGGATCACGGAAAATTCAAAACAAAATTAAGGCAAAACAGCAGTTAGTCCAAGGTAGAATCGGATCACATTTAAATCGCGCATACAGATGACATAAAAACAGCGACAATAAGAAAGAAAAAAGAAAGGAAAAGAGGGACATGGCTAAAGTGCAAGCTATATAACCATATAGCCATGAAGTGCAAGCCATACCCGACCCAACCTGTTATCATATATTGTATATGCATATTCAACCGACCTTGGCTTCTACTATGGATCCCAGAGCTCAAAACAACCTGGATATAAAAATAAAAGCATACCAGAAGTTAGTTAGGGATTCGGTCACTCTTGAATTGTGCAAACCAATGTCCCTTTGAACAGCAACAGCGACCAAAATACGTAACCATTAACGAGTCTCGAATGTCTCAGCGCAGACGATAGACGAAGCCCGCTTAGCTAGCCCGAGGCTAGCGCGTAAGCTAGTGATGAATCCGGATAGCACGTTAGCCTATTATGTACATTGTTCAGCTAGCTCGTTAGCTTCCAAAGAGGCGATACACAAGTACGACCATGAGGACAGCTTTAGCAAGTAACAGAAGTCATTGGGAAGCCCCGCTAGTTGGATGGGCATTGGGCAGTTAGCATGTCTGGGCATGACAGCAAGTATTTGTGAATAGCCGGCCTAATCAATGTGTATAGGCCCAAACCGCCAAGTCACTCACCCGCCATAGATATCAAGCAACAGACTCGGGTATCGCCGCGAGATATTCCTTCGCTTTAGCCAACGACCAAAACAAACGCTGACCACCGACCTTCTCCAACACAGATAATTTCGCGGGAGCGAATAACGTGGGCCTCAGGCCTAGTTTCCATAGCTTAGTCAGGACCACCTTGTATTCGCCTCTCTGTGCCTGAACCTCCGGTGTAAAGTCCTCGAAAATGGCCACTTTGTGATCGCCAAGCCTCAGATTACCCCTTCTGGTACGAGCCGACCGCATGATGAGTTCTCTCTGTTGGAGTCTGTTCAGCTTGACTATGATGGGTCTCGGCTCTTTGTTCACGCCGGGAGAAAACCTGCCCGCTCTGTAGGCCGACTCACAGACCGGAGGCAAAGGGAGGACGTCCGTCCCTAGTATCTTCTGCAGTAGTTCGGGCACGGTCTCAGAGAGACGGCCCTCACCGCCGGTCTCCGGTACTCCAACAATCCTGACGTTGTGGCGTCTATCCCGGGACTGCATCTCCTCCATTGCCGACTGTAGTTTGTTGACTTCAGCCTGCCTAGCCAGCAGGGCGGATTCGAGACCCGCCATCTTCTCACACTGTAATGATACCTCCGTCGTTAGCATGGCTAGTTCGTTAGCATTAGCCGATGAGGCAGCGTGAATCGTCTCCATCTTGTCTGTCAGCGGGACTACCGCCAGCCGTATTTCTTCTGATATCTCACGACGGAGGCTGACACAAAAATCCGCCAACACTTTCTTCTGTGCTTCAGCGATGCGTGTCTCAGAGTCTGCGTGTAGCTTGGTCATGACCAAGAGCACAGCTTCGCTTAACTCCCCGACAGCGGGAGACGGTGTGGCCAGGCCGGGTGGTGACGGCTTGCTGGTTGTGGCGCATGGTTTCATGGCTCTGGTTTCCACCCCCGTCATCGTAGAAAAGTCGATGAATGTATACTAAACACGACGACCTAGCAAACAGATAAAAAACAAATAAAAATAAAATAAAGACTAATGGGGAGAAACGTATATTCAGCACGGTAGAAGGGAGCTCATGTGAAACACGTCTACTCCATGATCGCTCAGCTCCGCCCCCTAGAGAAAGGAATTATTAAAGTAGAGAGCGGTGGCCCATTTCAACGCTGCGCCTGTGAGCAGAGCCGACAGGTAAGCTACCTTAGACCTATCGCTGTGAAACGTGTAAGGTTGCTGTTCGAACACTAATGAGCACTGAAATAAAAACGCACAGCATTTGGAGACGCTTCCGTCATAACGTTCTGGTGCGGGGACAGGGGGTTCTCTATGCGGGGGACTCGGTGCAGCGGGGGAAGCGGCTGGTAGGGCCTGCTGTGCCAAGTGTGCCTCGATACGGCGATATTGTGTTTCTCGCTCCGCAGAGCCGTGTGCGAGAGCGGTAAGCTGAGCAATGATGTCATCCAACGAGTGAGCGAGTTGGTCTACCCGAGCATTCTGGTCGTCGATAATACTCACGGGCTCCCCTTGAAACTTCCTCTTACGTGATGGATGTGTATCCTCCTCCTCGGTCGCGAGTACAGCTGGTGCTGACATTTTGGTCGTGGTATTCTGTGAGAACTGGGGTCTGGAGCACAGCCCAATTGCTGAATACACGAGAAGAGATAGGAGCGGTTTCAAGGGTGTTTAATGTAAAATGAGCAACACAGGAATTGGGGGGAATAGAACGGGGTTATGTTCTGTCTTGTGGCTGCTGTGGCGGCAGCGAGCGCGCAAGCGGTCCTGGTGCTTGTCTTGGAAGCTGCTGGGTTGCAGCGGGAGAACAAGTGTTCCTCTTCGGGGACAGGTGGCGTCCAGGCAGGGACGGCGGTCCTTTGGGGCACAGGAGAGAAACAGGTTAGAGTAGGTAAATACACGGTTGGTATCTAGCAGAGCTTTCGGCAGAGACGTCGTACCTGGGCAGTGGTAATTAATACCACGACAGCTTCTGGTCAGCGTCGAGGTGTAGAAGTAGTCCCCCCATCAGGGAAGGATTGAGTGCAGCTGTGGAGAGTGGGGTGCCTGACCGCGTGCGAATTAGGGGGATGAAATACAGCTGGGTGTATGAGGGTAAAGGAAGGGGTGACTGGAGAAGGAGAGGATGAGGAGGAGTGTGCAGTGGATGGAGAGGGGGATGAAGAGGAGCGTGTGGAGGACGTGAGGGGAAAAGGAGGGGGAGTGAAGTAGGCCCGTGCTGTGATTATGACACAACCTTTAACTTATACCACCACCTTAAAGCGGACAAAAGGCACTAGAGGACACTTAAATTCACACCCTTTAATTAATGAAGCAAACAATAATAATTAATAATAATAATAATAATAATAATAATAATAATAATAATAATAATAATAATAATAATAATAATAATAATAATAATAATAATAATAATAATAATAATAATAATACACTGTATTTGTATAGCACCTTTCATACAAGAATTGCAGCTCAAAGTGCTTCACAGCAGTAAAAAAAGACAGGCATAAAATGAGCACAACATTGGCAGATCAAGAACAATGCATAAAGTGCAGACATAAAGCATAAAATAGATAGCAGCAAAATAGACAAAGTCAAGGTAAGACTAGAACATTAAATCACATTGTTTTTCATATTAGGATCTAAGATCTAGGGTTAACTCGCCGAACGTTGAGCGCCAGGACCCCCGAAAACCAGAGTATAGTCGGGTTTTCATCGTTGTTTCTTTTATTCGATATTTCCATTCATTTTTTATTTTGTTTTTCACTTTTTTGTTTATTATACTTTTTTTGAGGACATAGAAATCGAAGTATATGTCTGCATATATACATTATTGTATTGTCATTGTCCACATAGAACAGATAACAACATTAAACAGAAGAAAATAAATAAAAATAAAAAATAAAAATACAAATAAAACAGAGTTCAAAAGTAAATAATAAGATAAACAAACACTGACTTGGTCGCACGACAGTCGTCTCAAAAGTATATACATAGTATATCAAATATATAGCACATGTTCCGGTACCCAAATATGCTTCCCCAATGTATATACGGTATATCAAATAACTCACGTTGGATTAACGTTCACACAGATGAATAACAGCAAGCAGCATACAAATTGCTATTCTGGAATAGTATGGAACTGTACATCATCCACAAGTACAAGCAGGGGTGTAGCTACAGATTCTGTGCCCCATGAAAGAATGTATTTGTAGGCCCCCAGTGAATGCGAGCGCACGCAAGTGCGCGAGCGAAATTTTTTTTGGCAATTTTTTATTGATGAAAACGCATAATATGGTTTTTACCTATACATTCGGATCAGCAGTTCAGCACCTGCACTGTTGGTGGGTGAGCCTAGTAAAGGATGTCGCATTGCGTTCATCTTCAATGAATGGACCAATGCAATAGTCTACCAAAGCCCCCCCTCTCTCTCTATATATCTCACTCACACACACACACACACACACACACACACACACACACACACACACACACACACACACACACACACACACACACACACACACACACACACACACACACACTTCAGAAACAAACATAGTATCAATGAGAGCATCAATAATACACCTGAGTGATGTCTAGTAAAAAAAAAAAAAAAAAAAAAACTTTGGAATCATCCTAAGCTACCCCCCCCCCAGCTACGCCCCTGAGTACAAGGAATGATATTTCCATTCATAAAGACATGCCGGCAGCCTGTGTTATCACTGGGGATGGGTCTGATATCTCAAAAGTCCAATACCGCCGCCTAACGCCTTGCGGCCGCTATTGCACTCCATTTGAAACGATGTGGCTTGGTGTCTGGGCCGAGCTGCGGCCTGCGGGCGGGGTCTAACTACTCGGTCAAGCCAAACGCTGATAACGCATGCATCGACGAGGGTCGGGTTCATGTTCAATGCTGGATTACGTTGGCACCTTGATCGACATCAGTACTTGGAATGGCGATCAGATAATTGGAATATTCTTTTCGGGACAGATCCAGGTCAAGGTAAGGACTATATGGTATCAATATTGCGTTGATCCAAAAATGCCTTCATGCTGATCGGGGCGTGTGTGTGTGTGTGGCGTGTTCCGTTGGTTGCGTTCAAAGCACGGAGGGTTGCGTTCAAAGCACGGAGGGGCGCCCCCCCCCCCCCCTTCATGCATCCATGATGAAACATAATACCGATAATCTAAATTTGATTTGAGAACAGTAGCTAGTCCAGGGAAGAAACGATAACGCGTTTACTAGAATACACGTTGCCGGCCATTACGAAGCATTTTGGAAATGACACCAGACCACCCTGAAACTACACTCATATTCACAACGGTATAAAACGGAAATGTATGGATGGAAAAATGATCTGTTTTTTGCATCTTGACCGGAAGAAACTCAATGACAATCGACTATATTATTAGATCCATAGCTATAATATATAATATAGCTTTAGGCCTGCAAACACAGCCACGTATCCCCATGTTAAAAGGCGCTGGCCTTTCAACAGTAACAGTAAACAGCGTCATCTGGCGCTGAAAGTGTTAATAGGCGTCTTTGTTTACGGTTTGATTATCACTGATACAAAGTAAAATAGTACAGTGCAATAAAATAGTTAGTAAAATAGAATAAAATAATGCAATAGTGCATTGCAATAAAATAGTTATCATCGTATTTTTTCGGGAGGCCGGTAAGGAGTGCATTACAGTAGTCGAGTCGGCTTGAGATAAAGGCATGGATCTGGTTTTCAGCGTCCTTTTGATTTATAAATGGCCATACTTTAGCTATGTTTCTAAGGTGGAAGAATTATGTTTTTGTCAACTTGTTGATTGTGATTTAAAGCTTAGGTCTGAGTCTACCATAACACCAAGACTTAACTCACCCAAATACAGTTAGCAGCTGGATAGACTACAGATGGAAATTAGCTTCTGCTAAATCTGGTGCAAACATATTTCCATGTAACAATGATTAATTGTCCCAAAAAAGTAGATTCGGGGCTTTTCAGAAAACATTCGGGCCTTGAGCTTGAGCCCAAGTAGCCACTCCCTAGCCCCGCCCACTATCGCCCTGCTCTAAAGATAAACTCTAAGCATAACCGACTTCGAAAGAGGGCCCGCCTAAACATAACCAGTTCGAAACAAGGCGGACATTAATAAAATGTTCAATCAATCAATCAATCAATCCAATAACACAGCGCAGGTTCGTGGCTGCCACAGGCTTGCCCCTTGAGAGGATTCTCCGGCGCTGCAGCTGGACCCTACACCACTACAACCAACCAACCAACGAAGAAGAAGAAGAAAGAACACAAACGAGGAAGAAGTCAGCGGTTACTACTAGCATCGCCAAGAGAGAGAGATAACTTTGACTTCTCATTGCAACTGTGAAAAAACCTCAGCCTCAGGTAATTGTACAATAACGAAGACATACATTAACCAGATAGAAAGTGACGTAAAGAGACGTTTGTTCAAAGCAAGTTTTGGAGTTTTTTTTATATTTGCAACTTTATTGAAATTTAAGAATTTGCCCAGTGTTCGCCTGTCAGTTTAGCCAAGTCATGGGCTACCGTTAGCTCGTCGATGGCACCGTCGAGACTTCGTAGAGATTGCTAACATTCGCTGGCTAACAACGTTTTTTTTTTTTTTTTTTTTAATAAACACTATTGTCACCGTGAATATTTTCCTTACCAGTGAGCGAACTCGTGAACGATTTAGCATAACGTTAACGTTACGCCGCCAATCTAATCGGTTTAGAGTACAAAGGGTCTGACACAATTTAGCTAACGTTAGCAACACTAGCCAGGCGTGAGCAAGTCAATTTTTAACTACGAATGTGGCTTATTTAAGTTAGTTAACCTAGATCCATGTCTAAATCAAATGGTTTAATTACTTATTTGTTTTTCCTGATTTACCAAGAGCTCCTGCCTTTTTGCTCGTATATAACGTTAAACGACTGTCACCATTACAAATGCGTAGATACATATCTTTATTTTTTCCCTTTTTATTTATTTAATTAAATATATCATCCTAGAGATGAGACTCCAGTGCCCTCAGTAAAATGTTTTCCAACTTTCAGGGTTAAAAAACAGTATTTTAAAACCGGTTGTGTGTATTCAACTTTTTATATTACTGTAGTATACAATAATAAAAATGTCTCTCCACATATCCCTCCCTTTCAACCTACATGTTGTCCACACAGAGATCCAAAGATGTCGTCCGGCGCTCTCTTTCCCAGCTTGGTATCAGGGTCGCGCGGCACCTCCAGCAAATACCTGGTGGAGTTCCGTGCTGGTAAGATGACTCTGAAAGGCAGCACGGTGACACCGGACAAACGCAAAGGCACAGTGTACATCCAGCAGTCTGACGACTCGCTCATTCACTTCTGCTGGAAGGACAGGACCTCTGGGAATGTGGATGATGTAAGTAGATGGATGGGTTATATGTTCATTTGATAACTAATTATACTGTACATTTCTCCAGACCTCTCTTAGTCTTGACAGAGCCTGAGGTATGGCCAGCAGCAATAGTAACCCCCCCCCCCATGTCCATTACCCACTCAACTCCAACATCAGACCAAAACCAAAAATATAAGCAAAGTGCAATACCAAGTGGGCCTCTTTTGAACAGGTTGCTGTTTGACAGCATTACAGATTCATACACTTAATCTACTAGTAGTACTACAGTAGTTTGCCACACAATGACACAATGGTGGAATGAACTGCTGCCCACCTCAGTTAGGACAGCCGAAACCCGTCCAATCTTTCGCCGTCGACTAAAGACGCACTTCTTCAACCATTATCTGAAATGAAAAAATCTAACCCTAACTAATTTACTGTCATGCACTTGTCCTAATAAACTAACCTACACTGTAGCACTCAACACTTGGATGAACAATGTTACTCAGCTGATATAGAGTTGTGCCCTTCCTGATGACTTGTCGTACATAACTTGTAAGTCGCTTTGGATAAAAGCGTCAGCTAAATGACTAAATGTAGTGGTATATCACACTGACTGTACTCAAAGAGTCAAAGAACTGAACATATGACTCCATTGTCATGATATTCTGTATCTTTTTCCCCAGGACCTGATCATCTTCCCTGATGACTGTGAGTTCAAGAGAGTGAGCCAGTGTACCACAGGACGCGTCTATGTGCTCAAGTTCAAGGCTGGATCAAAGAGACTGTTTTTCTGGATGCAGGTGAGAGAGAGAGTTTGAGATAGGTAAATTCCCTTGGTTAGGACTCTGGAGCCACATGTGTATGTGGGCCTAGTACCTTCTCTCCTCTGTCTCCCTCTCAGCCTTCCTTCTGTCTCCCTCTCAGCCTTCCTTCTGTCTCCCTCTCAGCCTTCCTTCTGTCTCCCTCTCAGCCTTCCTTCTGTCTCCCTCTCAGCCTTCCTTCTGTCTCACTCTGTCTTCCTCATGTCTCACTCTCATTGTTCCTTCTGTCTCACACTCATTGTTCCTTCTGTCTCACTCTGTCTTCCTTCTGTCTTCCTCTATGAGGAAGTGTAGTGCTTTGAATAAAGGTTTCAGCAATGTTCTAATTATATTCTTCTTACTGTTTCCTTCTCCATCAATCCCCAGGAGCCCAAGACGGATAAGGACGAGGAGCACTGCAGGAAGGTGAACGAATACCTGAACAACCCTCCCATGCCCGGAGCTCTTGGGAGTGGAGGCAGCGGCAGCCATGAGCTCTCTGCCCTGGGAGGAGAAGGGGGACTGCAAAGCCTGCTTGGAAACATGAGCCACAACCAGCTGATGCAGCTGATCGGACCGACAGGACTGGGTGGACTGGGTAAGTCGTGGACCAATTGAAATGGCATCCGAACACTGGGGTGACTGTGGCTCAGGAGGTAGAGCTGTCGTCTGGAAATTGAAAGGTTCCCGGTTTGATTCCCACCCCTCCCAGCAGCATGTCGAAGTGTCATTGAGCAAGACACTTTACCCCTAACTGCTCCCGATGAGGAGGTTGGCACCTTGCATGGTTGCCTCCACCCTCTGTGTGTGAATGTGAGGCATAAGTTGTAAAGCGCTTAGTATTGAGTATTGTGTGACTATAAATGAAAGCTTCCTACACATGACTGAAAAGTATGGACGATTGTGTTTTTGACTGACAAAAAACAACAACATAAAAGCCATTAGGAAGATTGAAAAGAGTCTAGCAATTAACCTGTCACACTGTGGAATTTGTGGAATAATATCTCAGGGTTCTTACCCCAGATAGAGTGCTACTAATGGCTAATTATTAGATTGTAAAGCAATGAGAGGTAAAGATAAAGGGGCCTAGCTGCATACAAAACGTAATGTCTGCGTCTTTGTGTTGGTGTATCTGTCTATAGGAGGTCTTGGAGCCCTAGCAGGACCAGGACTAGCTAGTCTCCTGGGCAGTGGAGGACCAACCACCAGCAGCTCCTCATCCAGGTCAGTTTTGACCAAAGATACTCTTAATAATAATGAAAATTATGCATCTTATGAACTCTGCCAATGGGAAAAAGTGGGCAGGACTCTTATATAGGTACTACTATTGTTAACACTGTTAGATCGCTGGATAAGTCTCAAACTAATTCGTTTTTAGCTGATACAAGTTAGAAAAACACAGATTTAGTGTCAAAATGTAGTGTCAAATGAAGATTTAGACAAACCTTCAGCTTGTAAGATATAAAACATTTCCCTTAAATTCTATGGTTAAAATGGAGCCCGTGCCCTGCGGGGGGGGGGGGGGGGGGCACAAGTTATTCTTATGTCTTGATCAAATATATCCTCTTTGTATCTGTGATTCTCTCTCCCTTTGTCATGAAATTTCATCCAACATCAAAACATTTGATTGTACATTTTCTGTGTTTTTCAATAATATATTTCCCCAAATATATTGTTTCCAGACTGTCCTCCAAACAGGGTTACTACCATATAGTGTGTGCCATTTTAACCATGACATGTCTCTCCATTTGACTTTCGCCTGCTCTCCTCTCCTCTTGATTTCTGTCCTCTTGTCTTTCCCTTGCTCTCCTCTCCAGCTCTCGTAGTCAGTCAGCAGCGGCCACTCCGTCCTCAACTGCTGCCCCTACTAGACTGAGCACCAGCCAGGCTCCCACCACCCCAGTGACCCCCGCTGCTACCTCTGCTACCTCCCCTACAGGGGTGGCCCCCTCCACTCCAGGTACATTAATAATAATAAGACACAGGGCCAGGTTTTAGCCAGGCTACTATTTTCCTGATTTATGCTGTTAACATTAACCTTGGTTATTTCAATGATGTACTAATTGGCAGCTCTTGTGCCCAGAGATGGTGTAGAGGTTAAGACATCTGTCTCTGGAGCTACATGTACTACTGCTGGGCTATAATCCAATTCCATCAGAACCTCCTCATGCGTCTCCATTTCAACCTTCCTACTGTCTATAAAGAACCTTCTCTCCGGTGTCTCCCCTACTCCGTCTCCCACTGTCCTACTGTCTCAATATAAACCTTCTCTCCTGTGTCTCCCCTACTCCGTCTCCCACTGTCCTACTGTCTCAATATAAACCTTCTCTCCGGTGTCTCCCCTACTCCGTCTCCCACTCAGCCTTTCCTACTGGCTCAATATAGAACCTCTCCTGTGTCTCCCCTACTCCGTCTCCCACTCTCCTACTGTCTCAATATAAACCTCTCCTGTGTCTCCCCTACTCTGTCTCCCACTGTCCTACTGTCTCAATATAAACCTTCTCTCCTGTGTCTCCCCTACTCTGTCTCCCACTGTCCTACTGTCTCAATATAAACCTCTCCGGTGTCTCCCCTACTCCGTCTCCCACTCAGTCTTTCCTACTGGTTCAATAAAGAACCTCTCCTGTGTCTCCCCTACTCCGTCTCCCACTGTCCTACTGTCTCAATATAAACCTCTCCTGTGTCTCCCCTACTCTGTCTCCCACTGTCCTACTGTCTCAATATAAACCTCTCCTGTGTCTCCCCTACTCTGTCTCCCACTGTCCTACTGTCTCAATATAAACCTTCTCTCCTGTGTCTCCCCTACTCCGTCTCCCACTCAGCCTTTCCTACTGACTCAATAAAGAACCTTCTCTCCTGTGTCTCCCTCTCAGTCCTCCTACTGTCTCCATAAAGAACCTTCTCTCCTGTGTCCTGTCCTCCCTGTGTCTCCCTCTCAGTCCTACTGTCCATAAAGAACCTTCTCTCTTGTGTCTCCCTCTGTCCTACTGTCTCCATAAAGAACCTTCTCTCTCGTGTCTCCCTCTCAGTCCTACTGTCTCCATAAAGAACCTCTCTCGTGTCTCCCTCTTAGGCTGAGGTTAGACTAGTGTATTCCTGGCGTTTTTTTATACGTTTTTGACGACGTATCATGTCCTATCTACACAGAAACGCGTTTTTTTGTGGATACGGCTGAAACGCAAAATTGTGTTTGCGTTTGGAGATACGCAAAAAAAACGCCAGGAATACAGCGTGTAGTCAGCACGGAGCAGTTGTTGCGAAAACGCCCATGCGCAGTAGATACCATCTGCGTGCCCTTCCTGTGTACAGTGTGTGTGTCCCAAATAGCTTCAGCTACCATGTGTTGTCAAGTTATTGTTATAAGGACCCCAGTCCAAGCTACAACAGTCTGCATTCCCTTAACAATTGTTTGTATTGAGCCGTATTGTATTGTACTATATGCAATATGTTAAATAAAGTTTACATCCATTCATTCTGCTAGCATTACCGATTGCATGAGCTGGCTAACGTGAGCTATCAGGATTCAGACCCTGTTAGCTCAGAGTTCCTCTTTCAACTTAACAAGCATTAAACAAAATGGCCCAGTCATCTATTCACCTTTGTTTAATACACACAGCGTTGTCTCTAATGTTATCTAACTACTGATAGCTCGCAATATCATCAGTTTCGTGCTGGCTAAGTAGCGTGAGCTAACGTTAGCTTCTAGCCACAATGCTATAGTTATAATGGCATACTCCATTGACGTTAGCATGCAGCTAACAATGCTACCGATCGTTTTTAGACTAAACTATCTGCTCTTGGTGGTCACTTGTGTTGATGTTAGTTTTGTTTCATCAACAAATGACAGGCAGAACACACAGTGAATGTATCCGTTTTGTTTATTGCACTTTTATTAGGCTTTGCTGAAAAAAGAATTGCTGCATTGAGTGAGCAAGCAAGATGGTGGCGCGGCATAGGCGCCTGCCTTATTGACATTTCTTTGCTGGAGCTTCCACCAGGAAGTGTATTGGCACATTCGTTCTGATTGGTTGAAATTGCCTTCATGTTTGCCACCTACTGCCACCTACTGCTTTGGCAGTGTACTACATCAGTGTGCTTGGCTGACAAAAACGAAAAAAAAACGAAAGTGTGACTCAGGCGCACGACGTCGCGGCGATACGCATAAGAAAACAATACGAAGATGATACGAAAGGTGTAACCTCTGCCTAAGTCCTCCCACTGTCTCCATAAAGAACCTTCTATCTCGTGTCTCCCTCTCAGTCCTACTGTCTCCATAAAGAACCTTCTCATGTCTCCCTCTCAGTCCTCCCACTGTCTCCATAAAGAACCTTCTTGTGTCTCCCTCTCAGTCCTCCCACTGTCTCCATAAATAACCTCTCTCGTGTCTCCCTCAGTCCTACTGTCTCCATAAAGAACCTTCTCGTGTCTCCCTCTGTCCTCCCACTGTCGCCATAAATAACCTTCTCTTGTCTCCCTCTCTGTCCTCCCACTGTCTCCATAAAGAACCTTCTCTCTTGTGTCTCCCTCTCAGTCCTCTCACAGCAAAACAGAAACCCCTGCTCTTACTAGGGTGTCTGTCCACAGCACTGGCTGCAGCACTTTTATAGTTTGTTTAAATGGAAACACAGCTCTATTGCACGTTCCCGACAGCACTGAGAGCATGGCATGCTTTTCAGAGCACAGAGGTGTTCAAAGAGATGTAACTCATCGCAAGAATGCCACGCTCCTAATGGATCTTCTATAGTTGCCTAGCAACAACAGCGGCCCACGATCGGCGCTTACCTCGACCATTTTGTTTAGAGCCGACGGCTAAATACGTGGTGGACGGTGGACACAGCCCCTCACCTCTTCTTCTCTGCCCATAGCCTCTGCCCAGACCCCGCTGGTCCCAGCCTCCCTCGGCAGTCCCAATCCCAACCAGCCCATCCAGCTCAGTGACCTACAGAGCATACTGGCTACTATGAACGTACCAGCCATGGCCTCTGCACAGGGATCACAGGGAGGTGAGAGAGGGAGACGGGGTCACACATCAGTATTAGGGTGGGGCAATATACAGATATTTATAAGATATTCCTTTATTGATCCCCTTGGGGAAATTCAGCTGTCATAGCAGGAGGGGGAGGGGAGGTACAGGTATGGGCAGGGTAATAGTAGAAGACATAAATATAGGCAATAGAATTATATTACAGATAAAAATAAGCAGTGTAAACAATATAATTAACTCTGAATATGAGCAATTAGGCAGTGTAATCAAATGTGCAGATGAGGGTCTGTATGCTCTAGCAGTTATATTATACGTTACAATAAATATGGTCATTAACACTTAGCATATGAATATATACTATGAGTAACATAAGGTACCCTAACTGGCATGATATACACCATACGTTACACATTGTAGTCCATGCAGTTTAGGTGGTATCATCTGTCTGCTATTGTCTTGACACAATGTTGTCATCTTAACCATGTCTCCTCTCCTCTCCCCATAGTGGACCTAGCCAGCGTGTGCACCCCAGAGATGATGGCCCCTATCCTGTCTAACGCTGAGGTTCAACAGAGGCTGCTGCCCTTCCTGCCCTCTGGAGAGAGTCTCCCGCAGAGCGCAGAGGAGATCCAGACGACACTCAGCTCACCACAGTTCCAGCAGGTAAGGGACTGATGTAGAGTATATATATACACGACGAGTAAGACACACACACAAATCCTAATAATAAAAAGTGGTACGAAACGGATACTTCTGTTGTTGCCACACAAATAAAATAGAATAGAATAGAAATACTTTATTCATCCCGAGGGAAATTTGGCACTACAAATCGCTCACAGTAAACATTTAGGTAGACAAACCAAAAGTCACGAATAACAATAAGCCTAAGAATAAAATATGGTCCGGGATATACATTTCCTGTTACATTCTAATACAGAAATATACATTAAGTGTACATTTTTACTATGTCTGTTTAAAAGTCCAGGAAGATAGTACTGTCACCCTGTGCTCAGTGATGCAGTGACGCATTGTAAAGTCTGATGGCTGTCGGAATGAAGGACTTCCTGTGCCGTTCAGTGCTACATCTTGGGAGTCTTAGTCTAGCACTGAACATGCTCCTTCTATCAGCCAAATCTGTGTGTAGTGGGTGGGAGGGGTTGTCCCTGATGGCGTGGAGCTTAGCAAAGCAATGTGTTTGTGGTAATTGTTTTGGTTCCAGTGCAAAAAAAGCACACAGGCAGGCAGACGCACCAAAAACCTATTCCTGCTGCTTGGTCTCGTTCTGAGAACACCAGGCTGAGTTTTACATTTCAATACACTGTATTATGAAGGTACATTTCATCAAATGATCAATTCTGTATTGAGATGGTTACACCCCTACTATATGCTAAATCTCTCTCTCTCTCCACCAGGCTATGAGTATGTTCAGCAGTGCCCTGGCATCTGGACAGCTGGGACCACTCATGAGCCAATTTGGTCTGCCCTCAGAGGCTGTGGATGCTGCCAACAAAGGAGGTGAGGACTCTCTCTCTCTCTCACACTTTTTTTCTCTCGGACACACACAGTAAGTCACACACAGACAGAAGCGCAGACTAACAGACTCGCATATGCACACTCCTAAACAGAAGGAAACGCACTCACACATACCAGTTGGATCTGCCTCCAGAAGCTGTGAATGCCAACAGGAGGTGAAACACGGTGCAATTAACACTTTCTACCTTCACTAGCACTCTTTCTGGTCCATAAGTGCTGCTACATGCATTGATGGTGTAAAACGAAGGGAGGGAATGAACAGTGAGGTAGAATAGACTGCATTTATATAGCGCTTTTATCCAAAGCGCTTTACAACTTATGCCTCACACATTCACACAACCTGCTCATCGGGAGCAGTTAGGGGTTAAGTGTCTTGCTCAAGGACATGTCGATGTGCTGCCGGGAGGAGCCGGAGCGTGAATCGAACCAGGAATTTTGTGATTACCAGACGACTGCTCTACCTCATGAGCGACTGTCACCCCAGAATCTGTAATGCCATCAAACGGTGACCTCTAGGCAAGAGAGCTCCACTTGGTACTGCACTTTCTTTTACATTTGGTTTAATGTGTGGGTTGGTGTTTAGTAACTTATTATACTGTGGATTTCTCCAGACCTCATGTGTTTGGCCAGCAATAGCAACCCCTCCCCTGTCCCCACTCAAATCCAACCCACACATCAGACCAAAACAAAATATGTAAATATATAAACATGGTGGTGCAATAGTTAGTACTGTTGCCTCACAGCAAGAAGATCCTGGCGGAAGGCCTTTCTGTGTGGAGTTTGCATGTTCTCTCTTAGGGCTGGGCGATATGGCCAAAAATGATATCACGATATCGATAACGATATCGTATCACTCAATATCTATAATTATCGATATTGTTATAAGTATTAAAAAAAAAATATATATATATATATATATATATATTTTTTTTTTAAACAACGGGTGTATGTTTATTTTGCAGCAATTCTTGTGTCGTTGCCGCCATCTTTAGTGTTACAGCCCCTCACACTCCAGTTCTCAGGCTGCAGCTGGGTTGAAAGCGAAAGTAAACCGGCTTCTCTGCTGGCTGTGGCTCCAGGGGAGTTGAACAGTTCTGGCTCTGCTAGTTTATTTTCTATCTTTTGGCGCTTTTTTGGTGGACAAACCACCGCACATGTAACTCGCGACTGGAGACTAGCTCTGCTAGCACACATAGCCTACTGTGTACAGACGGTTTCAAACTGTATTTTAAATTAGAAAGCAAACAAAATAAATGGACAAGAGAAAAATAAATCTCAATTTGGTCAGTATTGTCATTTGGACAAGCAAAGCCATAACTTTAAGTTGCAGGCAAGAAAGACAAGTCTGTCCACTGTCTCAGGTTTTAAAACTGCCCTGTTGCAGGTCACAACATTTATTATTATTTTTTCTTTTTTTATCAATCGATATCGATTATTAAAATGTATCATTATCGCCCAGCCCTATTCTCTCTCCATGTTTTGCGTGGGTTTTCTCCGGGTACTCTGGTCCCCACACCATGAAGACATGCATGCTAGGTGTAAACGTTGCGGCTGAAGGTGGTCCCAGCCGGGGCGCTGGACTGTGGCTTCCCACTGCTCCTAACTAGTCCTAACTGGTTGGGATGGGTTAAATGCAGAGGTCAAATTCCGGTTGCTTGATTTGAACATTCTCCATTTATAGCGGGCGAGAAAGTAGCCTGAAACAGATCTTGGGGGTTTCTACTGCTCCGTGCAGAGGAGCTCGACATCTGGCTCCGTCAAAAGTTGGCAGCTCCTGCCTTGGTGCTGCTGGCCCTGCTCTCACTCACACCGGTCTCTGAAGCTCCTCCAAATCTCTCACATCTTCCCTCAATGTCCAAATCATCCTCTCCAAAGCCCAAAGATGCATCACCAAATCATCACTGTCCTATCTTTATTGAGAAATATATTGTATACGGAAGCTGCCATATCCATTTTCTTACTGGACTGGTTTATTCACAGCTGCGTAGGCATAGGGTATTATGTGTGGTTTATATTGGACAACAATAACAACAACAAAACATAGCAACACATATTTGATACACATACGTCGCTGTTTTGGCGACAGATAATGCCCAGGGCAGGCTGGTTTACTTGGAACCCCATCAAATCCTGCCACCACGGGCTGGCTAGAGGTTCAGGATCATGGCAACATAACATAACAGCCCAGTGCAGTTAATGAGTTAAATGATTTTCCCGGCTTTAAAGTGTGCAGAAGCTGTGCTCCTTTTCAGTAATTTCAAACAGGGTAATTATTAGGGCTGCCTCCTTGGTCTTAGTCGACCTAGACTTCATTATTATACTTTTTCCAAAAAGATGATAAGCACTATCACTCTGGTAAGCACTAGATTTTAAGTTTTACAGATTTGTCCATTTAAATGGATTAGTCGACAAATTCTATGATTATTAGTCTACTAAGAATTTAGTTGTGAATATCCCTGGATGTTTAAATGGTATATACTACGGAAGCCCTAAGGCCGTACATTCATACATTTTATTTGCTCCGTTTTCCCTTGATAACGAGTTAATTTAATTTGTTTTCTCGTGATAACACGATAATTTTCTCTATCTCGAGAAAACAAAACTATAGTCTATAATATTAAATCACTGCAGGAAACATCATTCAGTGTCGCAATGTCAGAGGAGCCGGTAGCCCCGTTCGTGACTATGATGCATTCGGTGCATCAGTCACGAAAGGGGCTAAGCAGGAGGATATTGATCACTGCGTCACATATCTCTTCAATCAAGGCCTGACACAGGCTGAAATAGCTTTATGCCTTGCTGTTACAGATAATATATATACACATTAATGTGCCTCACATTAATGTGCCTCAAAGTGCAATCAAAGTGAGCTCTCAAAGAGCACCTGGCTACGGGAGGCTGCAACGTGAAACTGGCCCTCGTATGTCCAAACCCCTCCCACCCCCTCCTAATGTACAGTTTCCTCCCCATCGTATGTATATTTTTTGTTAGGATCTCTGTTTAACAGTACTGTATATTTGCATATCTTGTATATCGCAAATGTAACAGTACTGTGTATACCTGTATGTCATGTACTAGGGCTGGGCGATATGACCAAAAACGTTATCGCGATAAAATGATAAAATTATTCTCATATAACTCGATATCGATAATTATCGTCGATATAATGTCTGTCAAGTTTAATTAACTTATTATGCCCGGCGCCGATACGCGGGCTGACTTGTTTTGCTGCTGTGAATGTCTCGAGAGTCGAGTTGATGTCGTCATCAGTCCGCGCACGTTAGGAGTTAGCCAAAGCAAGCGGAGTATTTCATGACAATGTACTAAAAAATTACCCTAAAATACTCTGTTCCGCCCAATTCATTGCAACGACGTCCACCGTATACCCCACACTACTATAACAGTTACCCTCAGAATTCAAAACACACACCAACTCGGCAGGTAACCTGTGAAATAGCGCAGTGCAAGCTAATTAGCCATAGCCAGCCTTGTTTACTGCGTCCTACCTCCGCGCCTCCTTCCGGATCTCCTTCACTGATTGGTTGTTAGTGCGTGTGTTCATATCCAAGCTTGGAAAATCGATATATCGAAACTTTGCGACCACGTTTCATGTTTATTTCGAGGAAATAATTTATCGCGATAGTTATCGTTATCGTTTTATCGCCCAGCCCTATCATGTACCCCCCTGAAATAAATTTATTCGATTTAATTTGTTTTCTCTCACGAGAAAACACAGTAAATAAAACGTATGAATGTACGGCCTCTTAGGGCTTCCGTAATATACAGCCCTCTAGGGATGGGAATCGAAAACCGGTTCCGGTTGGGAACCGGTTCCTAATTGGCCGATGCCTGGAACCGTGTGGCTCCCGTGACTTTCGATTCCCTTATCGCTGCCAGGTTTTTCCTAGTTGCGTAATAATGTTAGCGTTAGCATGTAGCCATGGCAGACTCTATTTGATTCATTAAGGGCTCGAAATTGCCTGGGTTTTGGTAATATGCTCCCGCTGTTTGGCTACTTCTATGTGCAGTGAAAACTACTTGAATGCTTTAGAACATAGTCATTGATTTAGTTTAGGGTGAGCTAAAATTAGCCGCGGAGCTATCGCTAGCTAACGTGAGCTAACGCTATCTAATCAAGCTCACAAAGAGAGATAAACAGCTGACAGCGGATAGTACAGGTACAAATACAATAAAACAGCGGGTGGGGACTGTTGTGTAAACCTTGTACTCTTTAGTTCACATATAATAAGAGCCGGATTGTTTATTTACTAAGTCTCTACTCTGAGTCCGTCAGACAGGAAGTACCATGGTGCAACATACAAATGTGTCCGTGTAGCAACACAAGCCAATACCTACAGGACAGGGGCCCGGGGAGGGAGCTCTGTGTGTCTGTGTGTCTGTGTGTGTGTGTGTGTGTGTGTGTGTGTGTGTGTGAGACTGAAGTCAGAGGAATAACGACTGTTATTCAATAGATTAAATTAGTTTAAGAATAAAAAAATAAATACATTTTAAGAGAATCTCAAATACATTATTTTATTTAAGTGTAGGCTATAGTTAATGTTTTATTTTTTACAGTTTTTGTATTTTTCTGACATGGTAAATGGCTGCTTTTTTATATAGCGCTTTTATCCAAAGCGCTTTACAATTTGTTCCTTACATTTTACCCAATCACTCACACATTCACACAACGACGGCGCAGGCAACCATGCAAGGTGCCAACCTGCTCATCGGGAGCAGTTAGGGGTTAAGTGTCTTGCTCAAGGACACATCGACACGCTGCCCGGGAGGAGCGGGAATCGAACCGGGAACCTCCGGATTGCCAGACGACTGCTGTCGCTGTCGCCCCTGACATGGGGGCTCAACAATAAATGACAATCAGAAATGTCAAGTTGCATGTTGTTATTCTAACCAGCTTAGTTCTGTTGCATTTCCAATTTATTTATTTAAATTATAAATTGATCAGGTATCGATAAGAGAATCGATAAAGAATCGAATCGATAAGCAGAATCGATAATGGAATCGTATCGATAAAATCCTATCAATTCCCATCCCTACAGCCCTCAACACAATGTAATAATATAACTAAGGGATATGAATGAGTAGCTAATGTGTCAAATGGCACGATGTGGAGGCGAAGAACCACACCCGACTTGCAGTGACTCTCAGAAAATGTGCCTAAAAGTACATACCCAAGTAAATGGAAGACTGCTCCACTTCTACAAGGTCCATTTGCATGTTCTTGGTATCTAGGGACATCTATGGACCTCAGGGAATGTATTCCCAGTAGTGTCAGAAATATCGTGTCTGTTACTAGGCTTGACTAAATTATAATGGACCAAAGGAGAATGAGGCTGCGGTTACATTAGGGCCAAAACTATTCGTTTCAGTTTCGTTTTTCAGAACGCTACGTAATGGCAGGCAAGTTAGACGTCGTTTTGTCTCCTGGCCACCGAGTGATGTATATACATGTAGTACAATGCCAAAGCAGTAGGTGGCGATGTAGTTCAAACATGAAGGCCATTTTCAACCAATCAGAAAGGTTGAACGAGTCACTCCACATCCTGCTCAAAATCTCAGAAAGCCACCATCTTTAAATACCTCTCATGAGCCATTTAGCAACATAGCATTTATTTTCAGCAAGAAAACAAATTGCAATAAACAAAAACGGATACATTCACTGTGTTCTGCCTCATTTGTTGATGATTTGTTGATGAAACAAAACTAACATCAACACAATTGACCACCAAGAGCAGAGTTTAGTCTCACAAAAAGATCGCAGATTTTGTTAGCTTACGTTCTAACGTGATTGGGATATGCCATTGTAACAGTATAGCATTGTGGCTATCGTACATTAACCTAGTAATGGATGGATGAAAATGTTATTTAACAGATTGCAGAATGGGTACAATACGGCTCAATACAAACAATTGTTAAGGGGATGCAGACTGTTGTACTTTGGACTGGGTTCCTTTATAACAATAACTTGACAACACATGATCTTAGTTTAGCCGCAACTACAGGCAATCTGAGGAGGACGCAGCTGATATCCTGTATAGGTCCAGCCAGGGGAGAATTTGTCGTCTGTGTTTACTACTGCACATGTGCGTTGTGCAAGAACGGCTCCGTATCCGGTTCACGCAAATTACATGGCACTGTTGTTGACTAGTTTCCAAATGAAAACACCCCTTCAGCGCTGCCGCTAGGAAAACGCGTTTTCCTGCCAAAACGGTGTTTCCTTTTAACACTTTCGCGGCCACTGGGATGAGTCTAATTAATCTCAAGAGGACTGGGGAATGTAAACAGACGTGGGGCTTGTTTGTAGAGCTAAATCTATACTTTATAGTATTGATATCTGTCCATTCTCATTGTCATAAACCGTCCCTTCAAAATGGCTTAATAGGTTCTCATTTTATAGCGACGTGAATATAAGCGTTATACGGGATTTGGTCTAGTATATTTTCTGGAAGGCTAGATATAGGGCTAATAGCTGCTAACGTTATATCCAATGGCATTTCCGTTTTACAGATGCTACAGAAATAACTCAAACTGCATATGATCGGCACGATCCCAAAGCATGTATGCATGAAAGGGGGGGGGGGGGGCGGGGGATGTCATTTCTGATTATCGATTACCAATAACCGCGTTAGCCTCATAGGCTGAACGCCTGGTTGAGTATCTTAATAATGCCCGATTGGGCTGTACTTTACGTGAAAAAGATCTTACCGTGGTCCGGGCATTTCCCAGTTATCGATCGCCATCTGGTAGATCGATATGTCCATTGGCTGATGATAAATCCCCTTATTGCATGGTGAAATCTGCGATGTAAAACGTAATCCAAGGTACAGGCTGCAGATCCAGAATCCAGCTACTGGAAACTCAAAAAAAAGTTAAAAGAAAGATTGCTCCCTTCAGCCACAGTGCACACTGCATTATCGCGATAGCGCCCCTAAGAGGATCTGGCCGGTATTGCACCTTCTCGAATTCAAAGAATAGGGTAAATCTGCAGTGCCGCTCGGCGACCTTGAATAGGTTATTAAAATGGAATAAAAGCAATAACAACTTCCCACGGATATATCCGTGCTTCTGTCCACAACGGTTGGAATCGAAACATGGATATATACGTGGCCCATCCCGAATGTGTTAACTTGGACATGCAAACGTAATCATTCGAAAATACAACGTTGCTGTTTTCCCCCAGTGTAACCATGGCCTGAGTTATGATTGTTGATTGTTTATTTTTGATTATGATTATTCTTTAAAAACGGTGAATAACACCATGATAACATTGACCAGACATGAAACATTTTCCATGTCTGGTTAGCATAGTGTTATTCACCATGAAAGATGGGGGGAAAGAAATTTGATATTATCATTCTCCTTTGGTTCATTACAGTTTACTCAAGCATAGTAACAGACACAATATTTCGGACACTGGGAATACATTCCCTGAGGTCCCTAGATACCAAGAACATGCAAATGGACCTTTTAGAAGTGGAGCAATCTTCCATTTACTTGGGTATGTACTTTTAGGCAACATTTCTGAAAATATGGCTAGGGCTTAAGAGGTTAACATACAACCTAGGACCATTATTATAGTCTAAATAATTTTTCAGGCGAGAATGTACACATTTAGATTCCAATATCTAGTCAATTCGTCCAAATAACGCCTGTTTGGAAATTTGCTCCAACGTTTTCGGAGTTGACTCATGCCCAGTTTACCTGGGAATCCCCATTCAACGTGAGGTTAACTATCGTAACCGATTGTCCTGCTATATCCCTTCATTTATTAGTCTCCCTCTCCCCAGTTAGTAGCTAGATTAATAATGTTAGTGTCAATAATCAAAGAATGGATAAAAGCATCTCATCTCTCTTGATCCATCCATATATGGGGCATATGTGCGTGTCATGACGCGAGGGATTCCCCGATCTGCATGCGTCAGCCCACTCCTCCGTAGACCAGGCCGTCTCGTTTAACAAGGCTAATGTTTTTTTTGTGTGATACTGATTAAACCATGATTTTGTGAAAAGGAATTAGAATCATAGCTCTGGATATACGCTCATTATACCACGTCTATGAACCAATCATATTGCTTGTTATATTAGTCGTACTGGCGAATCGCGTCCTGCTCTTCGCCATCGAGATATACCTCATCTCCAGTACCTAGTGTACTCCATCAACGAATAAAAAACAATACACCCAGCACCTGCCAGGCCCCGCCCTAGTGCTACGTACTATATAGCATTAGGCGTGGTCACCACTCGCTCTTCCTCTATTTTCGTTTCCATCATAGCAGATGCGTGCACCCTATGCAACTAGTTTGTCATGAAAAGTTTAGAGAAATTAGGTTGAGTGCTTACCGAAGATTTGCCTACCCCTGGAATCTTCGCGGCATGTTCTGACGGCGCTTGTATGGGTTCTGCGACTCTGCAGCGGGATGCATTTCGATGCATCTCAGCGTCGAGTCTGTAGTCTCCTCGTCTTGTTGACAGCAGACAGAGGGACGGCGTGTGAGGTGTAGCTATTGAGCTACCTCACACAAGGTAGGACTTGCGCCACTAGGCATTATCGCTGGTGTTAGTAAATGCTGCTTGTTGTTTTGTAGACGACCGAGTTGTGTATCGGCGCCAGGGGCAGGATGTTTGGGTAAACGTCCCTCTGAGGTGGACGTTTCCCAGGCTGTCCTGGAGCGCGCTGCTAATACTAAATGCTATAAGGCTGGGTCACTGTTCTACTGTTCCCCGCTGTGGGATGTCACTAGGCATGACAATGCTGGCGTTTGTGATGTGCTCGAGTTGTCCCGGGAGACAACCGAGTTGTGTATTGGCTAGGGGTGGGAATCACCAGTTTCATCACGATACGATATCGATTCTTTGGACAACGATACGATATTATCCGATATCACACAGTCTGCCACGATACGATTCGATTCAGGTGCCTGCGATCGATATGAGACGATATTATATGCCCATTTAACACAATCAGTAACATTTAAATCAACAAAAAAAAGGCAATGGAAATATCATTTGACATTTTTATTTTTGAGCTCTTTCAGACATTTAAATGAAAAACAATCTATTGTTTTTAATACAAATAGACCTCCTGTTCACTGTTTTTGGTTTGTTTTTCTTTTTTTTCTCGATATAAATATCCTATTCACTGTCACAGAGCTGTATTTTGGCTGGAAAAGCCGGCCAGATCCTGTTAGTGGGGCTATCCCGAGAATGCACCCTCCTTCCCAGTCCCCACTTCTCTCTGCCTATGGCTCTGGGTTAGCTTGTTAGCTTACGCTAATGTAACGTTATCTTCGATCTTTAACGCGACGTGGGCATAATGGAGTGGCGAGGATTGCAAAGCAGGTTAGATGCATTAAACCCGTTGCGGAATAAAACAGCAGGGACATGTTTTGGGTCACAGAATAGGCACAATAGTCTTGCTCTAGTGACGCTCTGTGTGCTGTTGATGTTAAACGGAGTTTCACAACACTGGGCGCGGGGCGATGACGTCGCTGTCGCCGGATTTTCAAAATAAGAGTATCGCAATATGAATCGATCTTTTTACGTGGCATCGATCCTATTTGATTATTGATAATAGATCGATATATCGATCTGGATCGATGTATCGTCCCACCCCTAGTATTGGCGCAAGCGGCGGGATATCTGGGTAAACGTTGTTGTTTTCCCCGTTATCCTGGAGCGCGTGGCTAACGCTATGCTATGTTGGGCTACTGTTTCTGTTTTGTCTCCCTGCTGCGGGAATGTCTGTCTACACTACAGTTTTCCCTCCTCTCAACCATTCATGCTGACTGTCAATCGGTGTCTACTGGGGGAGTATTGCGGGGGGGCTTTGTTTACCTTTTCATGGGTAAATGGGCTGAGGTCTAGGGCTGGTGTGCTGTTTGTGAATATTATGAATGAATGCGGGACTGTTTCTCTCTGGTCCGCATCCCCTTAACGTTGTGTGCATGGGCTAGCCCATTCTACAGTATATTCGTGGTGTTAGTTCATTTATTCATTAACCCCTTCATGGTGCACACCACAGTGGAGGTTGATGGTTGCAACCACCACTGGTGCTCCGTGCTAGCATCAGTCCTTTGCTTTTGACATGTTGAAACAGTGCCCCGCCCGGCCGACGCCATGACGTGGGTCGGCCCGGCGAGTGGCTGGTGGGCTGCTAAAGCCTGTACCGCCACGGTATGGAATTGGCAGCGATTAGTAACTGTTTGAATTGCTGTTTTTTTCTATCAAAAATGGTGTCTGGTGGGAGGTGGCGCGGCCTTGAGGGCCAGCCGACGTCGACACATCGTGCGAGGTTGTTGACGTTATTAGCTTTGACCTAGCCGCAAGCTATAACCGCTCAGGGCTCCCCTCTCCGCAGAGGATCTTGGTCTTCCGCTGGAGCGCGGGCGGTATTTGTCCTAGGCCCCACACCGCCTCACGCCGCGCAGCCAGAGGTGAGAGCACGGCCGGCTATGTTTTCCCCCGCCAGAGGTATCCTGGGCGTTGAATCGACAGGTGTCCACAAGGCCGAGGGATCGGCCATGTTGGATGAGCTCGGCTTGGAATATACAAGCCGTCGCTGTCCTGCCGCGAGCAGCCCGCTCTCCGATCACTATCTCCCCCAACATCAGCGGAAAAGGGACTCTGATTTGTTTCCTTTGGCTGCGGGCCGCGAGCCTTCGTTGAAGTGCATGCGGCCCTACGTTTCGCTTCTCATGGGGACAGGGGCTGACACCCAGTTGATGGCTGAGCCTGGGTCTGTCCATGAGAATGTTGTGCTGTCAAGCGGCTCCCACACCATAAGCTGTGTTTGGTTGAGCCTGGTGTTACGTCTGTCAACTACAAGTGTTGTCAGCAGGGGGGCTCGAAACCTTTTTGAGGCACACAGTGCGGGCTTCCCCGACCTTGCCTTCGCCAGGCCGGGTATCATGTCGGTGCCTCCCACTCCTGAAAGATTGGCAGTGGTCTCGCAGGCGCGCGTGATTTGGGTGGTAGTAATATCACTGCAGGGCTACGGTGTGTAGGAACCCATGGGGGCCTCACACCTTGCATGTCCGGCTGCAGAACAACTCCTCAGCATGTTCTGGAGGGGTGTTCAGTCGGGGAGCTTTTGTCACCTAGACTGATGTCAGCTTCCCCCGTATCAAACCGGCCCTTTCTGTCGGGGTCTCCCCTTGGGTGCGATTGCCTCGTGGGTAGTGTCAGGGTCAGATGTCCCGACACGGAACGCTCTGCTCGCACGGGTCCAGGGTTGGCTACGCACAGTGGGTGGGACCGGGCCGCGTATCTACAGTTCCTAGCGGACCTGCGCCACATGGCGGCGGGTGCGTTGGGAGTGTCATCACATATGGCTACAGCAGTACCATATGTCGAGGTGGATGGAGAGAACGCTGAGGCGGGGACTTGTATTTACACAACCCCACCCGTTTTCGGGTTTGGTACAGACCCTATTGTCAGGGTCACCAGCAGTGACAGCTCTGGTCGACGAGATCCAATCTCTGTGGACGAAGCAAGCCATCGTCGTGGCGTTTTCCTCCCGGTGTTCTCTGGTGCCTAAGAAATCGGGAGGGGGGGTGTCAGACCCATGCTGCACCTGTCCCATGGGAAGGTTCAGCATTTTTTGGATTGTCTCCTACCTGTTGAACACTGTCAGGTGGGGGTCTGGTTCTCCTCCATAGACCTGTAGGATGCGTGTTCGCATCCCCGATCTTCCGTCCTAGGGCTTACCTACGCTTCCTTTGCAGGGTTAGCGTATGAGTACCAGGGGCTGCCGTTTGGATTTTCTCTGGCTCCCCGCATCTTCACCAAGTACGTGGAGGCCGCACTGGGGCCTCTGCGTCGTCAGGGGTTACGAAGTGTATTCTGCCCTGACGACGTTCTGGTCCTTGGCGGTCAAGGTGGATCGTCAGGTCTCATACCAGGCAGGTTTCCTACCGGCCTGGGGTTACTGTAGACTGGAAGTAGAGTACTCCTCTTCCCAGTCAACGCAGGGCTGTACAGTGCGACATATATGTCGCACGTGCGACACTGACGTCAGTCTGTGCGATGAAAGGATTGACTTCAATAGCACTGGTGCGATGGCCCGTGCCTGGCGGAAATAAGAAAAAAAAAGTGACGCGGTAACTTGAATGGGCCACGGCGCCACGCTATCCACTTGGTACTTGTAGTCTTGAGCGATTAAATACAATGTCCCTTCTGCGTAAGACTCCATATATCAAACACCAAATCCCATAATCCCTAGCGAACAATATCCCTGCGAGCAGTGACTCATATCCGCTCGGCTCAGCTCACAACACAGCAGGTGAGCAGGACTCGTCTCAGCAGCAGACAGTAGCGTTTGGAACGCGGACATTGAAACAGAGCTAGTGGATAGTGTTGTCGCGACCCAAAACAAATCCCTGCTGTTTTATTCGGCAACGGGTCAAATGCATATAACATGCTTTGCAATCCTCGCGTCATAAAGTCCGAAATGAACGTTACGTTAGCATGAGCTAACAACAAGCTGTTCATAGCCATATAGAGAGAACAGCAGACGGGCAGAGTGAGGAGGAGGGGGCAGACATTCTCCCTTCTCTGTGTGTGTGTGCGTTTGGAAAGATCACATGAAGTCAGACGAGTATATTATATTGATAGTAAATGTACTGAGGGTGGACAGATAATGTTTATTTAAACATAAAAAATACTATACAAAATAAATGTATTCATGATCATGCAACATAAAACGGTTGCGTGTTGTGAGTTCCAAAACATTTAACTTAAAGTTTAAAGCTCAATATATCAAAACGTGGCACTTTACAGTGAACAGGAGGTCTATGTGTATTAAAAACAATAGATTGTTTTTCCTTTAAAAGTCTGGAAGAGGTCAAAAATAAAAATGTCAAATGATATTTCCGTTGCCTTTTTTGAGTTGATCTAAATGTTACTGATTGTGTTAAATGGGCTTATGTTATGATATCGTCTCATATCGATTGCAGGCACCTGCATCGTATCATATCGTGGCATATATCAGCAAATATCATATTGTTGTCCAAAGAATTATATCGTATCGTATCGTGATGAAACTGGTGATTCCCACCCCTAGTAGAGTCCATACACCCAACACCAAATCCCATAATTCCTTACACGTAACGTGTCTGGCTGTGTGACGTCAACTTGTCAGCATAAAATGACAGCCAAACATGGCACTGCAACTAAATAACACAAATACAATAGGCACATTTGTGACTGTTACAAATATAACACATTTTATACTTGTGCTACAAGATTTTGGCCTGTGCTACAAAACGATCAACCTCTGTAGCACCAGTGCTATGTGCAAAAAAAGTTAACGTACAGCCCTGCAACGGGTGGAGTGCTTTGGGCATCCCTCTCAGAGCGTGTTGCGACACGCTCGGGAGGTTCCGTCCTAGGACGGTTACGGCACTGTCCGTGATACGCCTGCTCGGTATGAGGGCATCTGCTCATTCCGTGGTCCCTCTTGGCCTCCTCTTCACCCCAGGAGGAGGTTACGGAGGTGGTTCTTTTCCAGTATGGAAATAGACCCGGTGAGAGGCAAGTGGAAGCGGCTAAGGTTCCCGTGTCAGTACTGGGGGACCTCGCCCCTGGGGAGGGCCTGGGGTCCTCACCAGGGGGTCCCCATGGGCAGTAGGCTGTCACGCGTCACGTTTTTCACCGACTCCTCCCTCGCTGGAGACCCGTCGGACCAACGCAGTAGGGGGCAGCTGGCAAGCCATGCTGCCCGGTTTGCGCTACTTTCAATGTGTTGGTATTGAAAGCGGTCCTTCTGGTCCTCAAATGGTGTTTGATCAGGACGGACAATACGACGTCAGCGTCGTATATCGACAGACAGGGAGGAGTACGCTCCCCCCGTCTGCACCGGGCGGCTGGCTATGGGCGTTCTCCATCTGTGCGGCCTGAGGGCTCTCCACATCCCCGGCAGGGTGAATGTGGGTACAGGTGTAATGTCGCGGGGCGGTCCGCACTAGTGTTGTCAAAAATATCGATACATATCGATACTGAATATTTAAAATGGTTTCGATACTCATTTCCCGAAATACCGATACTTTCTGCAGTATCTGTACCAGCTGGCGAGTGTTCTACCTCAAGTTGTTGACGCGCTGTTCAGAGCACGCTTGCCCCTCCGCCTGCTCCGAGTCCAGCCCTCCCCCTCAGAGCCGTCTTCAGTTTGTAAATAAACATTTTAGCTGAGTGAAGATGGCAAATGCAGAGCCTCCGCAACTTGTGCTTGTGGATAAAGAAAACAGCAGAAGTGCTGTTTGGAGGTACTTCGGGTTTGAGTAAACAACGAAGGACAAGCTAAAGCTGCCCCAATGCTATTTGCAAGCGGTGTTAGAGCAGTGCCAACGAGGATCTCCATAAAGAAATGAGAGGTTCGTGACAGCTGCTCTTTCAACGTCACTGTGACTGAAGCATTAAACCATTAACTCTAGTTTAATACATGATACGTTGTCTACTGATGGCGCATAATATCAACAGCTGATTCGTTGTAACGTTAGAGCTAGCTACTGCTAGCCGTTAGCTCCGTTAGCTTAGCTGGCCACTTTTACAATTACTGCATGGAAACGGAGTAACGTTAACGTTTAAACGTTATGTCGAGGTCATACAATACTACAGTCGACTTAAGGTTAATGTTACCCCGTTTCCATGAAGTGTTTAAATAGCAGCAATCTTGTTGAAAATGTAACGTTACTAAAATGCTCCGAGCATAGCCTCTCTCTCTCTCTCTCTCTCTCGCTCTTGTTATCTTTAAATAAAAATCTAAACTGTTACTAACTGTAGTACAAACAGTTCAGTTTGTCAGGTACATGCAACACAGATTACAGTGTTTACATCTGTCTGCTTGGGAAAATACCATGTTCTGCATCTGCAATTAAAATGATTGAAGTGAGATGAACAGTTATTTTTAAATGTGTGATCTAAAGATAAACAAAGGGTTTTAAAAGTGTTATATTTATCTTCTCTTATAGTACCAGAGAGAAGCTGAGGATAATCAACCAGCACCAAAAGCTACATTTGTTTAAAAAAAAGATATCGTCAAGGTATCGTATCGAAGTCGAAATTCCAGTATCGTGACAACACTAGTCCTCACCCTGACGGCTGGGGATTACGTCCGGACATAGTCAGGCAGGTCTGGGACCGTTGCCGTGCTGCCTGGGATTCTTTCCCCCATACATCTGTTAGGTCAGTTGTTGGGGCGGGTACGTTGAGGAGCGCAGGTCCTTGATCCTGATTGCGCCGGACCGGGGCGCAGCTGTGTGGTTCCCGGTCCTGATCCAGCTCTTGGTATCCCGTCATGCCCTGTTCCTTGGTCATCGCGGGCCCTCTCTCAAGCGCACGGGTCTCTTGTGTTAGTTCCCTGTGCTGGGCCAGCTGCTGATGGTTTGGCTGGTGATAGGGTGAGTCTGGAGAGGATGGATCCTTCTGTGGTTGGTACCATCCGGAACGCGCATGCTCCCTCCACTATCGCGGGTTACGCGGGTAGGTGGCATATTTTCCAAGAGTGGTGTAAGGCCAACCTCTTGTGAAGCGTTTCCTGCTTGGCGTTCGACGCCTTAAGCCGGTGAAACGCTCTTTGGCTCCGAGCTGGGATCTTCAATTGGTCCTCGTCGGTTGTCCTTGGCCCCGTTTGAGCCTCTTACGCAAGCGCCGTTGGAACAGCTGTCGTTCAAGACTGCGTTCTTGCTGGCCATCACCTCCGTTAAACACGTGGGTGAGCTTTGTGCTCTCTCGGTGCGGCCCGAGTGTCGTGTCTATTCGTTCCGATAGCGGTGCCACTCTGCGGCCTAATCCAGCCTTCGTGCCGAAAAATATCCGGAGTTCTTCCGCTCCAGGGATATTATGGTTCAGGCGTTTCATCCGCCTCCTCACGCTAGTGAGTTGGAGGCGGGCCTTCACCTGTCATGTCCGGTCCGGGCTTTGGGGATTTACCTCAGCCGTACTCAGGGCCTCAGGGCTACCGATCAGCTCTTTGTCTGTTACGGTGGCTCTCGTGCTGGTAAGGCACTGTCGAAACAGCGCCTGTCCCATTGGTTGTGCGAGGGCATTGCCCTTTGCTACACGTTGGTCGGGTTGGCTCCCCCTGGGAGCGTCAGGGCGCACTCCACTCGTGGGGTGGCGGCCTCTGCCGCCCTACTAGGTGGGGCCTCGGTGGAGGACATCTGTGCTACGGCTTCATGGTCCTCACCGGGTCCCTTCGTAAGGTTTTACCTCATGGACATGACCGGGGGTTCTGTCTCCCAGGCGGTTCTGAGGTCTGGGACCTCTCCTGCTTCCCGTCCTTTGGTGGGGTAGCAGGAGTGTGTCGGTGTCGGCCACAATGTGTTGTGTCACATGTGGTTCCGCCTGTGCTGTGCATTCAAGAGGTTCTAGTTCCCTCTTGTTCGCACTCGGGTGGAGTTGACTGCCGCCCCCTCTTCATTAGGAAGGATGGGGTGACTGGACTCCCCTCCCCCCTGATGTGGGCTTTCGGGTCCTCAGGGGGTGCATTTGTCGGTCCTCGCGTCTGCTCTGTCCCCATATCTCGATGGCGAAGAGCAGGATGCGATTCGCCAGTACGACTAATATAACGATTATGTATATAACCTAGTTATATGAGTACTGGCTGAGCGTCCTGCTCTTAGCTTGCCCTGAGGCAGGGCTGTACGTTAACTTTTTTTGCACATAGCACTGGTGCTACAGAGGTTGATAGTTTTGTAGCACAGGCCAAAATCTTGTAGCACAAGTATAAAACGTGTTATATTTGTAACAGTCACAAATGTGCCTATTGTATTTGTGTTATTTAGTTGCAGTGCCATGTTTGGCTGTCATTTAGTATATCGCCATGTGTTATTATTACTATAATAGTAATACTCTCATATGCTATTTTCAATTAATATCATAAACAACATAAGGAATATTAGCATAATTTTGAGTGGACTGAAGGAATGAGTCAGCGTTAATAGTTTTAAATGCAAATAATTTATTGAAACATAGAAGTGGGGTCGGTTGGGACACACACACACAATGGGGGACCCTGATGTAAACAAGACAAACGTCTTTCTCTGGTCTGCATCCCCTTAACAATTGTGTGTATTGAGCCATACTGTACTGTACCCATTCTGCAATCTGTTCAATAAAGTTTACATTCATTCATTCACACACACTGTTTCAACTCACCACCCCCGCATCATATTGTAGTCTAGTCTGTCTTCAAACTTCCACTCCTCTAGAAATTTTTTATATTTGAATATCAACATTATCTGTCCATCCTCAGTTTACTATAATATACTCCTGTCCCGAGTCCTGACTAGTGACTTCATCGTCTTTCCAAACGCACGCACGCACACACACACACAGGGAAGGGGAGAGAGTGCCCCCCATTTCCCTTTCCACACTGTGTCTGCTGGCTCTGCCTCTGATCAGGATTAGCTTGTTAGCTTGCTAACGTTGTAGTGATTGTAATGGTACATAAACGTTAATTTCGGGCGATGTGCGCATAAAGGAATGGCGACGGTGCAAAGCATGTAGATGCATTTGACCCGTTGCGAGAAAAAAAACACACCACGGACTTATTTCGGGACGTGTAGGCGCACTGCTGTGTTAACGCAGCAGTGCGCACCAACACGCTACTCTGCTTGCAAGCACGGATAGGGCGGATATGACTCGTCGAGTTGTCACGGAGTTTTTTCAAAATAAGAGTATCATATGCACCTGAATGTTGCTAGCTGTCGAGCCTAGTTATTATAGCTGGAGCTGCGCGTGGGCAGAAATGAGACCCGCTACAGGATTTTCAAAATAAGAGTATCTATATGAACCGAATCCCTATCGCACCAGTGCTAGTGAAGTAAATCCATTCATCGCACAGACCGCTGTTGCTGTAGCACGTGCGATATATATGTCGCACTGTACAGGCCTGCCTGAGGTCCCTTGGGGAAACTTTTCTTGGGAAACTGTTTTTTCCGAGGAAGAGCGAGTGGTGACCACGCCTAGTGCTATATAGTACGTAGCACTAGGGCGGGCACGTGCTGGGTGTATTGTTTTTTATTCGTTGATGGAGTACACTAGGTACTGGAGATGAGGTATATCTCGATGGCGAAGAGCAGGACGCTCAGCCAGTACTCATGTAACTAGGTTATATACATAACTTATCGATTTGAGCTACCCGTTTTATAAAACTGTTTAACGCACGCCTACAAGTTGATTATTCCGCTTATACCATGGTCATTTATCAACAATATAAAATAAAAGCATTTGTAATTCTTTTGTCCTTTGTTTATCCCGGTCGTTAGATTATCACGCTGATAAGTCAGCTGTGCTTCACTGCAGTTGATAACGAGTAAAAGCTGTGACAGCTGTGCTCTTTAATGTTGCTATGGTTACAGGTTGGGTAGCGGATGAATTTAGAACAGTGATTAAACTTGAGCCGAACTACTTGTGCTTTTTAAACTGTTTTAATGCACACCTGCAGGCCAATCAGAAAAGGGTATTCACCCCGACCACGGTATAAACTAATTTAAATACGACCCTAAACACAGAATGAAATAATATAACCTGGGTTTACTTTGCTGTTTTGAGAAAAAAAACTTTCTTTTAGATTAGGTCTTTTAAATGGTAAATATAACTATGTTTCGTTTCTTCCCCTCTCTCTCTTACTCAGACGTGGAGGCCTTTGCCAAAGCCATGGAGGGCAGTAAGGGTGGAGACGCTAAAGACAAGAAGGACGACGACGAGGACATGAGTCTGGATTAGAGCTCACCGTGCCTCTCCTCCGCAACTCCTCCTCTCCTTGTCTCCTTACCTCCTCTCTTTCCCCGCCTCCTCTCTAACTTAAAGGACCATACCGGCGTGGTGATATACCTACGTTAAATATATCTCCTGCTCACGCTAACAAAAAATATGGCCTCTTGTCAAAAATGTTTATCAGATGTGTGCATTGGACCAGAAAGGTGCTATGGAAAGCGGTGATTTCATGAACGTGAACCAAGGAAACTATAAAAGAAGGAAAGGTCATCACGTCACTGTGTAGCATGTGACCGTAGATTGGTGCCAAATGTGGAAACTCCCCGTTCGGCTGATATTGAGTTGAATGGGATTGTCATCTCCTTGTTAATTACCTGTCTTTTAAACAGGTTATTACCTTGGATGTCAGAATCATCTGCATTTTGTTGCATTGTTAGTTAGCTAACGTTTGATATATTGGTTGATATTTCCTCAGATTGCTAGTATACCGGTATTCGAATTTGTAATACAGCCTTCAATAGAACTGGCACCAAGCAAAGCATAGAACGCTGGCATTTTGACATGACTCTTCCTTTTATAGTTTCCTTGACGTAAACAAGGAGGTACACAGAGAGAAAGAGAGGGAAATATGTTTTCTAAAGAACGATCAATCTGTTAGCATGATTTTGGGTAAGTTTCCATTTATACAATTTATATTCTATACAATTTAGTTTAATACCATAACATTTGCATTGTGAAAAGTTTAGTTTAAAAGTTTTTTAAATATAAAGTAAACTATGCTAGGGGAATGACCAGTTAAATATGGGTACCGATTCGTAAACAGGCGTAAACTCACATTTAGGCCGGTGTGTGCCAAGGAGAGAGCGGGAGAATCTTTAGGATTTGAAGAGACACTGATCAGTGGCTTCAGCCTTAGTTTTCTATTGGTGTATTCTTTCTATTCTTCTGTTTTGTTTCTACTGCGGTAGAAACAAGAGAAACTATGCTTTTGTGTGATTTCATCTTAATAAAAGAAATCTTTGCATACAATAAAATGTTGTTTTGATTGCTTGAATAGACCTAAGTACCACTACTCCATCTGGTGGACTAAGACGGTAATGTGAGGTCAGAGGATCCTTGGGTTTCTTGAAAGGCCTATATAAATCTACGCTATTATTATTATTGAGTGAAAGAAATGGCCTACATTAGTAGTTCTCAAACTTTTTATATCAAGGAGCCCTAAATTGATACACATTAGCCTGCAAACCCCCATTTGATAAGATTTTGTTTTGATTTAAGACCAACTATAGTTTAAAATTTTACATTTAGTCATTTAGCTGACGCTTTCATCCAAAGCGACTTACAAGTTCTGTACGACAAGTCAACACAAGGGTACAACTCTGGCAGCTAAGAGTAAGTAACATTGTTCTTGACATAATAACTTTAGTGTTAGTCTTAATATAGGCAAGGTAGTAGATTCCTTAATAGTTTCTTTCTTCATTTCAGATATTGATTGAAGTGTTTTTAGTCAGAAAATTGGGTGGGTTTCGGCTGTCCTGACTGGTGGAAAGTTTGTTCCATCATTGTGGAGCGAGGGCCGAGAATAGCCTGCTTCTCTTTGATGACCCCCGCCCCTGGAGCTCGGATAGGAGTGGGTCTGAGGCGGGCAGACGATGTAGAGCGGAGGGGTCTTGAGGGTGTGTAGACTCCGGCCCATTGACCGGAGGTAATAGTATAAGAGATAACAGGAGAAAGTGAAACCTATGATCATAGTCACTCTTGTGACTCTTACTCCCATTGGGCTCACTAATATAGTGAATCAAATAGTGAAAATAAACAACTCCCCATCTTTCTTTGTGGGGACCCCTGGTTGAGAACCACTGGCCTACATGTTAATGGAAAAACATGAGTGGGTGAATGCTTGAACAAGACTACAACAGTTCCTCTACTCATTCGATCAAGTTTTGTTTAGTTTTTATTTGTTAGAGGGACAACGTACATTAAGGAACATTTTATAAAATAGAATGTAGATGTACCCAAAAGGCTAGTTTACATTGGCAGTCCCCCCGCCAGAAAGAATGGGCAAAAAAGTTAAATAAATTTTAAAAGATTAAAACAAAAGTACAATCACATTAGCAATAACATACATAATTCAACCCTTGCAATATAGTTCATCCCCACATAGTATACACATCAGTGTTCACATCTTTGATTATCAACTAATTCCTAAGATTATACTTGAAGGTGTTGAATGAAATGGACTCTGAATGTGGGATTTTATTCCATGCAGGCGCTGTTTTATGAGAGAAACCTGATTGCCCAAATACCTCTTTCTAAAAAGGATTTTGCAGTCTCCTCTGGTGACTCTGGCTTCCCCTCCAGTAGCATCAGTTACAGGAGTGAAAATGAGTGGAGGTGGTGCAAAGTTATGCCGGATTTTGCCAGTTCTTAAAGAGAAGGTTCTCAACTTGTCTATTTTTGTAAAATTGCACAATGATGGGTTTTTTTTATCTAGTGTTTTGAGTGCTTGTTTGTATAGAGAAATAATCAGTGTTATTGTGGTGATGTGTTAGCATTATATGTTCATTTCATAACTAATTATACTGTACATTTCTCCAGACCTCTCTTAGTCTTGACAGAGCCTGAGGTATGGCCAGCAGCAATAGTAACCCCCCCCCCCCCATGTCCATTACCCACTCAACTCCAACATCAGACCAAAACCAAAAGTAAGCAAAGTGCAATACCAAGTGGGCCTCTTTTGAACAGGTTGCTGTTTGACAGCATTACAGATTCATACACTTCATCTACTAGTAGTACTACAGTAGTTTGCCACACAATGGTGGAATGAACTGCTGCCCACCCCAGTTAGGACAGCCGAAACCCGTCCAATCTTTCGCCGTCGACTAAAGACGCACTTCTTCAACCATTATCTGAAATGAAAAAAATCTAACCCTAACTAATTTTACTGTCATGCACTTGTCCTAATAAACTAACCTACACTGTAGCACTCAACACTTGGATGAACAATGTTACTCAGCTGATATAGAGTTGTGCCCTTCCTGATTACTTGTCGTACATAACTTGTAAGTCGCTTTGGATAAAAGCGTCAGCTAAATGACTAAATGTTAGCAGTAGACCAGGTGGGTAGACAGTAGTTTATATGTAGGATAGAGAAAACATGTAGATTTCCGCTGCCTCTGTGGACATGTGGTTCCTGAGATGCTGAAAATTCGCCAGAGTGAACTTGAGATTTTTCCAGATCTTTGAGATATGATTTTTGAATAACATTGCATTTTGTCGTCAAATGTTTTTCCAATTTTGGCTAAGTGTGAACCACAAATTAAAGTAGGAACTGAGGTAGAATTAAGGGGTGGAGCAGATAACTAACAGCAGCAGAACTACTAGGAATGTCTGATCACTAAGTATGTCCAACTCTTTCCACTTAAACTGCACAGACTACAACGTATAAAGTATGACATCATGCCAGTTAGGGTAACTTATGTATACTTTACTTACTCGTAGTGTATATTCTGATTTGTAAGTGTTTATTGCCCATATTTACTGTAACATAATATAAACGATAGGGCACACAGACCGTCATACCTTTATTACACTGTTTACTTGCTCATATTCTTATATTCAGTTACTTATATTGTTTACACTGCTTATTCTTATCTTTACTATAGTTTTATTGCCTATATTTGTCTTCTACCATCACCATGCCCGTACCTCCCCTCCCCCATGCTGCTATGACACCCAAATTGGAATATCCTAATTTATCTCAGTGAGTAGTACTGAAATCTCCATTTTAACAAGTCATTCAATCTTATATTGTTTAATCTTGTACTTCATTTGAAAACATGTGCCAAAGAGGCGATATAATTTCACTTGTTTCAACAAGCAAAAACAGCAGTGACCTGCCAATTTTAAGAGTAATTTGTAAAGACATTTATTTGAACTAGATCACTGAAGACTTTAGAAATCCTAATGGATCAGATTCTGATAAATCACATGAATAGGAAGAAGAGCAAATAACCATGGGATTTTCTAAATACATTTTAAGGATACAATTCATTCAATACTACCAGGCTTCAAAGCAAGAAAACGTTCTTACTCACAAGGCAATCGACAATAATGTAATATAAAATCTCTAAAGAGGTGCAACCTGAAACCTGAGTTCTGTTGTTCGCCATTTCCTCAACTATAGAAGGCCCAACTCAGGGAAAGGAAACAATAGGATGCAGGTTAAAAACCGGCGGAATGCTCCTTTAACACATGGCGTCAATCAAATTCAGCTAATCAAAATGTCAAGAATAAAAGTAGCAGGGCGGCTAGGTGGCACAGTGGGCAAGGCGCTCGCCACCAACGCAGGAGATGCTGGGTTCGAGCCCAGCTCTCGGCGTTGCTACCAGCTTGGCTGGTCGTTCATACTAATACAATTGGCAGTATTAGGGGGTGTGAAGCTGGTGGGTGGGGATCGGACGTTGTGGACAGCGACTCCTACAGGTCGGTTGGTGCGCCTGCGCAGTAGAATCAGGAAGCGACGGGGGCAGCGTGTCCCTCCCACGCAGACCCTCGCCGCTGAGAGATCGCGCTGTGCAGGTGAAAAGATGCGACGGCTGCCTCCTCGAGTACCGGAGGGGACACGTGATGCAAGGCTTCGTCCACATTGCAGCCGGCTTGTGGGAGGCATGGCCTAACAACGTTCGAGACAGGGGAGGGTAGAATTGGACAATACGAAATTGGGGAAGGGAGAAAAATAGAAAATGGGGAGAAAAAGTAGATTAAAAAAAAAAAGAATAAAAGTAGCAAATCAAATAATTTGTCAGGCCTTCTTGACGTTAATATTCACGTCAGAAATGACCAGTGCCTTCCAAACTAAGAGGCTCCAAAGTGTTGGAAATACAAATAAATCCTACTTTGGTACAAATATGTACAAGTTAGTAACATGTGAGAAAGCAGAATAATTGTCATCTATCTATATCTCATTTTAATCTGATGTAAATTCATTTTCCTTGTTTCCAACAATCTTCAAACAGCGGTCTGCCAGCTCCACAAACAGCGGCTCCTGCATGGCGGCCTTCATCGCGTCGTCTTTACGGTCAGCGGTGTCAACAGAGCGCATGAGCTGTCGGAGGTGTGGGTTACAAAGAAGATCTCTCAGCTTCTCCGATTCTCCTATAGAGGGGGAGAAACAATAAAAAAATTTGAATCCATCGTCTAGAAACTTGACTTATTTGAAAACAAGTAATTATGAGGCTATTACAGTTAAGTATGAGAAGACGGGTTGGTAGCCCCTTTCGTGACTGCGATACACCGAGTGAATCCACAGTCACTTCCTAGCCCATAGCAAACCAACCTATGTTGACCATGAAGGACTGGTTCTGCCCGAACTGTTCGTTATATCACAGAGAAATTTCAAATGTACTCACAGTTGCACAAGGGTTTCGGACAAAAATACGTGATGGTTTGAAAGCTCGGCGTTGCTAATAAACATTTAAAATATTTTTTATAAACTGGTCAACACTGCATTATTTCCGGCGTTGGGTGCATGATGCGCATGCGCTGTGATCACAGCGCAGGCGCACCAGGCAGCCAAATACGGAAATAAAGCCGTTTTGAGCAGTGTTGACCAGTTAATAAAAAATATTTTAAATGTTTATTAGCAACGCCGAGCTTTCAAGCCATCACGTATTTTACTATTTTTGTCTGAAACCGAAAATGTCTCTGTGATACTTGTATAACGAACGGTTCGGGCAGAACCAGTCCTTCATGGTCAACATAGGTTGGTTTGCTATGGGCTAGGAAGTGACTGTGGATTCACTCTGTGTATCACAGTCACGAAAGGGGCTAACGGGTAGGATACGTGATCAAAGCCACAACCCTACAAACAAATCAAGCACCGGGCTTTGGGCCCCAGCTTCCCTCTAGGGATCTCCATCAGTGTGTGGGGGCACGTTAAATTAAAAGTGTATAATCAAGCATTATATGTTATCGATAAGGTGCATCATCTGATAAGGTGTTGAACTTAAGAGTAACCCTTAAAGCAAAGTGTTAACCCTTCAGTAGTGTGGTAGTGAAAGGGTTAACCCTTTGTAGTGTGGTAGTGAAAGGTTAACCTTATGTAGTGAAAGGTTTTCTGTAGTAGGGTAGTGAAAGGTTAACCTTCTGTAGTGTGGTAGTGAAAGGGTTAACCTTCTGTAGTGTGGTAGTGTTACATCCCAATGTATATATTCCCCAGTGTGTGTCTCCCATGTGTGTGTGTTCTCCATTTTGTTTCCTCCCTCCAGCCATTGTTCCCTCCACCATTGGTCCCTGCCAGGCCTGCCCTCACATTATAGCAACACAGCACCGATTGGTGGATGGTTTTCCAGACTCCAACACTCAATCAACACCACCCAATCATGGATCACCCCACACCTGTTAAAACATGGCTTCTCACTTCAGTCTTTCTCTCTCTCTGGCATGAGGCTAGGCCTAGTGTGATTTTGTAACCTGTAACTTTGATAATATTGCATTTCGTTTATTGACCTTTGAGACTTAGTGGAAATTGCTTTGTGTGTGTATGGCCACAGAGAGAGCATTGTTAGTTATAGTTTGTTTGTTGTTTTTGTATATATGCTGTATTTGTTTTCTGTATCATTAATGTGTTTTTCTCTCTTTCTCAGGAAGCACAGATGGGGTGAGCTGCCATTTCCTTTGGATATTGTTTTCTCCTGTTTTGGTTAGGTAAGAGTAGTTTAGGTAATGTAATCTCTTTTACCATAGATTAGATTTGGGTTTATTAATTAGTGGTGTTTGTTTGTTGTTTTGGCCTGGGCTCACCCCTGAGCTACATGTGCTTCCTTTGCATCTTTCAATAAATATCATTGTTGTTTACAAACGTGGTCCATCTTTTCTGTCAACCAACTGTTATGTTACAGCCCTTTACCCTTAGACTCACAGGGGTCGTAACAGGTAGTGAAAGGGTTAACCTTCTGTGGTAGTGAAAGGGTTAACCTTCTGTAGTGTGGTAGTGAAAGGTAACCTTCTGTAGTGTGGTAGTGAAAGGGTTAACATTCTGTAGTGTGGTAGTGAAAGGGTTAACCTTATGTAGTGGGGTAGTGAAAGCGTTAAGCCTTTGTAGTGTGGTAGTGAAAGGGTTAACCTTCTGTATTGTGGTAGTGAAAAGGTTAACCTTATGTAGTGTGGTAGTGAAAGGGTTAACCTTCTGTAGTGTGGTAGTGAAAGCGTTAAGCCTTTGTAGTGTGGTAGTGAAAAGTTTAACCTAAAGGGTTAAAGCCATCGAGTGGTAAGCGGGTTGGGTGACAAATGGAAGGTGGCCCAGAAAGACAAGAGGATCCACTGTATATGATGCCATGAGCAGTGATTAAATAAAAGAATGGCGGTTCAGGAATAATAATAACATAAAATATAACGTCTGGGTTATAGCTACCCAACAGTTGGAGCCTCTGAAGTGGCACATGATCCGAAGAATTATCTTCACCCAAGGCATCTTCTACAGTCCATGGTTCTGTAAAAAGAACAACATTACCATACAAAGCCGTCCCATACAATGTCAGAAAGGTTTGCTAGTATACAATAGATCTACATCCATTTTTTTTTACCTTTATTTAACCAGGTAAAATGCTTGAGATCAAGGATCTCTTTTACGAGCACAAGACCTGACCAAAATGGCAGCAATAGTAAATTATAACACTACCATATGCATACTGCACCTTATGTGTCACTGTGAATACTGTATTTTTTCAGTTAGTTAGATAGTAAATTATATTGACTTATTTGTTTACACTGCTTGTGTTGTTTTTACTACCTGTACCCCCATGCTGCTATGATGCCTGAATTTCCCCAAGGGCATCAATAAAGGAATATCTTATCTTATAAAAATAATAAACCAAGTTACAACATATAGGACAAAACACAGACAGATAAGGTGAAGATAAAGGGGATCAAAAATAAAAAAGCACCACCATGTCCTTAACATTAGTAACATGTAGCGCCATCAGCATTATGTATCAATGCATTTGCAAACTCCCAATTCAGACGTTGCAAGGTCTGTGACATGAACTTTAAAACCAGGCAAGGTGACAAGGGCCTGTAGATTTTTGAAGTCCATTCCAAGTAGAGGGAGCAGAGTACATGAAAGCCCTCTTCCCAAACTCAGTGAGAGTTCTGGGGACTGAGGCATAAAGATAATCCTGAGATTGCAAACTGTAAAATAGATTATCAGAGATAGTGAGATATGTACTCCGGTATAAAGGTAACAGACCAATAAGTGCTTTATAAATAAAGGTATGCCAATGGAGAAGCCTACAAGTAGACAAGGACAGCCAGCCTACCGTGGCATATTTCATTTCAACCTTTATTTAAAATCGTAAGCATCTGAGGTTTCCCTCATTTACAGAAACGACGATTGTACAAAATGTAAAACAGTACATAATACAAACAATAAATTTAAACACCAGAGTAAAAATGAAAAACGTTTCAAATAATTTAAAAAGATCAGCCAAAACAGTTACAGGTAGTCACACAATGGTCTGAAATCATACGTTTAAACTAGGGATGTCCGATATTATCGGCATTAAAATGTGATATTGGAAAATATCTGTATCTTTTTTTTTTTTACATTTCTATAACCTTTATTTACCCAGGCAAGCAAGTAAGAACAAATTCTGATTTTATTTATTGTCAAAAGTATGCATAATGTTGTGTTAATTCCACAACAAGAGATATGTAATGTTAATTACCTGAAATTATTCCGTTTTGGGGGGGGGGGGGGGGGGGGGGGAACCCTGCATATATCGGTATCGGTTGATATCGGTATCGGAAATTAAGAGTTGGATATGCCGCAGCATAAGAAGACTGATTCAACTATTATTTTTCTACTAAATAGAGGAAAATTGGATCAGTTTCTGTACAGGAAACCAATTTTCTGTCGCAGTTTAGAGGCAAGATTGTCCACATGGAACTTAAATGTAAATTTCTCGCCAAGATATTTATACTCAGTGACTCTCTAGTCTCTATAGAAGAGCCACTGACAGTAGATATCCGCACATCATCAAAGTTAATATTCCTGGCTCTTGAAAACATAAACATTGTCCCATTATAAGATAAGAATTAAGAATTATAAAACCACTAACTCACATTTGCAATTTATCCTTTCAAACAGGAACATTTCCAAATAAAATGAATAGCAAAAGTAATACCATTATTTAAATCAGGGGATAAACACACTTTTACAAATGACCGGCCAGTCTCTCTCCTACCTCAGTTCTCAAAAATACTAGAAAAGCTTTTTTCAATAAGACTTTTCAGTTTTATTGAAAAAAATAACTTGCTTTCCGACAGCCAGTATGGTTTCCGACATAATAGATCAACTTCATTGGCACTTACAGACCTAATTGAGGAAATCACCACATGTACGGACAATAAGAAATTTGCTGTAGGAATATTTATAGATTTTAAGAAGGCGTTTGATACTATAGAGCAGGGCTATTCAACTGGCGGCCCGCGGGCCAGATCCGGCCCGTGGGATGATTCTGACCGGCCCGCCAAAGATTACATGATAATAATAAAAAAAAAAAAAAAAAATTTACTTTTTTCTTTTCATGTCAACGTTAACACGCACAATTGAGCCAAAAGTCACTCAATTAATGACAGATTTCATTGATAAATTGAGGGAAAACTTTGCAAGTCGATTTGATGAATTTGACATGTCCAGAGAATTGATGCATTTTGTGAGCAACCCATTTGCCAATGTAGCTGCTATTTCCACAAAAGGACAAGAGTTCCTTGCATCACTTCACATTGATGAAGGTCTCCTGCAACTTGAAATAATTGACATGCAAGCATCATCTGCTCTGAAGCAGGCACTTGAGAATGAATCCACCACAACATTTTGGATAAAGTGTATTCATGTCAAGACATTCCCCAAAATAAAAACGCTGGCAATATCTGTGCTAACAATGTTTGGCTCAACATACACCTGTGAATCCAGTTTCTCTCACATGAATGCCATTAAAACAAGCAACCGTGCCTCCTTGACAAATGAGCATTTGCATCACTGTTTGCGGGTAGCCCTCACTTCCTATGAACCCTCTTTCTCTGCCATTGCCCAGTCAAATAAGTGCAATCGCTCTCATTAGATGTGTGTATGTAGGCTAGGCCTGTCTGCCCCCCACCCCCCCTGATGTTTGAGAGTTAAGAGTGGACAATAAGTGCTAATAAGATGCTGTGATTTGCTGTTGTTGCACAGACATGAAGCACTTTTTCATAAGCTCAGCTGCACTATAAATGTGTTTTTTTGTTCAAGTGTTGATGTTAGAATGTTCAGATGCACATCATGCACTTGTTTGTTTTTTATTTTATTTTTATATTGAAATGTTGAAGAGGAGATGTTGCAGTTGTTGCACAGTCATAAATGAAGCACTTTCTGCAGGAGATGTTGCAGATGTGGCACATAAATGAAGCACTTTATTTGAAAAGTATACTACTTTTGCAATGTAGTTAAATAAAAGTTGTGAAAATGTGGTTGCGTGTTGTGTCAAGTGTACATATATTCATAGCACGGGGAGGCGCCATGGCAGTCCGGCTCCTGGCCCCTTGGGTTTCTGACAATGTGGCCCCCTGAACAATTTAGTTGAATAGCCCTGCTATAGAGTATAGATCATGGTATATTATTAAAAAAACTGGATCGATGTGGTATTAGAGGAACTGTTCTAAATTGGCTGGAAAGTTATTTGGAAGACTGTACAATTTGTACAAATGTATCATCAATCATGAAATTCATTCTTTTTGCAGATGACACTAATATAATTTGTTCAGGGCAAAATTTGCAGGATCTTTTGCAGGTGATCACACAGGAGTTGATAGTTAAAAATAGTTTGATGAGAATAAATTGTCGTTGAATTTGAGTAAAACTAAATTAATGTTATTTGGAAAGCGAAATAGTGATATAACAGTGAAAGTTATGATAGACAATGTATGTATTGAAAGAGCAAATCAAACCACATTCCTGGGTGTAATCATAGATGACAGGATATGCTGGAAACCACACATCAGTCATGTAAAATCCAAGATGGCCAAAAGTGTGGGGATTATGTATCGATCCAAGAATTTTGTCAACCAAAGGTCACTTCTCATCCTCTACCATGCACTTGTAGTCCCATATTTAAAATTATTGTCTGGAAGTATGAGGTAATACTTATCGTTCCAATATATCTAGGGATGGGTACCTTTCACATTTGAACCGATACCGGTACCTGTGAATCGATACCGGTACCCAACGGTACCTTTTTTCGGTACTTTAGTCTCAAGAAATTTAATTTACCTACCTCAGTCGTAAAAAAAAAAATCCAAACTTCAAATAACTACAATTTCGACAGTTTTCGGCTTGTCATTGCTCCGACTGCTTTGTTGTTGAATCAAGTCAAATCCTAGGTAAGCATATATTGTGCGTGTGAACGTTGACATGAAAAGAAAAAAGTTAAAAAAAGAAAAAAGTTAAAAAAAAAAAAAAATTAATACAAAATATTTTTTTTTAGGTTTCTCACTTGATTCGATACTCTGTAGTACCGACGTGTTTCGGTTCGGTACCTCAAAAGTACCAAATTCGGTACCCATCCCTAAATATATCACCTCTTTATATTCTGCAAAAAAAGGCCATAAGGATTGTGTACAATGCTAAGTACAACCAACACTCTACCCCATTGTTTTTACAAGCATCAGCTTTTAAATTATGGGACTTGATCAAAATTAAAACTGCCGAAATCATGTTCAAAGCTTCACATAACTCTCTTCCAACCCCCATCCAATATCGGTTCACTGAGAGGGTAGGAACCAGGATTTATAATCTTAGAGGGAAACAGAAACTCCAGCAACCGGGTGTAAGAACCACTCTAAAATCTATGTGTATATCTGTTTGTGGAGTAAGATTATGGAATGGATTGGACGAGGAGGTTAAATTGAGTACAAACATATACCAGTTTAAAAGAAAGTTAAAAAAAGGAATATTGGAAAGGTATAAGGAGGAGGGTGAACATGATGTTTGGCATTAAAAGGAGTATGTATCTAAAATATGTATTGACTGGTCAGACTCATGCGTGTCTTGTTGAGATGTCGGGGGATGTGGGAAGCGGAGCTGTGTTGCATGTTGTGTGTGTAGCGGTTGATGGTCGGGTGTGGGGAATGGAAGTTCACAGGCTTGGCTTCTTCCATCCCACTTTTCGGACCATGGGTGGTGTCTGTTGTTGCTGTTGTCTATCGTTTTGTGGTGGTTGTAGCGCTGTTTTGTGGTTGTATTGTATAGGTTGTATGGTTTGAAATGAACAAATGAAACCGATACTTGTTTAGTTTAAGAATAGGGGGCAGGTAACCATAAGATTTATTCTTCTTCCTGCTCCTTTTGCCCATGGTAGAACTGTATTTATGATTTTGTATGAAAACTGTATGATTGTATTGCTTCCATGTGGCAAATAAAAACTCTGAATCTACTAGCATTAAGAGTACAATGATACGTGAGTGATCAACAGCCAGTAATAAATCTTATGACACCATGATAAGTAGAGTCAACAAGCATATGCAATGAGGTAGAACAGGCATTAATGTACAATACATCGACATAATCGAGCGCTGGCAAAGAAAAGTGGCAGCAACAAGCCTCTTTCTAGAATGAAAAGAAAAACAGGACTCGTTTCTAAAAATAAAAAGCCCAGCCTTAATTTCAATTTCTTAACCAGATTTTCAATGTGGGGTTTAAAAGACAAGTAATCACCAGAATAAACTATCATCAGCATAACAATGAAAATGAGCATTTGACACTTAAATCATTTATATAAATTGTAAATAACAAAGGGCCTAAAACAGAGCCTTGTGGCACCCCCTCAACACAAGACATCAGAGGAACAACCAGGGGTGCAGTGGTAATATCAGAAGTGGTGGGATGGTGGGGATGACGCCCTGTGCACACGGACGGATACACGCGTGCATGCGCATAAATGTTCCCTCGTGTCGTGTGCGCACAGAACAGCTCCGACCAGCATTATGATTAGAATGAGTATTATGCATAAATATAGTAGGAAAGATGTTTGTATAGGAAATTACTAGTTTTAGTTTAGTGTTTGTAAATATTGCCTTGAAATAGAGAAGCTGAAAAAGGTAGCAGGATGTAGCCTTCAATATATAAAGAAATTATAATGTCAACAGATAGTGGAAAAACAAACAATGTTTTAAATGTAATTATAGTTACAATTTCTTTAATTGAATTAACTTAAAACTAGAAAAGCAAATACAAACTAAATTAACAATGTAACTTAAGGACAGTTTCCTTCTGAAGCACAACTTAAGAAATGTCTCATCCTTCCAGTCGGGACCATTTGGTTCCACAGCTCAAGCAAACCCCCACCAATTGGTACAGGGCTTGTATTTTGGTTTTGCAATTCCTAGTTCTTTGTTATGCTATTGCTATAACTCTGCACTAAAGGAAGTCAGTGATTTCAAGTACCTGGGCTCGTGGGTCAACTCGTCCGAGCAAGACCTTAAAGTGAGGAAGGCACTTGCGTGGAGGGCTCTGAACGGCATGACCAGTGTGTGGAAATCCAACCTCCCCCGTCAAATCAAGCTCAACTTCTTTCATGCAACAGTTGAGTCTGTCCTTTTGTATGGCAGTGAATGCTGGACCTTGAAGCCCACCCTGCAGAAGTCCTTGGATGGGTGCTACACCAGAATGATGCGTGTGGTGCTCAACATCAACAGGGATGAGCATGTCACTAATGCAAACTTGTATGGGGGGGTGCTAAAGGTGAGCGATAAAGTGGCAGTCAGGAGAATGAGGCTGGCAGGTCACTGCCAGAGACACCATGAGATGCCAACCAGCAAACTTGTACTGTGGGAACCAACACACGGGCATCGATCACGAGGACGTCCCACGTTAACCTACGTGGACGTACTCAGGAGAGATGTGGGAACAGAAAGCACCGGCGAGCTAGCCAGATGCATGGAGGATCGGGATGACTGGAAGCACCGATGGAGGGCCCGTCCGAGGACGACCTAGATAGATAGATTGCTATGCTATTCTTATACAAAGACTAGGTGATAGCTGAGTACCGGTACTTAAATACGGACGACGAGTCGAGTGAAAGTTGTGAACGCATTTGTGTGTGCACGCTAGGGCTGGGCAATTAATCGAAAAAAAAAAAATCGAGATCTCGATTACTTACTTAACTTATCCTCTTCGTCCTGGTTGGGGCATAAGGCCGCAATCATACACTGCCACTGAATCCTGTTTCGTGCTTTGGCCTGCGCTTTGTCCCAGGAAAGACCCATCTCCTTCAGCTCCATCATCACTGTCCTTCGCCAGGTGTTCTTTGGTCTACCCCCCTTTCTCTTCCCAACTGGGGTCCATCTCAAGGCAACTTTGGGTAACCTTTCATTGGGCATCCTCAATACATGGCCGAGCCATCTTAACCTCAGTCTTCTTATCTCAAGGGACATATGCAAGCTGCCTGTCTTCTTATAAAGTTCCTCATTCGAGATTCTATTTGGCCAAAAGATGTTGCAGATCCTACGTAAGCAGCTATTGTGGAAGACGTCAACCTTTCTCATATCCTGTTTTGTTACTCTCCAGTCTCCAGCACTCAGAGCCATATAGCAGGACAGACTTAACATTGCTGTTGTAGAGCCCGAGTTTGGTTTTAAGGCTATATTGTTTAGACTTCCAGATGTTGCGAAGTTGGCTGAAAGCACCTCTTGCTTTGTTGAGACGCGTCTTGATGTGGAGGAAGTTATGGACCACAATGGAAACAAGCCTTGGCTTTATTGTGTTTTATCCATTTTTGACCAGCGTGTTGACACTGTTATTGTTTGTCTTTCAAAATGTTTGTCCTACGATTGTGTCAAAATAAAGTATTCAATCAATCAATAGTTCACAATCAACTTAAGGGGATTTTTAAGGGTTTTTTAAAACCCTCTTCCTATTTCTTAGTTACCAACGATGATGTTGATCGGTAGAATCCTTTTTCAGCACAAGTCCAAGTCTTGTGATTAGGCAACATGGACAATGGTGAATTTGATCAATGCAACTGAAATAAGTACTGGGCTTTCAGACAGTTTGTGACTCATCAGTCGGTGGCTGGTCTGTGCATGCCATCTCAGCATGGTAAATAAAGTCAAAACACATTGAGCTGTGTATCACATTAATTGTTCACCTGTAACTGTTGATGGGTTGTGCACAGACGTTCATATTTGGAGAATCAACACAAAGGCAGACATTAAAAGAATCCCACAAATTATTTGGTTTATACCTGTAGGAGATGCTGTCTTGCCATCTGAGGTAATGGGTGCTGGTTGATGAAGAGGGAGGCACGTTCCTGCAGACAGGGGAAAGTAAACAAGGTGGTGATGAGTGAGAGAGAGTGAGAGAGAGAGAATCACAATTGACAGTCTATGCATCGTTCTTTTTCAGATTAAATGGCCAATCAAACTTGTTTACCTGCTTTGTGTCTCTTGTAACAGCTGACTGAGCAACTGAAAGGGAAAGAGACATGTTATTGTTAACGACGCATTAAAAAGGTAAATTGCTTTCAATAATAAAACGTAATACTAATTATAGGAAATACCAGCACTAAAAACATGCACCGTCTTCTATCTTGGCACAGTAGGCAGACAGACTAAATCATCAACACGATTTTACTAGCATAAAACAATAAGCAGTAACGTTAGCATACTTACTATCTTATTTTGCAGGTTGGACACTTGTATTTTGGCGCCTGTTCACTACAAACATTGCAGATTTGCATTTTGTCAAGTAGCAAGATAGAATAATGAACTAAACCAGTTCCTGATGATCACCACTGTCTTCCACCATGTGTTAGCTCGTGTGTTTATGTGCTGTTTCTTCTTCTGCTGCCTCCTCCTCTTCTTCTTCATTTGCATTTAATGGCAGTTGACATTACTGCCACCTATTGGATTTTTTCTGAATTACTTTATTTCCACATAGAAGGAAGATAAACGTAGATAAAGAAGATAAGAAAGGTAGATATACGTAATCAAAGCCGAGCCGCCGGGGGAGCTCTCATTAAAATTATAAATGTATGATCAAGAATAATTTGATAAGGTATTAAACGTAGAGTAACCCTTCAAATTAAGAGTTTAAAACCATTGAATGGTAAAATGGAGAGGGGGGGCGGGGGGGGGGGGGCTGCAAACAATTCTTGTTTAGGGCCCCAAAAAGGCAAGAGGCTCCTCTGTATGATACTAGAGCAGTAATTAAATTAAATAATAATAATGTAAAATGGTCTGGGGTATAGCTACTGTAACAGTTGGAGCCCCTGAAGTGGCACATGATCTGAATAATTATCTTCATCCAAGACAGTCTATACAGTCCTTGGTTCTATAAGAAAATAATATATATAATAATAAATAAATACTAACGTCCTTGTATGAAACCCTCCACCTAGACTCAGTCTGGAGGAGGGATATACCAGACCTGGAAAAAGATTTTGATTGGCAAGAAGCCTGGGCAAATGTTCGACTTGCATCAAGGAACCCGGACCATCAACAAATCAATCTTAACTATATTCATAGGACATACTTGACTCCTATAAGACTGAACAGAATGGGTCTTAAACAAGACTCCAAATGCTCCTTATGTACAAATGGGGACGAGGGGACATTTATAATATGCACATGTACTGGGACTGCCCACCAGTTAAGATATTCTGGAAAGAAGTGACCCAGCAATTATCAAATCTCTTAACTCTGAATATACCTGTACACGCCTCTGTATTACTGCTGAATGATGTTTTTGAGTGTGCAGTATCTATACAGCTAAAGAGATTGGTTTTATCTGGTATCACATGGCTAAAAAGCTGATAGCATCACAATGGTTTCAACCTGAAAAAATTTGCCGGAAGGTCTGGATTCTTACATATCTCGATGTGATTTATCTAGAAATATCTACAGCAAGAATTTTGGGTCTCAATGAATCCAAAATGTCAATGTGGTTAGAAGTGGTGGAGAGAATAAAAGCTAGCATATAATGGTAGGGTCTGGTTAGGAGCGAATGATAATGGATGGATTATCCATTGGGGGGTCCAGGGGGGGGGGGGGGGGTAATAGATAGCAGGTATTAGGGGTATATCTTGTATTAGACATTTATCTAAATGGTGATTTCATTGGATGTGCACTGTTAATTAATGCTTGTATATCTAATCTTGTGTTGTCATGTTTGTTTATGTGTTTTTGTTTAAAAAATAATAAAATAAAAAATACAAAAAAAATAAAAAAATAAACCTACAAAGCTGTCCCATAGAGTGTCAGAAAGGCTTGCTAGTATACAATAGATACATCCATTTTAAGATGACGTTGCCTTCAGTGTTGTTATCAGTTTCCTCTCTTGCTCCTTACCACATCACTCCCAGACATTTAACTTTGAAAGAAGTTCACAATCAACTTAAAAGGATCGTTTTGACTTTTTAAACCCTTGCCCTACTTTCTTGACACATTAATAATACAAAAAAAATTGGTCAATAATAATAATAATAATAATAATAATAATATCTTAGATTTATATAGCGCCTTTCAGGAGACCCAAGGCGCTTAATGCTTTTGGCTTGGACATTCCTGCCATCTGCAGCCCTTTCACAACTAGTCTGTGGACATTATCTATAGGCTTCCAAATATAAACACCAGCTATCTACATTTGTACCCAAACTGTGTAATAGCATCCTTGAGCAGTTGGTATTGTAAAACCTTGGTAAGAAAGGCCTCTTCCAGACTGTATTCAAAAGTACATCCTACTTCTAAAATGGTGACATCTCTACTGTCCTCATCAACAACAACCACAGCTGGTGTATTAGCTGTAACATGTGAGAAGATATAATATTCAGTATTACACAGTTAAAACATAGTAATTAAAAGTAAACACAAGAGTGTTACAACAGAAGATGGAGCATCTGGCGTTATGTCCTTAACTAATAGCCAAACAATTCTGTCACACCTTGCCATGTTCATTCCCTTATACACATAGCAGCCAGAGAGGGTACCAGAGAGAAAGATTGAGTCTAGTTGGAAGGACCTATAATCTGGCTTTAACTGTAAACATGACTATGTCCTCATCAACTGCAAAAGTATTAAATGAGAAACAGTATGATCTGAAGCAGGAAGGCAAGCTAGCTTTCCTTGTTGTTTTAAACCAGTCCAATGTTGTTGTAATTTTACAATGTACCTTTGTGAATTATCTGGTGCTAAATGATGTTCAGTATCAACAACAGTAGCCCTTACTGATGTCAGACAGTCAGTTATAACATCTTCAGAAACTATGACAGTGTCCAATCAGGTTTCATCCAGTCCAGGGCTACTCCAGGTCTTGCACAGAGGTCATTACGGTCGGGCCAACCTATGATTAGGCTTCCTTCTGAGGCCCAGGAAACTTTGCTCCCCCTCTCTTGCCAGGGGAACTTTACGTTGTTTCATGTCCAGAAACAGAGAAGCTCTAGCAAGTTCCCTGGCAGTCTTATTGTCACCAATCAGCAGGTTACTCAGGCGGAGCATCCTTGTATTATATCCACTCCACATCTGGAACACTGAACCCACCCTCCTGATTGGACTGGAATATAATGTCTGTGGTGGTGTGGGTGTTCAGTCCAAACCACCTCCTCATTAAGCAAACTATTTTAGCATTCAGTTCAATCAGTGTTTTTTGCACATTAGATGAACGTTGGATAAAAAGAACCCGTCTAATAGCCTCCAACTTCATCATCAGTGGTAGTGGTGAAGCAGCAATCAGGTTGAGACACACACACACACACACACACACACCTCCCTCAAGCTAAACAATGATATCTCCTTGGCGAATGAGCTCAATACCTTCTATGCGAGGTTTGAGGCTGTGAATAACAACACCAGCCTACAGACCACTGCAATAGAGGGGGGAGCCACTGCCAATGGAGACTCAGGGCTAGATCCACAAAGAATGGATTGCACGGAGCAAGTTGCACCCTTACTTACAATTCATTATGAATTGAAAATGGGGGACCAAGACGAAAGTCTTTCTCTGGTCTGCATCCCCTTAACAATTGTGTGAATTGAGCCGTACTGTATTGTACCCATTCTGCAATCTGTTAATAAAACTCTCATTCAATCAATCAATCTGCACGGTGATTGATTGAATGAAAATTGTATTAACAGATTGCAGAATGGGTACAATACAGTACAGCTCAACACACACAATTGTTAAGGGGATGCAGACCAGAGAAAGACTTTCATCTTGTTTACATCAGGGTCCCCCATTTTCAATTCATAATGAATTGTAGGTAAGGGTGCAACTTGCTCTGTGCAATCCATTCTTTGTGGATCTAGCCCTCAGTGTTCAGGATAACAGAACATGAGGTGAGGAGGACCTTTAAGAAAGTGAATATCAGGAAGGCAGCAGGACTGGACGGTATCCCCGGCCGCGTCCTAAAAGTCTGTGCGACCAATTGGCCCCGGTATTCACTGACATATTCAACCTGTCCTTAGAACAGGCTGTCATCCCCACCTGTCTGAAGAAGTCCACCATTATCCCTGTACCCAAAAAGTCCACACCCGCTTGCCAACCTGTTCCACACGATGTGAAAATCTGCATAAAATATATACCTAGGTAAATGGAATATTGCTCCAGTTCTACAAGGGCTATTTGCATATTCTTGGTATCTAGGTACATCTATGGACCTCAGGGAATGTATTCACAGTGTCAGAAATATTGTGTCTATTACTAGGCTTGCTTAAATTGTGATGAAAAAAAGGAGAATATGAATTATGATTTTTCTTTGCATCTTTGACAGTGAATAACACCATGATAATAATGACCAAATGTAAAAAACTGCCACTGATCTCGTTCAGTACCCTCTTGAGATCATGTGTACAAAAAATCTAAGGAAATTAATAAAGGGAAGATGATAAAACCGAAGGTTCTGTAGATACAGTACTGAATTCTCCCATCCGGACCAATGCAATTTGAAATATTATTATAGAATATAGAATAGATGCTTATACATTACCTTATTATAGTCAATTCGCACATTTATATATATATACATATATTATCTTTCAAATGCCCGAGTTCAATTTGGATTTAGTATCACCAGGCGTGCATAAGAACAGATAATGATATCTACTGTAATCTAGTGTACTTTTTTATTTCCCCCACAGTGCAACCGTTTTGAAACTAATTTCAGATCTAATTGTTCCTACATGCTAACAATAGGGAGGAGAAACTAACTGCATTTCAATATTTGTCAAAAACGTTACCTTTTGTGCCTTATTATCCCGAATAATAACAGTTATTGACATAATTCATTCAGAACGCTGAACTTTGAACCCCCATAGAACTTGCCAGGATGTGTAGTTCGGAAAAATTCCAACGCTCGTCGACAGCTATGTATGTCCTCTACAAATTGGCCGCAAAAAGACTACAATTCCCATGGTTCAAAATGTCCATTTACGTTTCCGGCTTAGACGATCGAAAATCGAAAGCTTAAAACTATCTAATGGCACTTTTAACCTATTACTAAACTAACGTATTGATGATAATATACATTCTACATGCTTTTGTGACATGTTAGTGATGTTAATACTTGAAAACGTTTGATTAAAAAAATTGCAAAAAATATGCAACACTCTGAAAAATATTGATTTATGATCATAGTCATTTTGGGGTCGGTACCGACCCTAAGGGGTGGAACAGGGTAATTGCTATCGCCCTGTAGCTCTCGCCTCCATAGCCATGAAGTGAATGAATGAATGAATTTATTCACACACACACACACACGATACATTACATGTAAGTATCCTCATGTGATATAACAATGTCGCAATTGTGTGCATGTGCCAGGTCTCCAAAGAAGCTATGTAAAGCTTTTGGAGGGAGCCTGAACACAGATATAAACAGAATATAAACAACAAAACAATAAACAGAAAACATACAACGTGGGTAGGTTTACACACCTTACCTATACTAACTGACATATAACATAGATACATAATACAGACAATTTGTATTCCTAAGTTATAATTTTAATTAGAGATATGATTTAAGCAGTTCCTCTTTCAGTGATTTTTTAAATGTTTTAAAGGTTTTAGTCATTTTCAGATTCTCGTCAAGCTTGTTCCAGATCTGTGGACCCCTGCATGCTATGCTTAGGCTAGCACAATTGAGCCTTCTCCTCTTGCCAAATATGCTTATTTCTTGTGTTGTGGATGTGCAGTGGTTGGCAGACTGGGACAAGCTCAGACAGTCTGTGATTCATGTTGTTGACAACTTGATACATAATTGATGCGTTTTGATGAATGCTTTGAGAAGCTAGTGAAGGGCTACAACTGTTCCTCCCTCCCCAACAATCTGGACCCCCTGCAATTTGCATATCGCCCCAACAGGTCCACGGAGGACACCATAGCCCATGTGCTGCACACAGCAGCATCACACCTGGACAAGAGGCAGGGGAACTATGTGAGAATGATATTCATCGACTACAGCTCAGCATTCAATACCATAGTCCCCTCCAAACTCGTAGCCAAGCTCAGGGACCTGGGCTTGAACTATGACCTCTGCCAGGGGGTCTTGGACTTCCTGACAGGAATACCCCAGGTGGTGAGAGCAGGCAACTGCACCTCCTCCTCCATCACTCTCAACACAGGGGCCTCCCAGGGCTGTGTTCTGAGCCCCCTCCTCTACTCGTTGTACACACATGACTGTGTGGCACAGCGGAACAACAACACAATCATCAAGTTTGCTGACGACACAGTAGTGGTGGGCCTGATCTTTGCAAACGATGAGAGGGCCTACCTGGAAGAGGTAGAGGATCTGGCGCGGTGGTGTCAGGAGAACAGCCTCTCCCTGAACATCAGCAAAACGAAAGAGATGATTGTGGACTTTAGGAGATCGGGGGCCAGGGACTACAGCCCCCTCAGCATCGACGGGGCACCGGTCGAGAGAGTGAACAGTTTTAAGTACCTCGGAGTCCACATATCCGAGGACTTGACATGGACCACACACAGTTCAAAGTGAGTCAGAAGATCCTCAAGAACTTCTACTTGTGCACGATAGAGAGCATCCTGACTGGTAACATCACCTCCTGGTTTATTTATTTATTTGTTTATTTAGACGGGACAGAGCATATTACTGGACACTACAAATAAATGCAGTGTAAATACACCGGATTTAGTAAGGCTGCTAATTTTCATCCACAGTCCCCACACAAAGCATAAAAACGAAACATGCAGGCAGTGAAGCATAACATGCTATGAGACAAGGCATAAAAACATACATACAGAAAAAAGTACAAGGTATAAATGGTGCACTACAATATAATTTGACTATACATGATCACAGGTTTGGTTGTCGAGTAACAATTTTTTTTAGATTGAATTTAAAAGATGGAAATAGTGAGACAAACAACAAACCAAAACATTAGATATTTACTCAACCTCTAATGTCTAACTATGAATGAACACAACACTCTAACTTACCATCTTTAGATAATAAAGTACTCAACCTCTACTGTATTTAACTATGAATGAACACAACACTCTGAACTTACTTTAGATAATAAAGTACTCAACCTCTACTGTCTAAAAATTGTAAAGTCAATTAACGACTGATGGCTGTTTGTTGTAGAGGGCGGTGGCAGACTTTGTCTGATACAGACCGTTACACTATGAGCTTCAATGTTTTTTTGCCCCACTAGTGTTCAAAGCCACCGACGCGCTCAGGTTGTGTTGCTTCGCAGGTCGTGTTGCTTCGCAGGTCGCCCAGCTTGAACTCGCCTCCTTGAGCCGGCTGGCAACTTCCTGCGCGCCACTGCAGTTGGCTGGCAGCCAATGATCGGGCCTTGATGCCTTGCAAGCCGCCGTAATGTGGCAGCCGCACTCGTCGACAGGCTCCCGGACTTGCCGAATGTGCGGTAGGCTGACGACAGCGCGGAAGGGTTTCTCTTCAGCAGAAGATACTGTTCTGTTTCATTAGGGGCTCTGCTTGGCATCACTACTGCACTTCCTCGCGTACGTGCACGCGCACTGAATAAATTCCACAAATGTACCTTTAATACCAGTATTAGTCTGACCACACCCCTCATCAGCTTACCTTCATAAGCAGGTGTGTGGTCACCTGCTCTCCTCCTTCTCGCTTTCACCACAAGGAAGTGCCTCGGTAGTACCCCACTTGACGTGTTGTTAGTTGACGTGGAGAAAAATTTTGTTTACAAGGAAGGAGATACGTTGACATCATATCTTTATTTTCTCTCTCACTATTTTCGAGAAAATACTGCGATATTGTCTTCGTACTGGAGTGTCTAGAAGATGATGATCATTCTAAAAACCCTCCACCGGTTTTCGTATTGGGAGCACGCCGCTGCATGCTTCTCAACTGCAGTTCCTTGCTGTGTTTGTTGGGGTGAAACCTGTCAGGCCACAGCTGAACTGTCGGACATGCCGCTGTTGTGAGAAGCGGTGCGTTCCAGGTTGGGTGAGTAGTGTTTGCTGGCAGGCTCCACTTGTCTGTTAGTGCTATGGGGGCTACTTGACAATGTTTATGGAAACCGGCCCCAGGCTAGGGTCCTTTGTTCAGCCACCTAGGCGACAGAAGGCCTTGGTCTGAAGACCATTATAGTTTAACTAGTGGGCCGCGACCATTAACACTGGTGATCCCTGTGTGTTTTGGACGAGTGGATTCTCTCTGTCACCGTGTTACGGCCCCATCTTTCATATCCAAATGAGAGTATTCCTTCACGAGGGGATATGTGCATGGATGTGCGATAGCGGCAGATCCATGTTCAAAGTCAGCTACACAGGCCAGTTGGTATTGTGCTGATTCCGTCGGGTGTTGGTAAAATCACCGTTGTGAAGCGGTGTTGACATCTTGTTTTAATAATAATAATAATAATAAATCAAATTTATATAGCGCCTTTCATAGAACCCAAGGTTTTCTCTTTTCTCTTAAGAAGTGAGGAGAGGTTCAGAACGGCGGCCTGTCTGGGTGAGTGTTATGTCATTGTTTACAGGTTCAGTTGATAGCTGCGTAGCTTACGGTTAGCCAGTCAGCTGTTAACTGCTGCGTTAGCCTGCTGGGATCGCTGCATGGCCTGCTCAGGTTGGGCCTACTGTTAGCCAGTCAGCTGTTAGCTGCGGTGCTAGCATGTCGTGATCGCTAGGTAACGTTAGCTTGCTGCTATAGGCCATGGCCTGGCGCGGGGTAGCTTAGCTTCTCGCGCGCCGCCGTGAGCTCGCTTCTGGTCGCGTGCGTTGTTAGCTCGGCGTCTCGCGAGCAGGAGCAGTAGCACCCGAACGGTTGGAGCGGCCGTTAGCTTGATGCTATTCTGTTGAACGTGCTTTGATTTTAACATGTTTTACACTCTTGACTACGACGTCATCCTTGACAGGGGATGTTTCGTCGACCCTGCCCTGAGCCAGGACGGCAAGGTTGCATCAACAAAGGACTGTAGTGCGGGTTGGAGCGGCGACGCTGCCCAGTGGAGCGGCTGTGTTCCTACGGTGTCTGTGACTGCACTTCGCTGATCTACGTTCCGGGTAGGAACAGGTTTGACCAGACCTTATAACACGTCTTCTGGTTTTACTTTTCTAAATGTATTGTGAATAACGATGTTTTTTCCCAAAACGTGTGTTGCTGCAATGCATTTGGGATACGGCGCGGGTTATGTGTGAGCTGTTTTTTGTCACTGGCAGTTAGCTTCTCCGTGCAAATCGGGATGTAATGATCTGGTTGTTGTGTGAGAAACATCATGGTGTTTATATGTACCGTGTACTCACAACTAAGGTAACTAACCTATGAAGCTATGCTTGGTGACAAGTGAGTGAAAGAATGTTCTTTTCTCAGCCTGTGATGACAATGAACAGTGTGTTCACATATTAACAGGGTTTCCTGTTTTTAACTGGCCGTATTGAGGGTAAAATAAGAGGATTGTGTTTTTCCCCCCGGTTCCCTGGGGACTTTTTCATCCTCCTATCAGACATGTTTGTGCACTAATTGTGTCTTTTGTGTGGTAGGGATGCGATGTAACCCTTAGCTTGATTGCTGAGGTTGTGCTAAAACTGCTGGAGAAACTTTATTTTCCTAAACGAAAAGATTGTTTGGTCGCTGTCGTGTGTGCTTAGCAAGGCCTGTGGCCGATACTAATCGAGAATGATGTATTCTCTCATTGTGAAAAACGGCGTTCCTCTGTTGAGTGTTTTTGCCATTTTTTGTAGGTGATGATGGGTTGTGTGTGTCATGTGACCTACAACTGGGTTGGACTGGCCACAGAAGCACATGTGTATGTTGGACCGGGGCTCTTAGAGCCCTCTCTATTCTGTGTTTTTCCTTAGTAAAAATCAGATAGCAGGTTAGCTCATGCGCTGTGTGGAGCTGTCAAACGCTTCATAGAGCTGACTATGACTGTGTCATATTCTCTTTTTGTCATTACATCGTATCATGGGTGTGGGGTCGTAAAGGGGTGAACTGGTAACCTTTCCTCTCCCCCTTGTTTCTGTCGGTCAGGGGTACACCCCCTGTCCTTCAAGGTTCCCGTCGCGTGGCGGTTCGGCACGTTACGGGGGGGGGGGGGGGGGGGGGGAGGGAGTTTCCTGGTCCCACGGCCTGGTATATTGGGCGTGTGCACCGCAGGAATTTCCCCGCCATAGAGTACGTCACCGTGCGCGTCTCTGTTGGTAGGACTTCCGTGTGCTGTTCAGGTCCATGTGATGGATCTGTTTCGGGGGGGTGGTCAGGGCTCCTCCTCATGGAAGAAGGAGTTCGTACTCCTTCTTCCATGTGAGGGAGCCTCCATCAGAGTACAGAGCCTTCCTCCTCAGATTGTCAAAGTGAGTGGACCCTCTAGAAGGGTCCTATTCTATTGTATATGTATTCGATTCATTTAGATTATTGAGTGTGTATGGGTTCAGTGCCTCTTCCCCGGAGAGCCCTAAAACCAATTTTTTACATGGCTCAAGGTGCAATATATTCTTTTCAATCTGTACAGCTCGCGTGGGAAGTCTCTCTGGGGATCCCTGTCTCCTTCCTATGGGAGGGTGGTGGGATGTAAAAATGTGAATTTTTTTTACCCCTGGCTGTGTAGACTGGGATACATACTGTTGATGCTTCCTTCTTTTCTATTCAAAAAGTTTTGGAGTTAGGGAGTGTCACACCCCTCTTGTCGTTCCCCTGGGCGCCTTGGGGATTCAATGACAGGTCTAAATAGCCTGTTCATTGATGGGGGTGTGTCCCGACGCACGTATAGTGCTAGCTCGCTGTAAACAGGCGACTGACTGGCACGCCTTGGTTGCTTGTGGTTGAAACAGCGTTTTTATAAAGCAACTGAGATGGGGGTTTTTCCTCTTCCGACGACCAAATCCCACGACCTGGGTTGGTTTTTCGACGGATTCTCGTTCATGTCTGGGGGATGATGACGGAATGGATCTGAACATATGTAGAGGGGTCTCACGCCCTTGGGGTGGGCCACCAGGCGCGGTTCGGCTGAACGTCTGGGTGGCGCCTTCTTTTTCATGTTAAGATCGACACGCATATCTGCCCTTTCTCCTGGAGTTGGCATGTCGGCGTGGTTAGGGCACGGGACTGGTTCTGGTCACGCTGGACCGGATCAGTTGAACCCGTTGTCCGCCGGGGATGCAGATCTGCTGTTCTGGTACCCTGAGGGACTTGGGCTTTTTTCAGGGGGAAAAATGCCAGGTCGGTCCGGGTGTCACAGGGTTAAGCGCTATGGAGACCCTGGTTGGGTACGTTTTTACTCAGCACTGTCGTAATGGCTTACGGCCATGCCAACCTGTACACGCTCGATCTCGTCGGATCTCGGCCGCTACACAGGTTGGTCCTGGTTAGTACTTGGTTGGGAGACCGCCTGGGATTACCAAGTACGGTGTGCTTAGGGGCTGGTTCTCCATTATTTTTCGCTCCTCTCTCACGCATGGCGAAGAGGGGCCTGTTGGGGGTGGTCTTTGACCTCCTCTGGTGACCCTGTGCTTCCCGTATCGCCAGGCCCGGTCCGAGGTAATGTTCGTCGACCCATAGGCCTGGGTTAACCCTTTTTTGGAAACTGAGACACTTGTACTGCGGTATAGCCGGTGTATACCCACAGGTGTGTTTTGGAGTTTTTTCTTGGGGGTTATAGGAACAACCACCGCATTGGGTAACACCAAGGTGGTTGATTCCCTGGTGTGTTGGAGCAGTGTCAACTCCCGGGTTACCCGGTTGAGGGTGCCCCTGCACGTTCATGACGTCTGCCAATCGTGTCAGCCTTCTCTGCCTCAACCCCTCTGGGTGGGGTTTTTTAAATGGAGGCTTGGTCATGCAACGACGCCAGCATACGCCCCTTCCGCCGGGGCAGCTGTGTTCAGCTGTCCCCTCTGGCGCCTGTCTCGTCCGCAGTCTCCAGGCTAGGGTTAACAGCCTGTTGCCTGGTTTTTCCCCGGTGCGCTGCCTGCTTCCGTTGGTTAACCTTTTTTTTGTGTGCTTACGGCCATGCTGACTGTCTGTTCTGCAGGGTCAGTGTGCCAGGCGGTGTACTATTGGGGGGACAGGGCCCGCTCGGCTTACGGCCGTACCGACCTGAACACGCCCGATCTCGTCCGATCTCGGAAGCTAAGCAGGTTCTGGCCTGGTTAGTACTTGGTTGGGATACCGCCTGGGAATACCAGGTGCAGTAACTGAGGGGCCTTTGTCCGAATACGCTGGCGATGTGGGGGGCGGGGCACTACGTGCCCACCTGGTGGGGTCTTGATGCTGGCATCATGGACTTCTCCGGGCCCCCGTTCCAGGGAGTCCAGTCCTTTTGGTGGGTCTGGGTCTTCCTTCGCGCTCCGCTGCTACGGCCTTGCCACGGGGTTGGGTTTTTGCCCTTGACCCCGTGATTCTGGGGGCAGTAACGAAGTTGTTCCTCCGTTCGTTCCCGGGTGGCATGCGGGTTGTGCGTGTGTGTAGTCGTGGGGTCAAGCCACGGTCTGCTCACCCTGTGCGTTGAGTTGCTTGAGTGCCTCTTCGCACGGTCGGGTCCGTCGCCTTCCCGTGAAACCCCTAATAGGGGGGATACCCTCCATTAGGGGGGGTCAGGGGGGCTCGGCCCTCCCTGTTCTGATGGTTTTGGGGGGCTGTCAGTGGGGTGTATTTGTCAGCCAGCGGCTCCGCTTGGCCTCCCCTTGTGCAGTAGTGATGCCAAGCAGAGCCCCTAATGAAACAGAACGTTAGGTTATGACTATAACCAAGTTCTGTGAATTAGGGGTGACGCTTGGCATCAGACGGCCGCTGCAGCCCTTGACCTCACCTTGTGGTGAAAGCTTGGGAAGGAGGAGAGCAGGTGACCACACACCTGCTTATGAAGGTAAGCTGATGAGGGGTGTGGTCAGACTAATACTGGTATTAAAGGTACATTTGTGGAATTTATTCAGTGCGTGTGCACGTACGCGAGGAAGTGCAGTAGTGATGCCAAGCGTCACCCCTAATTCACAGAACTTGGTTATAGTCATAACCTAACGTTTTACCATGGCCTTGATTCCAGCACGCAGGAGGGGGTCCCGTCTGTGTCGCCTCATATCTGATATCATCTCCTCAATTTCAGAGTTGTCATCATCTGAATGTGTGACAATAAGAAGGGAATAGGTTTATTTTGAATGTGTATGCTGGTATTGTACATGCAGTATAGCATAGGTAATAATTACCAGTATGCACATAAAATAAAAAGGTAAATAAAGTCAAAACACATTGAGCTGTGTATCACATTAATTGTTCACCTGTAACTGTTGATGGGTTGTGCACAGACGTTCATATTTGGAGAATCAACACAAAGGCAGACATTAAAAAAGAATCCCACAAATTATTTGGTTTATACCTGTAGGAGATGCTGTCTTGCCATCTGAGGTAATGGGTGCTGGTTGATGAAGAGGGAGGCACGTGCCTGCAGACAGGGGAAAGTAAACAAGGTGGTGGTGGTGATGAGTGTGTGAGGAGAGAGAGAGAGAGAGAGAAAGAGAGAGAGAGAGAGATTAACACAATTGACAGTCTATGCATCGTTCTTTTTCAGATTAAATGGTAAATCAAACTTGTTTACCTGCGTTGTGTCTCTTGTAACAGCTGACTGAGCAACTGAAAGGGGAAAGAGACATGTTATCATTAACGACGCATTAAAAAGTAAATTGCTTTCAATAATAAAACGTAATACTAATTATAGGAAATACCAGCACTAAAAACATGCACCGTCCAGACTGCCACAGTAGGCAGACAGACTAATTCATCAACACGATTTTACTAGCATAAAACAATAAGCAGTAACGTTAGCATACTTACTATCTTATTTTGCAGGTTGGACACTTGTATTTTGGCGCCTGTTCACTACAAATATTGCAGATTTGCATTTTGTCAAGTAGCAAGATAGAATAATGAACTAAACCAGTTCCTGATGATCACCACTTCCACCATGTCTTCTTCTTCTTCTTCGTTTAAGTTTCCGGCGGACTATACGCATCTAGGCGTATTGCCGCCCTCCACATGACAGTGAGATCACTGTAAAAACAAAATTATGGCGGGTTGCGACTACAAAAGCCGCACACCGCCACCTACTGCACATAGATATATATCTATGCTACTGCACACACCATTCCACAATAACCTTCTTCTTCACTGGGTATAGTGGCAGATTGCGACCACAAAAGCTGCATACCGCCACCTACTGTACACTCCATTCAACCCCATAACACACAAAACAACAAACCCATCCCTAACATCACCACCCTATCCAAACCTAATCTATGAGTCCCCCCTTGCCTCCTGTGGGCTGACTCTGACCTACTCGCTCACTAACACCCCCCTTCTCTAACGCTACTTGACCAGCCACCCTGTTTAACTCCGTCAAAACATCCTCCACTGTCAACCCCTCCATACCCAAGTGTCCCACTGCTGCTAAAACTATCAACCTAGTCCTCTCTGTCCTACTGCTAACCGTCGCTGTCGTATTCACTACTCCTGCCACAAAGGCCACCATACCTAACTTCTCCCTAAACACCCTCTCTTTCTTCGCCTGAACTTCCTCTACCACCCGATGCCCTATCCTAAAACCCTGCCCCCTATCTTGCTTTCCCTGATCCTCCTGCACTATCCTTACTGCCAACTGCCCTTCCCTAAACCCCTGTCCCTTGTCTTGCTGTCCCTGTCCTACCTTCCTAGCTGCCTCCGCATATGAAATTCTACCTTCCCTTCGCACCTGCTGGACCATTACCTCTAGCTTCATCGCCTCACAGCCCCAATACGCTACACTATGCTTCCCACCACAACTACAACACTTCGGCTCCACTCCCAGTTCACACTCCCCATACTTATGCTCCCCACTACACCTACCACATCTCTGTCCCTTCCTACACCACTTAGCTACATGTCCAAACTCCTGGCACCTGTAACACCTCAACGGATTTGGCACAAACTCCCTAACCCTATATGCCAAATACCCTAAAAATACCACTCTCGGACTAACCTCACCCTCAAACTGAATAACTATGGTCCCTGTCTCCTCCTTCTCTGCCCCTCTCTTCATCCTCTCTACACTCTTAACTTTCCCATTGCGTTCGTCACTCCTCAAATCCCCTAACAGCTGATCCATACTAACCTTAATTGGAATTCCCCCAATCACCCCCTTGCACCCACTATCCCTTTTCTCCCCTACTATCCCTACTCCACAGACCTTCACTTTTCCAATGCTCTTCATTTCCCTTGCCCTCTCTACCTGCACTACACTTACACACCCTATAAACAAGTTCCCATCCCCCAACACCTTCCCGTACCTTACCTCACCTAACTGCGCTTTAATGAGCTTTGACAGCTGTTTCGGCTCTATATCCCTAACTCCGTCTACTCCCTCAAAACGCACCACTACATTCAACCCTCCAAAACCCTTTCCTCTACCCTCATCCTCTGACCCACTCAAGCTATCTCCCCTCTCTTTCTTCCTCTTACTCCCCTTCCCCTCACTCTTCTTCTCCACCTTTGCCCACCCTTCTCCCCCACTCTCCTCCCCACTACACTCCATACCGTCACCACCCGAATCCTTGCCCTTGCTATTCTCACCCCCATCACTGTCGTTCCTCTCATCCTCGAGATATCTATCGATGAGCAATTCCCACTCCTTGCGACTCCATTTGTGTATCAAGTCCTCACTGAACTTGTTCAAATCTTCATCCACCCAAAACCCCGGATAATCTTCCGTGGGCCGGGGCCAACCACGAAAACTACACGTCTCAAAAACTGACCTGTGCGCCTCCCACCACTGATCACTCCCCTTCGAGCCATCAATCAAACTTCTAAATGACTGCCTCCGTCTCCACTAAAGACTTCTTCTTCTTCTTAGGCATCTTGCTACGACCAAACTCAATTTTCCTCTCCAAACAAATCTCAATTGATTTCGCAGCAGCAACAACAACAACCCTCCACTTCCCTTTGTTTTCCTCCCGACTCGGCAGAGCTCCTTCTTCTTCTTGATTTTTACGTGGTTGGCATCCAACAATGTTACCCTTCCACCATGTCTTCTTCTTCTTCTTCTTCTTCTTCTTCTTCTTCTTCTTCTTCTTCTTCTTCTTCTTCTTCTTCTTCTTCTTCTTCTTCTTCTTCTTCTTCTTCTTCTTCTTCTTCTTCTTCTTCTTCGTGTGCTTTCCGGCAGACTGGACACCTTTCGGTGTATTGCTGCCTAACAGATTTATCTTCTCACAAGTTCTCTTCTCCTTCTACTCTACCGCCATCTACTGGAATCCTACCTCCCCCACATTGTCCAACGACGTGCAGCTAACACTGCTTCCTCCTGACTGATTCCCCCTCTGTGATACATGCTTCGCCCCCCATGGCCTGACTCTGACCTACTTGCTCACTCACACCCCCCTTCTCTAACGCTACCTGATCAGCCACCCTGTTTAACTCCATCATAACATCCTCCACCGTCAACCCCTTCATCCCACTGCTGCTAGAACTATCAACCTCGTCCTCTCTGTCCTACTGCTAATCGTCGCCGTTGTATTCACCACTCCTGCCACAAAGGCCACCATATCCAACTTCTCCCTAAACACCCTCTCTTTCTCCGCCTGAACTCCCTCTACCGACAGATGCCCTTTCCTAAAACCCTGCCCCCTATCTTGCTTTCCCTGATCCTCCTGCACTATCCTTACTGCCAACTGCCCTTCTCTAAACCCCTGTCCCTTGTCTTGCTGTCCCTGTCCTACCTTCCTAGCTGCCTCCGCATATGAAATCCTACCTTCCCTTCGCACCTGCTGGACCATTACCTCTAGTTTCATCGCCTCACATCCCCAATACGCTACACTATGCTTCCCACCACAACTACAACACCTCGGCTCCACCCCCTGTTCACACTCCCCATACTTATGCTCCCCACTACACCTACCACATCTCTGTCCCTTCCTACACCACTTAGATACATGTCCAAACTCCTGGCACCTGTAACACCTTAACGGATTTGGCACAAACTCCCTAACCCTATATGCCAAATACCCTAAAAATACCACTCTCGGACTAACCTCACCCTCAAACTGAATAACTATCGTCCCTGTCTCCTCCTTCTCTGCCCCTCTCTTCATCCTCTCTACACTCTTAACTTTCCCATTGCGTTCGTCACTCCTCAAATCCCCTAACAGCTGATCCATACTAACCTTAATTGGAATTCCACCAATCACCCCCTTGCACCCACTATCCCTTTTCTCCCCTACTATCCCTACTCCACAGACCTTCACTTTTCCAATGCTCTTCATTTCCCTTGCCCTCTCTACCTGCACTACACTTACACACCCTATAAACAAGTTCCCATCCCCCAACACCTTCCCGTACCTTACCTCACCTAACTGCGCTTTAATGAGCTTTGACAGCTGTTTCGGCTCTATATCCCTAACTCCACCTTCTCCCTCAAATCGCACCACTACATTCAACCCTACAAAACCCTTTCCTCTACCCTCATCCTCTGACCCACTCAAGCTATCTCCCCTCTCTTTCTTCCTCTTACTCCCCTTCCCCTCACTTTCCCTACTCTTCTTCCCCACCTCTTTCCACTCCTCTCCCCCACTCTCTTCCCCACTACACTCCATACTGGCCCCACCCGTCCCCTTCCCGTCGTCATGGCCATTCTCATCCCTACCGCTATCTTCCTCGCCCTCCTCACACCATTTACTTCCATCACGATCCTCCCAATACCCTGGATAGCCGTTCACAGGCCGGGGCCACCAATCGATAGGTTTCTGCTGTGCCTGATCCCTCACAGCCACATCCTGCGCCTCCCACCACCGACTACTACCACTCCCACGCAAGTCTTCGCGGCACAGTTCCGACGGACGCAGACGCCGCCACTCGGCGCACCTCTCAAAATCCACCCTCCCACATGAACAAACCGCACTTCTGTCTTCCTCTCCAAACAACAGCCGCCCCCCACGAACCCGCGGCATGGCCTGCTACTCCCTCTCTCCAGTGTCAAAGGCTCAAATGTCACACTCATGCGCCAACCGACTCTCAGCATGGGGCCCGTCCTTCCACCATGTCATGTGTTAGCTTGTGTGTTTATGTGCTGTTTCTTCTTCTGCTGCCTCCTCTTCTTCTTCTTCTTCGTTTAAGTTTCCGGCGGACTACGCATCTAGGCGTATTGCCGCCCTCCACATGACAGTGAGATCACTGTAAAAACAAAATTATGGCGGGTCGCGACTACAAAAGCCACACACCGCCACCTACTGCACATAGATATATATCTATGCTACTGCACACACCATTCCACAATAACCTTCCTCTTCACTAGGTATAGTGGCAGATTGCGACCACAAAAGCTGCATACCGCCACGCCACCTACTGTACACTCCATTCAACCCCATAACACATAAAACAACAAACCCATCCCTAACATCACCACCCTATCCAAACCTAATCTATGAGTCCCCCCTTGCCTCCTGTGGGCTGACTCTGACCTACTCGCTCACTAACACCCCCCCTTCTCTAACGCTACTTGACCAGCCGCCTGTAGCTTTATGCCAAGCAAGCAGTGCAAAAATGCTTCCGCATTCGTCACCGCACGCCAGTGCGGTAAAGCGCCCTTCTTTTCAGACAAATGCTACCGTGCGTGCACCGGCGGCGGCGTGCTCGCTCAGGTGCGTGCGTGCGCCGGCGTGCTCGCGCGAGGTGCCCGCGCATGCGCATGAGATCCCGCCTCGAGCGGAGCTCAATATATATAAGTCACCGCCCCTTATTCAGTATCTAGCAATAGCTCAATTGGCAAGGCCACATGGCTGTGGATCCTATGGCTCGTTTGCTGGCGAGTTCGAATCCCATCGAAAATATTTTTTAACGTGATTTTTTTTTAACGTGTATTCTTTCGCCGGTTAAGGTTAGGCATGGTTAAGGTTAAGGTTAGGCATTGTTTCGGAGTTGGTTAAGGTTAGAACGGTTAAGTTTAGGCGCTGTTAAGGAGCTGGTTAAGGTTAGAGTTTGTCAAAGAGAATGGCAATATAATTTCTATGGTTAAGGTTAGGCATGGTTAAGGTTAAGGTTAAGGTTAGGCATTGTTTCGGAGTTGGTTAAGGTTAGAACGGTTAAGTTTAGGCGTTGTTAAGGAGCTGGTTAAGGTTAGAGTTTGTCAAAGAGAATGGCAATAGACAGCCTATTTCCGCGCGACCTGGGCGCTGGGCGGCGGAAAATGAAAGGCGCATTACTGCACGCCACTACGGTAAATTTTTGCACTGCTTGCTTGGCATAAAGCTACACGCTGACCAGCCACCCTGTTTAACTCCGTCAAAACATCCTCCACTGTCAACCCCTCCATACCCAAGTGTCCCACTGCTGCTAAAACTATCAACCTAGTCCTCTCTGTCCTACTGCTAACCGTCGCTGTCGTATTCACTACTCCTGCCACAAAGGCCACCATACCTAACTTCTCCCTAAACACCCTCTCTTTCTTCGCCTGAACTTCCTCTACCACCCTGCTGCCTCCTCTTCTTCTTCATTTGCATTTAATGGCAGTTGACATTACTGCCACCTATTGGATCTTTTCTGAATTACTTTATTTCCACATAGAAGGAAGATGAACGTAGATAAAGAAGATAAAAAAGGTAGATACGTAATCAAAGCCGAGCCGCCGGGGGAGCTCTCATTAAAATTATAAATGTATGATCAAGAATAATTTGATAAGGTATTAAACGTAGAGTAAGTAGTAACCCTTCAAATTAAGAGTTTAAAACCATTGAATGGTAAAATGGAGGGGGGGGGGGGCTGCAAACAATTCTTGTTTAGGGCCCCAAAAAGGCAAGAGGCTCCTCTGTATGATACTAGAGCAGTAATTAAATAAAATAATAATAATGTAAAATGGTCTGGGGTATAGCTACCTACTGTAACAGTTGGAGCCTCTGAAGTGGCACATGATCTGAATAATTATCTTCATCCAAGACATCCTCTATACAGTCCTTGGTTCTATAAGAAAATAATATATATAATAATAAATAAATAAACCTACAAAGCTGTCCCATAGAGTGTCAGAAAGGCTTGCTAGTATACAATAGATACATCCATTTTAAGATGACGTTGCCTTCAGTGTTGTTATCAGTTTCCTCTCTTGCTCCTTACCACATCACTCCCAGACATTTAACTTTGAAAGAAGTTCACAATCAACTTAAAAGGATCGTTTTGACTTTTTAAACCCTTGCCCTACTTTCTTGACAAAATAAAATAAAATAAAATAAAATCGGTCAATAATAATAATAATAATAATAATAATAATAATAATAATAATAATAATAATAATAATAATAATAATAATAATAATAATAATAATAATATCTTAGATTTATATAGCGCCTTTCAGGAGACCCAAGGCGCTTAATGCCTTAAGGCAGCTTTTGGCTTGGACATTCCTGCCATCTGCAGCCCTTTCACAACTAGTCTGTGGACATATAGGCTTCCAAATATAAACACCACCAATCTACATTTGTACCCAAGCTGTGTAATAGCATCCTTGAGCAGTTGGTATTTTAAAACCTTGGTAAGAAAGGCCTCTTCCAGACTGTATTCAAAAGTACATCCTACTTCTAAAATGGTGACATCTCTACTGTCCTCATCAACAACAACCACAGCTGGTGTATTAGCTGTAACATGTGAGAAGATATAATATTCAGTATTACACAGTTAAAACATAGTAATTAAAAGTAAACACAAGAGTGTTACAACAGAAGATGGAGCATCTGGCGTTATGTCCTTAACTAATAGCCAAACAATTCTGTCACACCTTGCCATGTTCATTCCCTTATACACATAGCAGCCAGAGAGGGTACCAGAGAGAAAGATTGAGTCTAGTTGGAAGGACCTATAATCTGGCTTTAACTGTAAACATGACTATGTCCTCATCAACTGCAAAAGTATTAAATGAGAAACAGTATGATCTGAAGCAGGAAGGCAAGCTAGCTTTCCTTGTAGTTTTAAACCAGTCCAATGAATGTTGTTGTAATTTTACAATGTAAAATTGTAATAATCAGCAGGTTAATCAGGCGGAGCATCCTTGTATTATATCCACTCCACATTTGGAACACTGAACCCACCCTCCTGATTGGACTGGAATATAATGTCTGTGGTGGTGTGGGTGTTCAGTCCAAACCACCTCCTCATTAAGCAAACTATTTTAGCATTCAGTTCAATCAGTGTTTTTTGCACATTAGATGAACGTTGGACAAAAATTAAATAAAAAATTATTGAATGAAAATTGTATTAACAGATTGCAGAATGGGTACAATACAGTACGGCTCAACACACACAATTGTTAAGGGGATGCAGATCAGAGAAAGACTTTCGTCTTGTTTACATCAGGGTCCCCCATTTTCAATTCATACTGAATTGTAAGTAAGGGTGCAACTTGCTCCGTGCAATCCATTCTTTGTGGATCTAGCCCTCAGTGTTCAGGATAACAGAACATGAGGTGAGGAGGACCTTTAAGAAAGTCAATATCAGGAAGGCAGCAGGGCTGGACGATATCCCCGGCCGCATCCTAAAAGTCTGTGCGACCAATTGGCCCCGGTATTCACTGACATATTCAACCTGTCCTTAGAACAGGCTGTCATCCATACCTGTCTGAAGAAGTCCACCATTATCCCTGTACCCAAAAAGTCCACGCCCGCTTGCCTTAATGACTATCGCCCTGTAGCTCACCTCCATAGCCATGAAGTGCTTTGAGAAGCTAGTGAAGGGCTACAACTGTTCCTCCCTCCCCAACAACCTGGACCCCCTGCAATTTGCATATCGCCCCAACAGGTCCACGGAGGACGCCATAGCCCATGTGCTGCACACAGCAGCATCACACCTGGACAAGAGGCAGGGGAACTATGTGAGAATGATATTCGACTACAGCTCAGCATTCAATACCATAGTCCCCTCCAAACTCGTAGCCAAGCTCAGGGACCTGGGCTTGAACTATGACCTCTGCCAGTGGGTCTTGGACTTCCTGACAGGAATACCCCAGGTGGTGAGAGCAGGCAACTGCACCTCCTCCTCCATCACTCTCAACACAGGGGCCTCCCAGGGCTGTGTTCTGAGCCCCCTCCTCTACTCGTTGTACACACATGACTGTGTGGCACAGCGGAACAACAACACAATCATCAAGTTTGCTGACGACACAGTAGTGGTGGGCCTGATCTTTGCAAACGATGAGAGGGCCTACCTGGAAGAGGTAGAGGATCTGGCGCGGTGGTGTCAGGAGAACAGCCTCTCCCTGAACGTCAGCAAAACGAAAGAGATGATTGTGGACTTTAGGAGATCGGGGGCCAGGGACTACAGCCCCCTCAGCATCGACGGGGCACCGGTCGAGAGAGTGAACAGTTTTAAGTACCTCGGAGTCCACATATCCGAGGACTTGACATGGACCACACACAGTTCAAAGTGAGTCAGAAGATCCTCAAGAACTTCTACTTGTGCACGATAGAGAGCATCCTGACTGGTAACATCACCTCGTGGTTTATTTATTTATTTGTTTATTTAGACGGGACAGAGCATATTACTGGACACTACAAATAAATGCAGTGTAAATACACCGGATTTAGTAAGGATGCTAATTTTCATCCACAGTCCCCACACAAAGCATAAAAACGAAACATGCAGGCAGTGAAGCATAACATGCTATGAGACAAGGCATAAAAACATACATACAGAAAAAAGTACAAGGTATAAATGGTGCACTACAATATAATTTGACTATACATGATCACAGGTTTGGTTGTCGAGTAACCATTTTTTTTAGATTGAATTTAAAAGATGGAAATGATGTACAATCTTGTATGGTCAGTGGTCACACACACACGCACACACGCACACACACGCAACAGAGGGAAGTGACTGTGCCTTTAAATGTGGACATGTTTATGTATTCTCGTGTTTGTGGCGCAACATCATCAGCTACCTATATGAATTGAAAATGGGGGACCCTGATGGAAACAAGACAAACGTCTTTCTCAGGTCTGCATCCCCTTAACAATTGTGTGTATTGAGCCGTACTGTATTGTACTTATTCTGCAATCGGTTAAATCGGTCATTCATTCATTCATTCATTCAGTTTGCAGATAGCGTCCCTGTCTTGATTTGACCTGTTCAGCGTCATCGTCTTGCTATGATCTGATTGGACAGCGAGAGGGGCCAGGCGGACGCTGCACGCGCTCTCCATGTCCCCGCTGCTGCTGCTGTCACAAGAAGAAAGGACTTGAAAGCAAGTGACCGACCCGCCGGGGACAACATCGGCAATATTTTTGTGTACACATTTGTGCAATATAAACATTTTTATTTTGGGCTTAAAAGGCGCCACGTTTTATTATTTGAATGGAACACAATTCAAAGTCTGCACGACAAGACAGAGCGGCCTCTTTGCGCGCAAGTGCATCTGTGTGTCTCGTCCTCTTTTCCTCTACTAGTAGTAGCAAGTGAGCTAGCTTAGCCTGTTAGCTCGCTAGCTATCTGCACACACTCTGGTCCAGTGGAAGATACGGCAAAAGGGGTTCACTTGAGAAGCTACCGTTGTTGCACAGACAGAGCCTCCGTCCTGCAGGAGTACAGGTCCTCTCCTCATGCATGCGCAGTCTGGGAAGAAGGCACGGTGTGCGAAGCGTCTTCAAAACAAGGAAGTCTGAAGGAACTTTGCGTTAGGTTAGCTACTAGCTAGATAACTAGCAAGCTGTATTAATTACATTGTTATCTTCGCAACGTCCTCGCCATCTGTCGAGTCCTCGCACCAGTTCGATCACCGGACAGCATCGATAAGTTAATCGATAGCGTCATCATCACTTAGATTCGTAGCTGAAGTAACGCTAGGCAGCGAGTTATACCTGTCTGTCACAGACTAGTAACTCGGTACTATAATAAAGTTGATATAAACTCAAACCAAACATGATTCCCGATAAAGTACCAGGAGAAGACGTTTACCACGCAAACGGGGACCTTAAGAAGTCGGCTCACGTCCCTAACTTTGACAAATACAAAGAGCTCTATGTGAAGTCCATAGAGAACCCCGATGGTAAGTTGAACGTTGACATTTCAAAACTGTGGGAAGACCACCTTTCCGTGTTTTATGCTTTTAAACGTTTTGATTGATTGAAAATGTTATTAACAGATTGAGATTGCAGAATGGGTACAATACAGTACGGCTCAATACACACAATTGTTAAGGGGAATGCAGACCAGAGAAAGACTTTCGTCTTGTTGTGTTTTAAATACACCTGTATGGGATCATCCCTATCAAAGCATTCTCTGTATTCAGACAGCATTTATGCTATCAAATTCTATCAATCTGCCTTGAGCCTTGATTTATTTTAAGAATTCACATGTTTTCCCTGTGCTCCAGGACAGTTCTGTCAGTATCTGTGCACATGCACCACCCTCCCCTAAAGTTAGACATCGGAGAGAGAACCCTCCAATCGGTGATGTAAACATCTGGGGCTGCTCCATAGGCAATGGACGGGGGCTCTAATGTTATGAGGCCATTCATTGTCTATATGGAGCAGCCCCAGATTGAACACCCCAGTTTGGAGGGTTCTCTCTGATTTCTAGCTTATGGGGAGAGTGGTGCACAAATACAAATAAGAATGTCCTGGGGCACAAGAAGAACATAATATGTAAATTAAAATGGGTGCACAAACTTGCTTGACAGTGTAGTTTGGCATCATGGGTATAGCTTAATAAATGTACAATAATGATTCATATGACTGCATACAAAATATTGCATTTGTTCGGTAAATAACACTATTGTGTGCTTAATAAAGTCATAACGTCAGTTATGCAGGTGCCAGGGCCCTCATTCATCAACGTGACGTGGAAAATGTTCTATTTCCACACGTAAGCACAGAATTTAGAATGAGTGCACGCACAAAATAAACGGGATTTACCACACGTGCGTACGCAGGTTCTACGCACACCTGTCATGATAAATATCACCGTGGCCCTGCGCCGAGGCTCGTGCACACTTTCACGTATTTGCATACCAGAACCACCCGATTATTCGATTAACCATATAGTGGACCACCCCCATGAAATGTGGAAAAGTGGACTAAGCCGAGGGTGTTGTACACTGTCTGATATTATATCTATTAACTTCCTAAAAGACCATTGCTGCCTGGACACCGCAAACACTAATAAAGACCATTAACCACTGTTTTGCCGTTGGCCGTTAGTGTCATTAATGCATGCTGGAATAAGAATGCCTTTCTTAATTTATTTTTAATATTAATAATTATTATAATACAATAAAAGACAGCTCCGTCTTTTAATACACATATATTGTACAGTAACGTCAAATAAATACTACAGTCCCCGCTGAAATAAAGGTTCTGCACGCACATACCAGCAGTGATCTACAGCATAAAAGATAGCCACTTTATAATACTATTCTGAGTAGATAATTCATCTGTATCGCAACAGAGTCACGGATCTGGTCGGGGCAGGTAGCATTATGTCGGGAAAATCCTTATGAAATAAACAAAAGTGAATTAAAGAATTTAAAAACAAAGTTTAGCATATTAAATTGTTTTATAAGCTTTCTGAGTAGATAATTCATCTGTATCGCAACAGAGTCACGGATCTGGTCGGGGCAGGTAGCATTATGTCGGGAAAATCTTTATGAAATAAACAAAAGTGAATTAAGGAATTTAAAACGAAGTTTAGCATATTAAATCGTTTTATAAGCTTATAGCTTTTTTCGTGCTGATTGGAGAAGGGTCCAGCTGCAGAGCCGGAGAGCAACTCTCAGGGCCAAGATAGCACTTATACTATTTTGAGAGAGACAGCAGAGAGACAGACAGCAGAGAGACAAACAGACAGACAGACAGAACAGTGTCTGTCTGTGTGTGTGTGTGTGTGTTTGCGTGTGTGCGTGCGTGTGTGACTACTAGTCTAATAGTAGAGACTCAGCCCCCCCCCCTCTGGACCACCTCCTAGTAGAGACTTCTCTAGGAAGAAGACGAAGATGAGGATTAAGGCGAGACACTGCAGGTGAATAGGCAAATATACTTTTTTTGTTGATTTTGAGATTTTGTTATATTTTGCTTCCTAAACATGTCTTCTATGAAACTAGTGACAATAAAACGTCAATAACACACATTTAGTTGTTCATTTTACTTCATTTTGCCTTATTGCATCCATAAATGTCCACATATTTAATGGGGAAGTGCCTCATTTGCATATATAAACATACATTTCAGAAAACTTGTCTCTACTAGGAGGTGGTCCAGAGGGGGGGGGTCTCTACTGGGAGGTGGTCCAGAGGGGGGGGGGTCTCTACTAGGAGACTAGTGGTCACACACACACACTGTGGAACAGTGTCTATCTGTCTGTCTGTCTCTCTGCTGTCTGTCTCTCCGGCTCTGCAGCTGGACCTTCTCAAATAAGCACGGAAAAGCTTTTAAGCTCATAGCTCCAATTTGGGTCCCAGAGAGAAAGACCTATTCCACATGCTATTTAGGGTTTGACAATAATTACACTAATATCGCTATTTCACAATGAACTATAATGAATTACGGGGGTCATACAGAACACGCGCCAGTGTCTTTATTTCCGCGTTGAAACGAATGCATGTACTGAGGAGCGCTTGTGCCGTAGTAACGATATTCTACCACTGGGCGTCAGCTAAGCATGCTCAGAGCTGTGCGTACACATAAGCACGAAGTCAAGTTCAAGTTGAAATTGATGAATCCCACTCTTTGCTTAGAAATGGTCGTACGCACAGCTTAAGCACATATCTGTGCGTAAGTCACGTTGGTGAATGAGGGCCCTGGGCCCTCATGCATCAACGTGGACGTAGAACTTGACCTACTTCCACACGTAAGCACGGAATGTAGAACTAGCGCACGCACAGGGAAGTCGGCATTCATCACACGTGCGTACGCAGGCTCTATGGTCCTCCGTGTTGATGAATACCACTTTGTTCTACCGTCAATGCTCGTGCATGATTATCCATATATGGTCATGAAAATGAGGAAACACCCCCCATGGGATGTGAAATAATGGACGGACCCGAGCGGGACACTGAGAAACTCCACGGAGAATTCACTGCTGTCGAACCAAGAAGACACTATCGCGTATTGTGGGATAAATAAAAGGCGGACTTGTAAACGGTGATGTCAGATATCAACGGCTCCCTAAGACCATTGCTGCAATTCTGCCTGGACAGCTCAAAATACTAATAAAGACCGTTCGTTGACCACTGTTTGGCGTTGGTTGTGTGTCATTATAACCGTGCTGTAATATGAATGCCTTTATTAGTTGTGTTCGATTGGCTATATGATTTTTAGATGCATCTATTTTGTTGTCGGCTAATAAAGACCGCGCTGGAATATGACTGCCTTTTCCCGTGTTGTTTGATTAATACCCCAGGGATTAAAGTTCTCCTCAATTTGATTCCAAATCGCGATGGATCCCCCGTCAATCTTCTACCTGCTGCATATGATTTCTAGAGGCATACTACAATCTATTTTGATGTCAGTATTGGGTAGCCTATATAAACAATATAATACGAGAGCATATACAAGAACAATGAATCTCACTGCATGTATGATAGCCTGCCTTTCAATACATGAACTTGAATTCCATCATGTTTGTGTGCGGGACTCACAAGGCTGTTGTCGCAATGGGTGGTACCGGTGTACAGTAATAATAACAGTCCACACAATATCACGATCCATGCCATAGCCTATGTTCTATTAGGACATGATCTGTGACGACAAATGTTCTAGAATGTTTGATTAAGATATCATACTCTGACAGCATGCCTATGAGCAACAAAAACGCGAACTTGAATCCCATCATATACATAGTCCGTCCACTATAGTGTCATTGCAATGCGTTGTCTATTCTTTCTTATACAGTAAAAAGGGGGAAGAACACTATATTCATATGCCTTGTATTCTGCTTACAGCTTCGAAGTTCCACTTGTTTCGTTTAACGTAAAGCCTTTTAAATATAATCAAAACGTTCCCGTGTTTCTGCGGTCTGCGCAGAATAATAACGAGTTGAGCTTTATGATTTATGATGAATTGGAAATGGGGGACCCTGATGTAAACATGACGGAAGTTGGTCTGCATCCCCAATTAACAATTGTATGTACTGAGCTGTACTGTACTGTACCCATTCTGCAATCTGTTAATAAACTTTTCAATCAATCAATCAATCAAGCTACGCGGAGCGCAGTCAGTCAGTAGCCTACACCCCGTATATTCCGATAACGCTATATAAACCATGCTGCATTCATTCTGAGAGAAAGATCTATTATTCCAAATGCTATTTATAGGGTTTTGACCATAATTACACTACTGTTGCTATTTTACAATGAACTATAATGAACTACGGTTCGTACAGAACGTGCCAGTGTTATTATGCACAGAAGCTCATTTCCTTGTTGTAATAATATATTCTACCACTGGGCGCTAGGTACGCCAGGTCTGACCTGTGCGTAGATGTACGCACGAAGTCAAGTTCAAGTTGAAGTTGATGAATCCCACTCTTTGCTTAGAAATGATCGTACGCACAGGGTAAGCACAGATCTGTGCGTAGAACACGTTGATGCATGAGGGCCCGGCCCTGGACTTTCATTGCCCTGCAAGGCAGTGAGCCTTTCTGTGGCCATAGCAGTGCGAGAGAGAATAGGGAAGGAGAGAGGCTGTCCAACTACAGCTTTGAAAAGTGTATCTTTGACACCATTGTAATAGTGGCCTTTCACAGAATGTTTAGAATGCCCATTTGTCCTCCATATTGGAAGAAACAATGGTTGCTATGTGCAAAACAATGCTTGCTATGTGTTGACGTGAGAAATGTATTAAATGTTTTTTTTATTTATCATTTGGTGTTTACTAGATCTTGTAAACAAGTTGCAGTGGAACAGTAATATTGTGCCTTTCCAATATTTTACATACTGCACAGAAATTACCCATTTCCTTTTGATAGCGGTTACAGCAGGCAGCCATATTGGAAAGACTCACCAGTGAAACCTTTATTGTTAGGAGCTCAGTATACAGGTTATAATGACTCCACAACTGATCTATCTCAAACCCAGCCCCCTTTTCTTGATCCTCCAATCACAGCTGTTGCTGATCAAGAAAACAGGGCAGAGTTTGAGATGGGTAAACGATTGCACCCATCCTTCTGAGCACATGTACAGCGTTGGCACTGCAGTGCACTTGTTAAATCAACTCTGTAAATGGTAACGTTCCTTGCTAAAAAGGAGACCATGCAAGTGTAGGCACACTCACTGACCAGTGAAAGTGCAGATGATTGTACCTTTGAATGGCAGTGTTTCCCCCCGATGTTTTATATGTATTTATTTATTTATTAGATTCTATTAGAGGTTCACCTATGCAACATTTCCCCCTGACGGACAAAGTACAAGTACTACATCATTGTCAGTAACATACTTGCTGATTGGACCAATATGACTACTTTCCTCCTCATACTGTACCAAATGTTTCCCATGCTGTGATTCGCAATGGAGTGGCCCAGGCCCATGCTAAAACATAGTCGCCACACCTTGAAGTCCCTTTGCAGTGCATGGAAATAACAGGTGGCTTGTAGATTCCTCATTTCACCTGGCATTTCGATTTTGGTGCAGCTAAAGAAGTAAGGGAACAAAATTGTGCTAGACTCTCTAAATTCGTCAAACAGCCACCTCTAGGCAAGAGAGCCCTGCTTGCTACTGCACTTTGTTCACATAATTTTATTTTATTGTGGTCTGACGTGTCAGTTGGAGTTAAGTAACTTGTTAAATCAAGTGCACTTGTTAAATCAACTGTGTAAACCAGACCTCTCTTGGCAGAGCCTGAGGTATGGCCAGCAATAGCAACCCCTCCTCTATCTCCACTCAACTCCATCCCTCACATCAGGTCTATGTGGATGTTTTTCAAAATGGCTGCATTTCAGTTGATATTGTATGTGTCAAATACTCCCCTGTGGAACTTTTATTGTTAGGTGCTCAGAAGGAGCGCCCGTATAACGACTCCACACTTGATCTATCTCAAACCCGCCCTCTTTTCTTGATCCTCCAATCACAGCTGTTGTGTTCCTCATCCGAGGATCAAGAAAAAAGGGCAGAGTTTGTGATGGGTAAATCGCACCCATTCTTTAGAGCACCTGTACAGCGCTAGCAGTGCACTTGTTAGATCAACTCTGTGAGCCAGAGCTCTCTTGGCAGAACCTCAGGTGTGGCCCACGCAACACCAACCCACACATCAGACCAAAATAAAACATGTAAACAATAGCAATACCACAAGATTTTCAGAGACTATGGGGGGTGAACCTCTGACCCTCTAGGGGGGTCCGGGGGCATGCCCCCCTGGATTTTTGTTGTTGTTGTACATTTTAAAGTTAAATGCATCAATCTGGTGCACTTTGAGAGCAAAATAAAGAGGCTAGAGCTCAGATGAACTTTGTGCTCAAAGCACAAAATCGACTAGACTAGTGCTTCCCAACTGTGTTGAACTGGTTTATTTTTTAGAAAATAAAAAAAATATAGTGGATTACTATTATGACTATTACCACTGCCAATACTACTGATACATCCCTATTGGCAAACTTTATATAAAAAAAAAAATTAAAAATAGTAAAAAAAAATATATATATATTACATTTTTTTGTTCATTATACAACTGTGGCGGCCCGCCACAGTCTAGGTCATTAATGGGAAACCCTGAATACCAAGCGGGTCTCTTTTGCTTAAAGGTTTCCGTTTGACGTTGTTAAAGAGTCTACTTTTAAAGCCCGTCAGATCGCATTGACGCGCCCTCACGTTTCTCGTCTTCCTGTCCTTTCAGAGTTCTGGGGAGACATCGCCAAAGACTTCTTCTGGAAGACCAAGCACACAGGCAGCTTCCTGGACTACAACTTTGACGTGACTAAAGGAGAGATCTTCGTCAAGTGCATGGAGGGCGCCTCCACCAACATCTGCTATAATCTGCTGGACCGCAATGTTCACGACAGGAAACTAGGAGACAAAGTAGCTTTCTACTGGTTGGTATTAAGAGTCTGTTTTATGTGTTGCAGAAGCAGATGGTGACATTTGTGTGAGAGATGTCTGTTAGTTTTGTGTGTGTGAGTGTGAGAGATGTGTGTTAGTTTTGTGTGTGTGAGAGAGTGAGAGATGTGTGTTAGTTTTGTGTGTGAGAGATGTTTGTTGGGTTTGTGTGTGTGCGTTTGCGTGTGGGAGAGAGTGAGATATGTGTGTTGGGTTTGTGTGTGTGAGAGACTGCGAGATGTGGGTGTGTGTCTGAGATACTGCGAGATATGTGTGTGTGTGTGTTGGGTTTGTGTGTGGGAGAGAGAGAGAGATGTGGGTGTGTGTGGGAGAGAGTGCGAGAGATGTGTGTCTACAGTACCACTGGTATGGGTGTGTGACTGTGTGTGCATACTGTGGAGTGTATGAAAAAAATCTTCCACCAAAATGTTGTTACAATGTAGTTACTGGATCACAAGTTCACAACATCCATGACGGAAGACTCTGAGATTTAGTAGCCTAGTACAAGAGTGTGTGAGAGGGATGTGTTTGTTTGTCAAGTGGGAGCAGCCACTAATAATCTCCTGGATTAGATCACCCATGATGATATACTAAACTAGATTACTACTAAAAAAAAAATGGGTTGGTTCCGGTTGCCGACCGACCCTGCCGATTTAGGTGCGAGTACGACCCAATTTATTTTATGAGTTAAAAAAATTTCTTTTTATTTTTTTTTAATTTTTAATTTTTTACAATAAAATTTCATAAAAATCTTAGTCAAACCTTTAGTATTATGGATATTAAACATGCTGGCAGAGTACATGCATCCATGTTGTCGTGAACATTTTAATTAAATAAAGAAATTCCCTATCCATAGTTGCCGTGGGAAAAAATAAAATAAAATAAATTCCCTACCTACCCATGGCCTTAACTGACAACCAACAGGAACCAAACAATTTTTTTATGCCTTTAGTGTGTGAGTGTGTGGACTGGAATATCCACTACTGGTTAGTTATTAGAGTGGGCGGGTGTTAGGTGTGTGTTTTGAGTTTGTGCCCATTTCCTAATGCAGTGTGAGAGTGAGCAGGTCGGCACCTTGCATGGTTGCCTGACCTCCACCATCGGTGTATGAATGTGTGACTGAATGGGTGAATGTAAGGCATGAGTTGTAAAGCGCTTTGGATTGTCCTGCATTTCCTAATTGGAAAGAGAGAGACAGACACAGTATTTCCTAATTTGCTTGAGTGTGTGTGTTTGTGTTTGTTTTTCTTGTGAAAGCTGCCAATTCCCTCACTCTTTCTCTTTGGATCATTGGCTGATGATTACATGCAGAGAGGGGGAGAGAGTTGCATGTTCTGTCTGTGTGCACATGTGCGCCAAAAAGGGGCCTGTGAGGCCGTTAAAACTGTTACTCTGCCCCTTGGGTCTGATTCCGAGAGGGAGAGATAGAAAGCGAGAACTGCATGTCTGCAGGGTTTGTGTTTCGCAATGTGTTTGTGTTCCTCCACATTATGTCACAATATTTGATGCGTAATCTGTGGTTCTGTATCGTTAGTGGCTTAGCTTGGCATCACACTGCACTATCTCGCGTACGTGCACGCGTACTGAATAAACCACAAATGTACCTCTAATACCAGTATTAGTCTGACCACACCCCTCATCAGCTTACCTTCATAAGCAGGTGTGTGGTCACCTGCTCTCCTCCTTCTCGCTTTCACCACAAGGAAGAAGTGCCTCGGTAGATCCCCACACTTGACACCATGATGGAAGAAATTGGATTAGGAACAGCTTTGGGAAACGAGGATACGTTGACATCATATCTTTATTTTCTCTCTCACTATTTTTCGAGAAAATACGGCGATATTGTCTTCGTACTGGAGTGTCTAGAAGATGATGATCATTCTAAAAACCCTCCACCGGTTTTCGTATTTGGAGCACGCCGCTGCATGCTTCTCAACTGCAGTTCCTTGCTGTGTTTGTTGGGGTGAAACCTGTCAGGCCACAGCTGAACTGTCGGACATGCCGCTGTTGTGAGGAGCGGTGCGTTCCAGGTTGGGTGAGTAGTGTTTGCTGGCGGGCTCCACTTGTCTGTTAGTGCTATGGGGGCTACTTGACAAAGTTTATGGAAACCGGCCCCAGGCTAGGGTCCTTTGTTCAGCCACCTAGGCGACAGAAGGCCTTGGTCTGGAGACCATTATAGTTTTAACTAGTGGGCCGCGACCATTGACACTGGTGATCCCTGTGTGTTCTGGACGAGTGGATTCTCTCTGTCACCGTGTTAAGGCCCCATCTTTCATATCCAAATGAGAGTATTCCTTCACGAGGGGATATGTGCATGTAATGTGCGATAGCGGCAGATTCATGTTCAAAGTCAGCTACACAGGCCAGTTGGTACTGTGCTGATTTCCGTCGGATGTGGTAAAGTCACCGTTGTGAAGCGGTGTTGACATCTTGTTTTCTCTTTTCTCTTAAAAAGTGAGGAGAGGTTCAGAACGGCGGCCTGTCTGGGTGAGTGTTATGTCATTGTTTACATGTTCATAGCTTACGGTTAGCCAGTCAGCTGTTAACTGCTGCGTTAGCCTGCTGGATCGCTGCATGGCCTGCTTAGGGCCTACCATTAGCCAGTCAGCTGTTAGCTGCGGGGCTAGCATGTCGTGGTCGCTAGGTAACGTTAGCTTGCTGCTATGGCCATGGCCTGGCGCGGGGTAGCTTAGCTTCTCGCGCGCCGTCGTGAGCTCGCTTCTGATCGTTAGCTTGATGCTATTCTGTTGAACGTGCTTTGATTTTAACATGTTTTACACTCTTGACCACGACGTCATCCTTGACAGGGGATGTTTTCGTCGACCCTGCCCTGAGCCAGGACGGCAAGGATTGCATCAACAAAGGGACCGTTGCGACGGGTAGAGCGGCGACGCTGCCCGGATCGAACAACACAGGACGGCTGTGTTTCTACGGTGTCTTGAGACTGCACTTCGCTGATCTGCGTTCCGGGTAGGAACGGGGTTGACCAGACCTCATAACACGTCTTCTGGTTTTACTTTGCTAAATGTATTGTGAATAACGGTGTTTTTCCCAAAACGTGTGTTGCTACAATGCATTTAGGATACGTTGCGGGTTATGTGTGAGCTGTTTTTGTCACTGGCAGTTAGCTTCTCCGTGCAAACGGGATGTAATGATCTGGTTGTTGTGTGAGAAACACGGCCGTCTACTCACAACTAAGGTAACTAACCTATGAAGCTATGCTTGGTGACAAGTGAGTAAGAGAATGTTCTTTCTCAGACTGTAATGACAATGAACAGTGTGTTCACACATTAACAGGTTTTCCTGTTTTAACTGGCCGTATTGAGGGTAAAATAGGAGGATTGTGTTTTCCCCCCCGGTTCCCTGGGGACTTTATCACCTCCTATCAGACATGTTGTGCATTAATTGTGTCTTTTGTGTGGTAGGGATACGATGTAACTCTTAGCTTGATTGCTGAGGTTGTGCTAAATCTGCTGGAGAAACTTATTTCCTAAAGGGAAATTGGTTTGGTTGCTGTCATGTGTGCTTAGCAAGGCCTGTGGTCGATACTAATCAAGAATGATGTATTCTCTCATTGTGAAAAAAACGGCGTTCCTCTGTTGAGTGTTTTTGCCATTTTTTGTAGGTGATGATGGGTTGTGTGTGTCATGTGACCTACAACTGGGTTGTACTGGCCACAGAAGCACATGTGTATGTTGGACCGGGGTTCTTAGAGCCCTCTCTATTCTGTGTTTTTCCTTAGTAAAAATCAGATAGCAGGTTAGCTCATGCGCTGTGTGGAGCTGTGAAACGCTTCATGGAGCTGACTATGACTGTGTCATATTCTCTTTTTGTCGTTACGTCGTATCATGGGTGTGGGGTCGTAAAGGGGTGAACTGGTAACCTTTCCTCTCCCCATTGTTCTGTCGGTCAGGGGTACACCCCCTGTCCTTCAAGGTTCCCGTCACGTGGCGGTTCGGCACGTTACGGGGGGGGGGGGGGGGGGGGGAGGGAGTTCCTGGTCCCACGGCCTGGTATATTGGGCGTGTGCACCGCAGGAATTCCCCCGCCATAGAGTACGTCACCGTGCGCGTCTCTGTTGGTAGGACTTCCGTGTGCTGTTCAGGTCCATGTGATGGATCTGTTTTCAGGGGGGGTGGTCAGGGCTCCTCCTCACCAAGCGCCTATTCAGGCCTTCTGTGAGTTCGGACTCCTTCTTCCATGTGAGGAAGCCTCCATCAGAGTACAGAGCCTTCCTCCTCAGATTGTCAAAGAGAAGGGTCCTTTTCTATTGTATGTATATTCGATTCAATTCGTTTATTGAGTGTGTATGGGTTCAGTGCCTCTTCCCCGGAGGCCCTAAAACCAGTTTTTTACATGGCTCAAGGTGCAATATATTCTTTTCAATCTGTACAGCTCGCGTGGGAAGTCTCTCTGGGGATCCCCGTCTCTTTCCTATGGGAGGGTGGTGGGATGTAAAAATGTGAACATTTTTTACCCCGGCTGTGTAGACTGGGATACATACTGTTGATGCTTCCTTCTTTCTATTCCAGAAGTGTTGGAGTTAGGGAGTGTCATACCCCTCTTGTCGTTCCCCTGGGCGCCTTGGGGATTCAATGACAGGTCTAAATAGCCTGTTCATTGATGGGGGTGTGTCCCGACGCACGTATAGTGCTAGCTCGCTGTAAACAGGCGATTGACTGGCACGCCTTGGTTGCTTGTGGTTGAAACAGCGTTTTTATAAAGCAACTGAGAGGGGGGTTTTTCCTCTTCCGACGACCACATCCCATGACCTGGGTGGGTTGTCGACGGATTCTCGTTCATGTCTGGGGGATGATGACGGGATGGATCTGAACATATGTGGTGGGGTCTCACGCCCTTGGGGTGGGCCACCAGGCGCGGTTCGTCCGAACGTCTGGGTGGCGCCTTCTTTTCATGTTAAGATCAACACGCATATCTGCCCTTCTCCTGGAGTAGGCATGTCGGCGTGGTTAGGGCACGGGACTGGTTCTGGTCACGCTGGTCCAGATCAGTTGAACCCGTTGTCCGCCGGGGATGCAGATCTGCTGTTCTGGTACCCTGAGGGACTTGGGCTTTTTTCAGGGGGAAAAATGCCAGGTCGGTCTGGGTGTCACAGGGTTAAGCGCTATGGAGACCCTGGTTGGGTATGTTTTTACTCAGCACTGTCGTCATGGCTTACAGCCATGCCATTCTGTACGCGCTCGATCTCGTCGGATCTCGGCCGCTACACAGGTTGGTCCTGGTTAGTACTTGGTTGGGAGACCGCCGGGGAATACCAGGTACGGTGTGCTTAGGGGCTGGTTCTCCATTATTTTTCGCTCCTCTCTCACGCATGGCGAAGAGGGGCCTGTGGGGGTGGTTTTTTGACCTCCTCTGGTGACCCTGTGCTTCCCGTACCGCCAGGCCCGGTCCGAAGTGATGTTTGCGACCCGTAGGCCTGGGTTAACCCTTTTTGGAAACTGAAACACTTGTACTGCGGTATAGCCGGTGTATACCCGCAGGTGTGTTTTGGAGTTTTTTCTTGAGGGGTTATAGGAACAACCACCGCATTGGGTAACACCGAGGTGGTTGATTCCCTGGTGTGTTGGAGCAGTGTCAACTCCCGGGTTCACCGTTTGAGGGTGCCCCTGCACGTTCATGACGTCTGCCAATCGTGTCAGCCTTCTCTGCCTCGACCCCTCTGGGTGGGGGTTTTTAAATGGAGGCTTGGTCATGCAACACCGCCAGCTTACGCTCCTTCCGCCGGGGCGGCTGTGTTCAGCTGTCCCCTCTGGCGCCTGTCTCGTCCGCAGTCTCCAGGCTAGGGTTAACAGCCTGTTGCCTGGTTTTTCCCCGCTGCCTGCTTCCGTTGGTTAACCTTTTTTGTGTGCTTACGGCCATGCTGACTGTCTGTTCTGCAGGGTTAGTGTGCCAGGCGGTGTACTGTTGGGGGGACGGGGCCCGCTCGGCTTACGGCCATACCGACCTGAACACGCCCGATCTCGTCCGATCTCGGAAGCTAAGCAGGTTCTGGCCTGGTTAGTACTTGGTTGGGATACCGCCTGGGATTACCAGGTGCAGTAACTGGGGGGCCTTTGTCCAAATACGCTGGCGATGTGGGGGGCGGGGCACTACGTGCCCACCTGGTGGGGTCTTGATGCTGGCATCATGGACTTCTCCGGGCCCCCATTCCAGGGAGTCCAGTCCTTTTGGTGGGTCTGGGTCTTCCTTCGCGCTCCGCTGCTACGGCCTTGCCACGGGGTTGGGTTTGCCCTTGACCCCGTGATTCTGGGGGCAGTAACGAGGTTGTTCCTCCGTTCGTTCCCGGGTGGCATGCGGGTTGTGCGTGTGTGTAGTCGTGGGGTCAAGCCGCGGTCTGCTCACCCTGTGCGTTAAGTTGCTTGAGTGCCTCTTCGCACGGTCGGGTCCGTCGCCTTCCCGTGAAGCCTCTAATAGGGGGGATACCCTCCATTAGGGGGGGTCGGGGGGGCTCGGCCCTCCCTGTTCTGATGGTTTTGGGGGGCTGTCAGCGGGGTGTATTTGTCAGCCAGTGGCTCCGCTTGGCCTCCCTTGTGCAGTGTGATGCCAAGCTAAGCCACTAACGATACAGAACGATAGGTTATGACTATAACCAAGTTCTGTTAGTTAGGGGCGATGCTTGGCATCAGACGGCCGCTGCAGCCCTTGACCTCACCTTGTGGTGAAAGCTTGGGAAGGAGGAGAGCAGGTGACCACACACCTGCTTATGAAGGTAAGCTGATGAGGGGTGTGGTCAGACTAATACTGGTATTAGAGGTACATTTGTGGTTTATTCAGTACGCGTGCACGTACGCGAGATAGTGCAGTGTGATGCCAAGCATCGCCCCTAACTAACAGAACTTGGTAATAGTCATAACCTATCGTTATTAGGAGTGTCATGTTTGGACTCCAACTTCCACTCAGTCACTGCATTTGTCAATCATACAGTGCAGGAGTTTGGAGAACTACTCTTCATCTCCCAGTCTGACATATAGTGGACCGTCACAGTGAGTGGACTCTCTGTTGGTGGTGGTGTAGCTCTCTGTGGTGGTGCAGCTCTCTGTGGTGGTGTAGCTCTCTGTGGTGGTGCAGCTCTCTGTGGTGGTGCAGCTCTCTGTGGTGCAGCTCTCTGTGGTGGTGCAGCTCTCTGTGGTGCAGCTCTCTGTGGTGGTGCAGCTCTCTGTGGTGGTGCAGCTCTCTGTGGTGCAGCTCTCTGTGGTGCAGCTCTCTGTGGTGCAGCTCTCTGTGGTGGTGTAGCTCTCTGTGGTGGTGCGGTGCAGCTCTCTGTGGTGGTGCAGCTCTCTGTGGTGCAGCTCTCTGTGGTGGTGCAGCTCTCTGTGGTGCAGCTCTCTGTGGTGCAGCTCTCTGTGGTGCAGCTCTCTGTGGTGCAGCTCTCTGTGGTGGTGCAGCTCTCTGTGGTGCAGCTCTCTGTGGTGGTGCAGCTCTCTGTGGTGCAGCTCTCTGTGGTGGTGCAGCTCTCTGTGGTGGTGCAGCTCTCTGTGGTGCAGCTCTCTGTGGTGCAGCTCTCTGTGGTGGTGCAGCTCTCTGTGGTGCAGCTCTCTGTGGTGGTGCAGCTCTCTGTGGTGGTGCAGCTCTCTGTGGTGCAGCTCTCTGTGAGTCTGTGGTGGTGCAGCTCTCTGTGGTGCAGCTCTCTGTGGTGGTACAGCTCTCTGTGGTGCAGCTCTCTGTGGTGGTGCAGCTCTCTGTGGTGGTGCAGCTCTCTGTGGTGGTGCAGCTCTCTGTGGTGCAGCTCTCTGTGGTGCAGCTCTCTGTGGTGGTGTAGCTCTCTGTGGTGGTGCGGTGCAGCTCTCTGTGGTGGTGCAGCTCTCTGTGGTGCAGCTCTCTGTGGTGGTGCAGCTCTCTGTGGTGCAGCTCTCTGTGGTGGTGCAGCTCTGTGGTGCAGCTCTCTGTGGTGGTGCAGCTCTCTGTGGTGCAGCTCTCTGTGGTGCAGCTCTCTGTGGTGGTGCAGCTCTCTGTGGTGCAGCTCTCTGTGGTGGTGCAGCTCTCTGTGGTGCAGCTCTCTGTGGTGGTGCAGCTCTCTGTGGTGGTGCAGCTCTCTGTGGTGCAGCTCTCTGTGGTGGTGCAGCTCTCTGTGGTGCAGCTCTCTGTGGTGCAGCTCTCTGTGGTGGTGCAGCTCTCTGTGGTGCAGCTCTCTGTGGTGGTGCAGCTCTCTGTGGTGGTGCAGCTCTCTGTGGTGGTGCAGCTCTCTGTGGTGGTGCAGCTCTCTGTGGTGCAGTTCTCTGTGGTGGTGCAGCTCTCTGTGGTGGTGCAGCTCTCTGTGGTGCAGCTCTCTGTGGTGCAGCTCTCTGTGGTGGTGCAGCTCTCTGTGGTGCAGCTCTCTGTGGTGCAGCTCTCTGTGGTGGTGCAGCTCTCTGTGGTGCAGAGAGCTCTCCTGAGTTAAATACCCTCCACTTCACCACCTGAATTGGATCCTTGTCTTGTGGCGGGATGGATCAGACCGCTGTGTTTAACATACGTGGTGCTGAGTGGAGGGTTCGAGACTGTCGGGAGGGTGGGTGCTGAGCGCTCGGTGCCTGCTGGTACCTTGTGACCACCATCACACAAGATGTTCTCCATACACTACTCTGATTGGCTCATATGTACATTTAGTCAATTCGCTTTTATCCAAACTGACTTTCGAAGTTCTGTACTACAACTACAAGTCAGCAGGAAGGGTACAACTCCACAATTGATCTATCTCAAATCCCGCCCTCTTTTATTAATCCTCCAATCACAATTTTTGCTTTCCTCATCTGAGGATCAAGAAGAAAATGCAGGGTGGCCGGGTGGCGCAGCGGTCTAAGCGTCTGCCCACCACCACAGAGACAGTGGGATCTAATCCAGCTGTGGTGCTTCCGGGTTGGCAGACCGTCCATACTAACACAATTGGCAGTGTTAGAGGGTGGGAAAACCCAGCGAGGGTGGGTCCTGGTCGTTGTAAAACAGCGACTCCTACAGATCGGTCGGGGCGCCTGCACAGCGAGGTCGGATCCTGGGGGAGGTAGTGTCCTCCACATGTTACACAACACCCCCCCAGTGAGAGTCCGCGCTGCCAGGTGAAAAGATTGGCTACACATGTGTCGGAGGAAGCATGTGATAGTCTCCGCCCTCCCAGACCGACGGTAGGGGGCAGAGCACGCAACTACCAGGTAGGGGATTGGCATAACGACTAACATTGGGATGGGAGGAAAACGGAAAAAAGGGGGGAAAAGAGAAAGTATATAAAAAAAAAGAAGAAGACGAAAATGCAGTTTGAGATGGGTCAATTGCGCCCATCCTTCTGAGCACCAGGAGTGCCTGCTAGGACCTACTGTTACACATGCGACAGGGGGTGACAGTGGTAAAGGAGGTAAAGCGGTCATCTGGTAATCTGAAGGTTCCCGGTTCGATTCCCGCTCCTCCCAGCAGCGTGTCGAAGTGTCCTTGAGCAAGACATGCTTTACGGCGGCCAAACCATGTTCTCCATACACTACTCCGGTTGGCTCATATTTACATTTAAGTCGCTTTGGACATCATCTTCTATCCAAAGTGACTTACAAGTACAACAGGTCAGCAGGAAGGGTACAACTCTGGCAGCCAACGGTAACTGACATTGTTCGTCAAACAGTGTTGAACTGTGTGATTCCATGCTTGTGTTTGCAGGGTTGGTAAATGTGTTCCTAACGTGTTGGAGAAAGTGTGTGTATGTTTTAAAGGGGGGCCATTGATGGTTCTGGTCTTGAGAGGGCGCCCCTCTGGGACAATGGGGTGGAATGCTGCCACCAACACTGAACACACAGGAGCCCACAGTGAATGGCTCTCTTGTCTTCTCACATACATTTCTCTCTTTCTCCTTGTTCATGCATTCTCTCTGCTCTCTCTGCTCTCTGCTCTCTGCTCTCTCTCTCTCTCTCTCTCTCTCTCTCTCTCTCTCTCTCTCTCTCTCTTTCTCTCTCGCTCTCTTTGCTGTCTTTCTCACTCACGGTCACTCTCACTTTTTTGAGTTTTTTTCCTTCCTCGCTTTGTTGCACATTGCCATGTTTTGCCATAATTCCTCTGAGCCAGGGCAGCGTCACAGGATTCACATTCAGATTCTGCAATGTCAGAATCAGTATATGCTTTTTTACAGCATACAAGAGTGAGATCCATGCAGCCAGCAACATCATTCAAATAAGATTAATGTACAGTAGCTCTGAATGTACAGTAGCTCTGAATGTGCAGTAGATCTGAATGTGCAGTAGGGCTGCAACGATTAGTCGACATAATCGACAACGTCGATCATAAAAACTCGTCGACGCAGAATTTTTGCGTCGATTAGTCATACATTTTTTTTTGCACTACCTATCTTTGTGAAAGTGGCTTCTCAGCTCTGGTCCAGCTGAAGACAAAGCAGAGGAACAGATTGGACATTGAGCATGACCTCAGAGTTGCTTTGTCTACCATCACCCCAGACTTTGAGACTCTTGTCAGGACCAAACAACATCCCCAGTTATCCCATTAGTTCCCTGGGATGTTAAGCTAAGAAGTCTGCTATATTTTTTTGTTTGTTATTTAAACACTTCCACTTTAATTTGTATTATTTAATTTATTTAAATTGTTGAGTGATTGTTGTATTGTTCAAATACATTTTGATTTAAAGTTGCTTAAGATCCAAATTCAAATGTTTCATGAGTCATTATTTTAATTTGCTATGGGATCATCATGTTATGTTAAGTTAACTGTTAAGGCAGAGGCCGGACTGGACAACAGGGTGACATTCACAGGTGTGCAGACTTGAGCATGTGAGGTAAAACATGCATTGGAGAAGGAGCCATGCCCACAGGAAGCAGAGATTGAGGGTGTGACAAAAATAATCGTTAGATTAGTCGACTAATCGAATGACAAAAATAATCGTTAGATTAGTCGACTAATCGAAAAAATTATCGACAGATTAGTCGATTACCAAAATAATCGTTAGTTGCAGCCCTAATGTGCAGTAGCTCTGAATGTACATTAGCTCTGAATGTGTAGTAGTTATGATTATGAATGTGCAGTAGATCTGAATCTCGTTGATAGTTTGAAGCTAAAATTGTAATTGAAATTGAAACTTGATTAATCACCCAGCCCTATTTCATGGTGCTGTAACACAACACAAGCAAGGACATGTAACATGTCCACAATGACATCACTGGTTGTTGCCATATTCAAACACATTTACTCTCAATAACTGTCAAACTAAATTAATATATGCAAAACAGTTTTTGGAGTTTTGGGACATTATGTGAGATTATGTGCAAAATAAATCGGCGTTGTTTTTTGGTGGAATAATTTGACCAGATTATTCATTGTGTGTGTGTAAGCATTAGGGATCGGTACCTTTCACATTTGAACCGATACCGGTACCGGTACCTGTGAATCGATACCGGTACCCAACGGTACCTTTTTCCGGTACTTTAGTCTCAAGAAATTTTATTTACCTACCTCAGTCGTAAAAAAAAAAAATCCAAACTTCAAATAACTACAATTTCGACAGTTTTCGGCTTGTCATTGCTCCGACTGCTTTGTTGTTGAATCAAGTCAAATCCTAGGTAAGCATATATTGTGCGTGTGAACGTTGACATGAAAAAAAAAAAGTAAAAAAAAAAAAAAGTAAAAAAAATAATAATAATAAATTCCCTTTTTTTTTTTTTTTCTTTTTTTTTTCTCCGGTTTCTCACTTGATTCGATACTCGGTAGTACCGACGTGTATCGGTTCGGTACCTCAAAAGTACCGAATTCGGTACCCATCCCTAGTAAGCATGCGTGTGATAGAAGGATGAAGAGAGAGAGGGGAGAGAGATATGAGTCAAGGCTATGTATCATGTGTTTGTGTGTGTTAGAAAGAGAGAAGTGTGTTGGTATATTTCCCTGTCATGCCCCTTTAAGGTAGGAGTCCCACTGTCAGTACTTTGAGCCAGTCCCTGTTGTCTCTCCACAAGACCTGTGTTTTCTTTCAGACACATTCTCTCTCACTCTCTCTATTACTATCATGCACTCAAGTCTGTAGCACCCAAGTTCAACACGGTTTGACGAACAATGTTACTGACTCTTAGCTGCCAGAGTTGTACCCTTCCCTGCTGACCTGTTGTACAGAACTTGTAAGTCGCTTTGGATAAAAGCGTTCAGCTAAATGACTAAATGTAAATGTTTCTCGTGCTTTATATCATGACAGCACTCACTACCTCCTATGTGTCTCCCTCACTACTTCCTATTCTCAATCACCCCCTCCCTCACTTTCTCTCTGTATGTCCTCTCTCTCTAGTCTCAGTCTCTCCCTCTCTTTATCTCTCCATTTCTGTTCTTATTAGCTCTCTTCCTGTCTCTATCTCCCCATTTCTTATTCTCTCGCTCTCGCTCTCTCTCTCTCTCTCGTCTCTCTCACGCTCTCTCTCTCTCTCTCTCTCTCTCTCTCTCTCTCCTCTCTCTATCTCTCTCTCTCTCTCTCTCTCTCTCTCTCTCTCTCTCTCTCTCTCTCTCTCTCTCTCTCTCTCTCTCTCTCTCTCTCTCTCTCTCTCTCTCTCTCTCTCTCTCTCTCTCTCTCTCTCAGGGATGTCTCTTTATCATGAATAGTGATACCAAGTGGAATGAGGCCAGCACAGACTTAGTTCAGTGTTATCCAGGGATGGGGTTTGCGTTGACTGAGGGAATGAATTAAATAACTAAATGTGGAGTGGTGAAAATAGTATTTTATCATGGTTGGGTTCCTGGCTTCAATTTCTGGGCGTCCCGGGTTCCCGTGAGGGAAGAACTAGGACTAGTTTGCCCTTGTTCTTTGAGGGCTCATGAAACATCATCCTGACGACATCACCATCTTCCACTGGCTTTACTGGGCTCGTTGGATCGTTCTAACAAATTTGGTGTAAAATTCTGATTCTGGGTATTATTATTATTCTAGTGGATTGTTTTAGAACTTCAGTTGATAGAATTTTGTGTCAAAGAATTGAATGGATGACGGTGCTGCATCCCATGCCTGTAAGCTAAACTCTTAAGTGACTGTTTTCTATGCATCCTTCTTGCGTAAGACATTTGAATGGGTCCGTTCAGTAGCTTCCTTTTCTTTACATAGGACTTCTAAAATGGGTCCAGTAGCCTTATGTTTGTTAAACAACTCCTGGCCTCCAGTCCTAATCCTTTCATCGGTCGGTTTTGTCCCAAGGCTTCTTTTCTTTGCCGTTTCTTATGCTTCCTTTCACGCTGAATGAGATGTTTTCTGAAACATACGGTTAGATCCTGATCAATCTGGCCAGTATCACGTCTTCGTCCGTTTGGCTCTCCATCCAATTCCTCTGCGTTGTGTCATTTTAATGGTCCTGATGTCTCTGATACTGGTTGATATAATCCTTATCTCTCCCTGTTAGTACAATCCGCAAACTATAATAATTCTCCACCTCCGTAAGAATCCGACACTTCGACAACGTGAAATACCTTACAAGGAAAAGCGTGGTTTATTTGACAAACAGAAACCTCAGCTCGGATGTTAACAGATGTTATTGTCCTTGAAAAGTCTATTCTAATGATCTTTCGGTGCGTTCGTCTATCGTCCTTTTGTTATTCAGTCCAATAGTGTTCAGGCCTGGTCGTCAGCCTAACCCTCCTCGCGTTAGCCGAAGCTAATGATGATGTGGCATTCTCCCCCCCCCCCCCCCCCCCCCCCCTCTCGATGAGAGGAGAGAGTGTCTTCTGTGTGATCTCAGTCCTACTCGCTCTTGGTCTGCCTTACACCCGGAAACACCGTTCGACTTATAGATCTTCGTCGTAACAACGACGGCCCCGCCTTCTGGTTGTCATGTGCCGCGCTGTCATGACAACCGTGTTTAACCTTTACACACATTTCACGTTTCATTAAGATGAACCTCTCTCCCTCCTGCTCTGGGCCTACACTCTCTCTTATCAATTTGTTCTTACAAGGAATTCAAAACAAAACACCCTCGCTGGCAGTGTAGCTGTGGTCATCTCCCCCCAATCTATACATCACATACATTGAAAAAGCACCCCAAATCCTTCAATACTAAGAACATGTCTGGTGAGCAGTAGATTTAAAGAGGTCCTTCTGCATGACTGCATGTGGGAATTGAAAACACAATTTAGTTTAGTTTAATTTCGATTAGTTGACAATTTAGTTGACAAAAACTATGACTTATTAGAATTTCCTCAGTCGGGGACAGACTATGAGTAACCAGTGAATGTAATTGGTAGGAAGGTGAGTGACCAGTGAATGTTATTTGTAGGAAGGTGAGTGACCAGTGAATGGAATGTTATTTGTAGGAAGGTGAGTGACCAGTGAATGGAATGTTATTTGTAGGAAGGTGAGTGACCAGTGAATGTTATTGGAGGAAGGTGAGTGACCGGTGAATGTTATTTGTAGGAAGATGAGTGACCAGTGAATGTTATTTGTAGGAAGGTGAGTGACCGGTGAATGTTATTGGAGGAAGGTGAGTGACCAGTGAATGTTATTGGAGGAAGGTGAGTGACCAGTGAATGTTATTTGTAGGAAGGTGAGTGACCAGTGAATGTTATTGGAGGAAGGTGAGTGACCAGTGAATGTAATTGGAGGAAGGTGAGTGACCAGTGAATGTTATTTGTAGGAAGGTGAGTGACCAGTGAATGTTATTGGAGGAAGGTGAGTGACCAGTGAATGTTATTGGAGGAAGGTGAGTGACCGGTGAATGTAATTGGAGGAAGGTGAGTGACCAGTGAATGTTATTGGAGGAAGGTGAGTGACCGGTGATAGCTGTGTTGGCTCTGTAGGTGGAGGGCCTATTTCCGGAGATAAGGTCACGGTAGTCGCTGGGAGCTCTTTGAAGCCGAGCCCCCATTTCCCAGCTATGTGAACCCTCAAAGCAGCTCCACTTTACCGTCACCGGGCCCAGCATGATGCAACCTTCTGCATCAAACATCACATCTATATACCAGTCAGATTGTCAAAAGCCCGTATTAACCGCTGCAGCCTCTGCTCCGACAGCCTGGCGGGTCATTAACGTTGATCTACTGCTGGCAAACTCTGGACTGGCATCATATATATGAGCGTCGGGGATTTCAAAACACCCAATTGACAAGGCTTTACTCTTATCATCCCGGAAGGGGGTTCCAAATGACAAATCTGCAGAGAGCAACCACGGAGAACTTGTTGCAGATGACCTGTGAGCGAGCAGTGGCAGGGTTGTGAGGAGTGTGAGAGAGGAAAGACGCAACCGCTGGCACGGCTTTACGGAAGAAGATATATTGTTTGAAAATATATCCATATACCATAAAAGGTTGATATATACCGCCTGGCCATAGTGTGTGTGTGTGTGGGGGGGGGCGGGGGGACGACGACACACACACACGCATGCATGTGTTTTACATGCATGAATGCAGTGTCTTCACAATGTGCGTATGTGCATGCATGCATCATTGAATGTAGAATGGCACGCATGCATGTGTTTTACATGCATGAATGCAGTGTCTTCACAATGTGCGTATGTGCATGCATGCATCATTGAATGTAGAATGGTAGCCTAGCCTATAACAACATGTGTGTTTCTGTGTGTGTGTACTCGTGTGTGTGTGTGTTCAAGACCAGAGCCGGTGCTGTTTTGTCTATCTAAGCCCACTGACTGACATTCAGACTGCGTGTGAAGGAAGTGTGTTTTACTGATGAGTATTTATAGGTCACTATGACTCTGTGTGTGATTGTTATGTTTCCACAGGGGCTAGCTGTGGAAAGAAACCTGTTGGATGACCTTCACTTAACATTGTGTGTGTGTGTGTGTGTGTGTGTGTTCCCTCAAACCCAAAATAGAGCACCAACCAACAGTGTAGCCTACAGTCGTCATGAGTACGGGAACACTTGGAAGTTGTTCTTATCAAATATATCTTATCAGAGAGACCTTGGCGAGATGATCAAAATAGGTCACTGTATTACAGACCCGTTCTGAAGTTAGATATATTTTTATTTCCCCTAGTAGGGCTGCATGATTCTGAGATTTTTAATTCATTATTATGACTGATTCTGCATAGCACTAGAATACTTAGTTTAGAACAACAGGCGTTCTAAAAGTGTGGCCCTTGGTGGGCTAGGGTTTGGTACCGTTCGCGCCACAGAGGAGTTGGCGTTTAAGAAGATGAAACTGTGCCCCCTTGGGCTAAGCTGTCAAGTTAGGATTGACTGCTTGTTGAACCGTTGCTAGGCTACTGGTTGCATGGCAACTAGGCATCTCACGAGTTGTGTATCGTTGCAGCGATACGTTGGCTAGCGATTTCCTTTTTTATGATATCGAAAGTTTGAAGTTAGTTGCGCTTTTTGGGGTGGAGGCGGGTTTAGAAGGTTATCTGAAACAACTTCCCCTCTGATACATATATATATATAAATAATATACAAACCTTCGTACAGTCTTTTACTATCATGCTACTAAGTAATTACCGTGCCTAATATTACTACTACTATGCACTCAAGACTAGCACCCAAGTTTGAACACTGTTTCAGGGACGTGCACAGGACTTTAGAAAGGCAGGTGCCCGAAATCATAAAAGGGCATTAACTATTAAATGTAATGCGAGCGCGCGCAGCACGCAAGCCCGATTTTTGGGGTTAATACAAGTCTATCATGGTACATTCAGTTTCACCGATAGATGTCACCAAAACTACATAGTGTCCCTTTAATAACACAATATGCGCTCCAGACCAACAGCTGAGAGAGAGAGAGAGAGAGAGAGAGAGAGAGAGCTGGCGACGTGTTTCACGGAAATATACAGTGCACTGCAAACCCGACATTTTATTTTGTTGGGCAAATACCTTACCTGATGTGTACTCTTGCTTTGTTTTAGTTGAAATAGTAACTGTAAAAAAAGAGGTCTCGACTTGAGTGTGAGGGCACTGTGAGCTCAACAACAGCTGGATATCAATTTCCTGTTCAGTGCACTGCTGGCCCTGCGCGGTTTACATGTCTCATTGATCATCACCCACCCACGTGCTATGCCTATGCGTAATAGGTCCTTCCAGGCTGGAAGGACCTATTATTTACGAGAGGGGTGGCATTTCTCTCTTTCTTTACCTAATATTTAGATTCTATCGTGACATCTTTCATTTGGAAGGGCAGGGCAGTATATATATATGTGCAACAGTAAAAAAAAAAAAAAAAAAAAAGAGGGTGGCATAAAAAGGGCACTTTCTAATGAGAAATGAAAAAGGCAGGTGCCCGGGCACCCCTTCACCCCTATGTATGCACGTGCCTGCACTGTTTGACGAACAATGTTACTTATCTGCCAGAGTTGTATTCTTCCTGCTGACTTGTTGTACAGAACTTGTAACTAGCTTTGGATAAAATATGGACTATATTCAAACAAATTATATATTAGTACGGTCACAAAAAAATCGAATTTGAAATTCGTTGCAGTTCAAGTTCGAATTCCAGTGTTAAAAATTTAATAAAAACTAAAAAAAGTCTAAGCTATTTTCAAAGTTTTAGCTACTTGTTTTTACCATGGTATGTTTGATATCATTATTTTCAGCACAATCTCACCTATATGACCTCACCTGACCATTTAAAAAAATATATAATATTATTATTATAATATATATATATATATGTATATATATATATATATATTAAATCGAATTTCTCCCTTCAAGTTCGAATCTCATGTTTTTATGTAAATTCGAAATTAAATTAAATGGATCGGGTATCGGTAAAACAAATAAAAATAAAAAAACTATTTAATAACTTCAGTACATTTATATCTATCTATGTGTTAATTAATTTGTTACATTTAGTTTCACTAAGTTAGGAAAGTAATGTTTTAAGTCAAGCCTGATGTTGCCTTGCACAAAATAATGATCCCTGTATCTTCCACACAGTGAGGCATACAGTTTATTAATTGAACAATGGGTATTTACATTACATTTACACTTAGTCATTTAGCTGACTCTTTTATCCAAAGCGACTTACAAGTTCTGTACGACAAGTAATCAGGAAGGGCACAACTCTATCAGCTGAGTAACAATGTTGGTGCTACAGTGTAGGTTAGTATATTAGGACATAAGGACAAGTGCATGACTGTAAGGTTAGTTAGGGTTCGATTATTATAATTTTTTTCATTTCAGATAATGGTATGGGTATCGAATCGGTACTCTGTATCGGCCGATACCCAAAGCCAGGTATCGTATTGGGACTAAAAAGTCGGATTGGTGCGTCCCTTAATTCTAAAATTAGATTAGATAATTTAGTCCGGAGTCCGGACTTTGAGAATGCCTGTGTTAGACCTACAGTATAATACTGCCAGTTGCTATAACAAAAACTATCTGTACTATCGGCAGATAGTGCTCATAGTAGGGATGGGCATTTTAAAGAAAAATCCAAATCGATTGATCGCATGCTATACTCGATTGATCGTGTATTACTCGAAAAGGGGATTTTTTTTTTTTTATTTAAATATTAGAATTCCTTTATTTTATTTTTTTACTTATTTTTGTTCATTCACATATATATGTTTAAGGAAACCAACAGTTATAATCGTACACATACATGTGAAAAGATATGTAAAATTGTATATATATTTTTTATATATACAAATTTATCATTTCGATTCCCCCCCGATTTTTCTCATAATCGCCCATCCCTAGCTCATAGAAGATCGGTGATCGGTATCGGTGGCAAAAAATGTGATCAGGGCATCCCTAATATATATATATATATAACTGTCGTCTAGTTAACATTGCCACTGCATGTTTCACACGGCTGATTAATCAAAAAGCCATACATTTGGATTAGGGATGTCCGATATTATCGGCCTACCGATATTATCGGCCGATATCGGCATTAAAATGTGATATTGGAAAATATCGGTATCGGAAATTAAGAGTTGGACAATATCGGTATATCGGTATCGGTAAAAAAGCCAATATCGAGCATCCCTAATTTGGATCCAATTTCTCTTTTGTCACTATAGGGCCAGTTTCACAGACATGGACTAAGCCTAGTCCTGGACCAATGGCCTGTCCTTAATGGAGATCTATTATGACTGACTGTAGATGTTAATTCTAGAACTAGTTGTACAACTGACCCTTCATCATTTAGGCTAATTCTTGATTTTGTTATTTTAATCTGTAGCTGTTTTCCATGGAGCAATGGAATTCTTATCACTTGCTCTACATGCTTAAGATGCCTTTATTCATTCATTCATTCATTCATTCATTCATTCATTCATTCAATCCTTTATTTATTACATTGAGGCTACCCTCATTTGCAGTGTTGACAAGATTACAGGTATATTAAGACCGATAAATAAAACACAGAAATCAAGAAAAGAAAGTTTAGATAATTAAACATTTTAAACATTTAAAAAATAGCACAAAAACACAGACGAAGAAAAAAGACTAAATTAAAAAGGGTTACAAACTGAAGCAGGCTGATTTGTAATCAATCATGTTTTCAAATTGTCCATAGTATAGTATTGCTTTTTTTGTGTGAATTGAAGATCATTCCATTCCATTATTTAATTTATTTAATTGTCTGTTAAAGACCAAGACAAATTCCTTGTATGTGCAAGCTTACTTGGCAATAAAGACATTTCTGATTCTGAAGCTGGGGTATTAAAACAAAAGGCTTTCATTTCCAAGTTGTCTGTCCTCGGGGAACCTTTTGAGCATGTGAGATAGGGTCCATAGTTCCACTCTAACAACACAATCATCAAATTTGCTGATGACACAGTAGTGGTGGGCCTGATCTCTGCCAACGACGAGAGGGCCTACCTGGAAGAGGTAGAGAATCTGTCACAGTGGTGTCAGGAGAACTGCCTCTCCCTGAACGTCAGCAAAACAAAAGAGATGATTGTGGACTTCAGGAGGTTGGGGGTCAAGGACTACAGCCCCCTCAGCATCGACGGGGCACCGGTTGAGAGAGTGAACAGTTTCAAGTACCTCGGAGCCCACATATCCGAGGACTTGACATGGACCACACACATTGACAGTGTTGTGAAGAAGGCACGACAACGCCTCTACTTCCTCAGGCGCCTAAGGAAGTTCCAAGTCAGTCAGAAGATCCTTAGGAACTTCTACTCATGTACAATAGAGAGCATCCTGACTGGCAACATCACCTCCTGGTTTGGGAATAGCACTGCACAAGACCGTAGCAGACTACAAAGAGTGACACGTTCAGCCGAACGCACAATTGGAGGGGGGCTTCCCACCCTCCAGAACATTTACAACAAGCGGTGCAGGGGGAAGGCTAAGAGAATCATCAAGGACTCCAGCCACCCGAACAACTGCCTCTTTGAACTGCTGCGGTCAGGCAAGCGATACCGGAGTCTTAAGGCGAGCACAGAAAGACTCAGAAGAAGCTTCTATCCCCAGGCCATCAGGCTGCTAAACGAACAATAAACACTATGCAACAACCATCAAATGCACACAGCACCCACACGCACACGCCACACACTCACTTAACACTTTGATTGCCTAAGGCTAAATTCATGATATACCATCCGTTGCCAGCTCTATTTAACATGGAGAAGTTCCCCTTCTTTGCAGGGCTATAACTTTTTAAATTCTATTGCTAGATTGCCATTATTAGGGCCCATTCAAGGTCCTATATGTATTGTTCATGGTGTAGCAACGTTAAACTTTTTCATTCACATATTCATACTAAAATATGGTCTAAGGTATAAGTATGTTTTCATCTCTTTCTGCAGCTTTCTTCAGAACGTGATTTATAGCCCCACATGCATTATATTGATGATGAATTACAGTTTGATAGCAATCGGCGCGATATAAAAAATTTCAACTGGACGGACTTCTGGAAGTTACTACACGTCATCTGATGTTGACCGGATGGGCGAGGGGGCGTTTATAATTCCGTGGGCAGCGTTATACCATTCATCTAATGTGGGTCATATGTTCATCAGATCAGTTAGTATCGAACACGGTAATATTACACGCTAAAACTCACCCCAGTCTCCTCGGGCCGTTGGGCGATCAGCGTGGGGTAGACAGTTTTCCATTATGGGATGTCGAAATACCCGGTCCATTTCCAGGTTGTATAATAGTATATACGTCCAAATCATGTTGTTTATCGAGTTATGGCAACGGATCGATTATCCAGTGTGTTCAGATGGAGTCCCGCGAGCGAGTGGCGGACGGAATAGGGGTGACACCAAGCACTTCCTGCCCCACTTCCGGTTTGGCAACTCGCAGATCGGCCACCAGGTGGCGGTATTGAAGCGCTGGAGAGTTGAGTGGAGATCTACAGCACCAGTCATGACTCCGTGGGTGAAATGTGAATACCATGACGAAAATGGCGTAATCCATCATTGGCAGATTAAGCATGGCGAGGAATGACGTCTTAATCCGTCAATGGCGGAGAATGGGTTAATAACGAACGACTATTCAAATGTTCGAATATTCTGCCCCATCCCTACCACACATACACACAGATACAGTGTCGATCGGGGTAGAAATACATATCAGATCAACGATCAAATTTATATATAATGTTCTTACCTTGTATCAGATGTAATGCAAAAGAAATAATCCAATTATCTGATCGCCATTTGAAGTACTGGGCATGGAGGTCCGTGCCACGTTCAACAGCATTGCAGCATCGCAGATATATCGTTGAAATCAGGTTACCTCGCCTGATTATTTAAAGTTTTTAAACCACTTTTAAACTATACCATTCCCAGTGGAGTGCAATACCAGCCGGAAGGCGTAGGGGCGGTATTTGCCCTTTTGCGAGCTCAGACCCATTCCCAACGTTAACATCAGGCTGGATGGATGAAAATGGCTGGATATTGCTAATAAAAGAAATAATGATTAAAACCTGACTATACTCGTGATTGGCGCTCAAGCGATGGCGAGTTAACCCGACTATCATCGTGACTGATGTTGAATGAGCTAACAGTGAATCCTCACCTCAACTTTCATCTATACATGTCTGACGTGACCTGACCTTCAAGGAAAACTTGGAGCATTTTGGTTTTAGTTGTTTTTCTTTTCTTTTTTTTACCAGACACTTGAGTAAAATGTTTGTCCTACAGTTGCTCTAAAACCTGCCTGTTAGCATTGTTTGCATAACAAACATTCAAACTATCCATCATCCCTAATATGGAATGCTAACTGCTAGCAGGCTACTTATGGGGAACATGGAAACATTTTCCTCCGGTGTGCTCTGCAGAGACTGAAAGACAGAAGTACAGAAAAGTAACAACTAAAGTTTCCCTCGTATCCCTTTAAACCCAAACCTTGACCCATAAATAATTGTTGTGCAAGTGAGCAAATGTCCCCACTTTTAATGTTTTTTCCCCCCAAGCGATTCAATTTGATCCCTCACACGATTAGAGTTTGAAGAGCACACACACACACACACACACACACACACACACACACACACACGCACAGATTGGGACTTTAAACTCGCTCTTTCTCTCTCGCATACTCTCATACACTCTCTCTTACTCTTATACTCTCTTAAACGTACATACTTTTTCTCTCTTCCTCCTTGTTACTCTGTTTCTTTGTCTCTCTCTTACAGTATACTCCTTCGGAGTACTTAACCTGAGTACTTAACCCCTAAGCATCATGTATCTACGGTATCTGTAGTCTACCCCACTCACTTCACAACAGATGATGTCATTCTCTCTAACTCTCCTGCTCTAACCTCTCTTGCGTGCTCATGCTTTCTCCCTTGTCTTAAAGTGTGGGGGGGGGGGGGGGATAACCCCTTTGGAAACAGCTAGAGAAAGATGACATGTCCCCATTCCTAGTTTTAATGATAGTCATTTGTTTACATTTGATTGATTACAGATTGGGCCTTTAAACTCTCCCTCTTCTCTCGCTCTTTCTCTCCCTCTCTCATACTCACTCTCTCTCATACTCGCATACTCTCTCTCATACACTCTCATACTCGCATACACTCTCATACTTACATACACTCATACTCGCATACTCTCTCTTAGTGATGCACCGATGTGAAAATTGTGGCCGATACCGATAACCGATATTAATATTGCTGTTCTGGCCGATACCGATATTTACCGATGTCGATATCTCTGTATAGAAAACACTTTTTTATGATAATCAAATAAAGAGCTATTTTCCAAAACGCATTTTTTTTGTACTTTTGTAACTTATTTTCAGAAATGACTGATATTTTGAAACTATAACACATTCATGGCCATTTGGATCCGTCTAAAATCACTCTAGACGCCAGCATTTCTAAACAGACTTGCATAGTCCGTGGGGCTGTTTGTAGAGCTAAATCTATACTTTATAGTATTGTGTTGGGGAAAATGTGTATATGAGGTGAACTAGTTTAATATGGGTCAACTAAGCAGTGCTGAAAGACGGTCTGGCTGACGTTCTTAAAACAACTTGGACAGATGGACATTTCAGTACGGCACGTTGTGTGCTTGTAATCTCGTACATCATATCGCTTTCATATCTTGTTCTTTTCTCTCTTTCATACATACACATATACACGCACACATCTCATCTCTATCTCTTTCATACACACACAAACCTCACTAATCTGAACTCTCTCTTTCACACACACACATATACTCTTTCACATTCACACACACACACACACACTCATTTTCACATTCACACACACACATATACTCTTTCACACTCACACACACACACTCATTTTCTCTTTCACTAATCTTGACTCCAGACTCCAGCTTTGTCTCAGGACGATAAACCTTTAGACTTATCTTCTGTTTTTATTCTCTCTTCTATGTTAAATCTATGTGTCATCTTAATGTACGTCATGTCATATCTGATATAATATGTTACGTCATCATATCTGTCATGTCGGGGCAGGGCTGGGAAGGTATTATCTGGGGGAACGGGGGGTTGGGGAGTCAGAGTGTTTTCCTTCAACTGTGGTGACCGTCTACTGAGCCATAGCTTTTGCTGTTAAAACTTCTTTTCCTAAATAAATTACCTACTTGTTAAAATTGGAAATATCGTCTCCTGCTGTGTTAAACAACCATCAGCCACAACATTTGCTATCTGTCCATTCTCATTGTCAATTGAGACCATAAACCATCCCTTCAAAATGGCTTAAAGAAATAATTTTTTCATCAATACGTTCTCATTTTATAGCATCTTGAATATAAGCGTTATAAGGGATTTCGGCTGGGATATTTCCTGGAAGGCGAGATACAGGCCGCTAAGCTACTAACGTTATATCCAATGGCATTTTGGATATACAGAATGTACAGTTAAAACTCAAACTGCATATGATCGGTATGATGGTCCACCATGAATGCATGAAAGGGGGGGGGGGGGGCGGGGACGTTGTTTCTGATTATTGATTACCAATAACCGCGTTAGCCTCAGTAGCCACATACGCTGATCGGGTGGATGGCTATCATCACAAGGTCTGATTAGCATGTAATTTACGTGGAAAAGGTCTTACCGTGGGCCGGTTGGATCCCCCAAAGGATTTCCCAGTTATCGATCGCCATCTGGTAGAACGATATGTCCATTGGCTGATGATATATTCCTTTACTGCACACTGAAATCCGCGTCCCAAAACGTATTCCAAGCTACAGGCTATAGGCATCGCTTCAGGTTAGCAGAAAACTACATTGGAGGTCCAGAAAAAACAAGACAACTTCTGCCACAGGGAACACTGCATTATCGAGATAGTGCCCCTAAGAGGATCTGGCCGGTAATGCACTTTTTCGAATTCAAAGAGTAGGGTACTTATGCCGTGCTGCTCGGTGACATTGAGTAGGTTATTACAATGGAATAAAAGCCAAAACAACCTTGCCACGGACATGTCCGTGGTTGGTCCTCAACCGTTGGATTCAAAACACGGATTTATCCGTGGTTGGCCGGGAAACGGTTAAGGCCAAAACATGTAAAAAAAGAATTAAGATTTTTTTTTTTTTTTTTTTTATCTGCCCATATCGGCCCTATCTTGATATCGGACCAATACCGATGTGTAAAAAAACTGCCATATCGGCCGATATATCGTGCATCACAGCTCTCTCTCATACTCACATACTCTCTCATACTCAGGTACTCTCTCTCATACTCGCATACTCTCTCTCATACTCACATACACTCTCATACTCACATACTCTCTCATACTCACATACTCTCTCATACTCACATACTCTCTCACACTCTCATACTCACATACACTCTCATACTTGCATACACTCTCATACTCGCATACTCTCTCTCTTATACTCACATACTCTCTCATACTCACATACTCTCTCATACTCACATAGTCTCATACTCTCTCTCTCATACTTGCATACTCTCTCATACTCTCTCTCTCTCATACTTGCATACACTCCCACATACTCACATACTCTCTTATACAGTACAGTTACATCCAGACATTTATGATATACAACAAGATATACAAATATACAGTACTGTTTATTTACAGAACCAGAAACCTGAGTACTTGACCCCTAACTGCTCCTGGTGAGCAGGTTGGCACCTTGCGCGGTTGCCTCCGCCATCAGTGTGTGAATGTGAGGCACAAGTTGTAAAGTGTTTTGAATAAAAGTGCTATATACATACAGGCCATAAATGCAGTCCTTCTCTTTTTTCCTCTCCTTCTCGACCTCTATCTAGCTTCTTGTCAGTCCTGGTTTTCGTGTTATACAGGCAGACAGGGCGAGGCGGTAGGCTACTCACTACTGCACAGTCAAGCTTGCAGTTATTAATCTACTGTGGCACCATTGTCACAGCTCATTCACTTGAGTGAGGGGTGGAACCATTCACTCGGCTCACGATATTTTGAAAAAGGAATTTATGAATGAAAAAACATCACAATGTCCCCAGCCGTAGAAAAAAACTCTTTCTCTAAATATAGACTAGGTCTGCAGCTATAGATTATTTTATTAATAGAGTATTCTACCCATTATTTCATCGATTTAATCAGTTAAGAAATAACTTTTGCGGGGCGCCCAAGTGGCGCACCACGTTACTGCGCTGCAGACCTACGCGGTCGACCCGGGTTCGTCTCCCGATCCCGGACGGATTTGCAGCATCATGTCCTCCCCCCATATCTTATCCCGTTCTTCCTTCCTGTGTTAAAGAGCAATAGTAAATATACAAAAGTGAAAATAAGACCGGCCTCTTCCTTCTAAAGTAACTTAGTTTTACAATAGACACACTGTACAGAGTTTTACAATAGACACACTGTGTAGAGTTTACAATAGACACACTGTGTAGAGTTTACAATAGACACACTGTGTAGAGTTTACAATAGACACACTGTGCAGAGTTTTACAATAGACACACTGTACAGAGTTTTACAATAGTCACACTGTGCAGAGTTTTACAATATACACACTGTACAGAGTTTTACAATAGTCACACTGTGCAGAGTTTTACAATAGACACACTGTACAGAGTTTTACAATGGACACACTGTACAGAGTTTTACAATAGACACACTGTACAGAGTTTTACAATAGACACACTGTACAGAGTTTTACAATAGACACACTGTAGGCGGTTAGGTGGCCGAGCGGAGATTGCGTTCGTCACCAACCCCGGAGCTGTGAGCTGGATTCGCCTGTTCGAATCCAGCTCACAGCTCCGGGGTTGTCACCAGCTTGGCTGGCCGTCTGCACTAATACAATTGGCTGTATTAGAGGGTGGGAGAAGCTGGCGGGGTGGGTCCGGGTCGTTGTAAACAGCGACTCCTACAGTTCGGTCGGGGCGCCTGCTAAGCGCGGATAGGACTCGAGGGGGATAGTGTGATCCTCCCACACGCTACGCCCTCTCGATGAGAATCCGCGCTGCCAGGTGAAAAGAAGCGGTGATTGGCTGGACGTGTGTCGGAGGAAGCACGTGGTAGCCTCCACTCTCCCAGATGATCTGACTGTGGGGGGTAAGTGCGCAGCGACCAGGAAGGGACTGGGAATTGGCATACGACTAACATTGGGATGGGAGAAAATCGGAGGAAAATGGAGGGGGAAAAAGACCAAAAAAAAAAAAAAAAATAAACAATAGACACACTGTACAGAGTTTTACAATAGATACACTGTGCAGAGTTATCTTTTTCTTTCAGCTTGAACGCAGAAGTGCGTTGTGCAACAGTAATTATCGTCCGTGTGAAACGCAGTGTGCTGTGCAACAGTAATTATCATCCATGTGAAACACAGTGTGGTGTGGGTTAAATCGGGCTTGGAGGCAAAATACTCTTTTGTAATCGAGGTAACTCGAGTTACTCAAGGAATGGTTTCAGGCTCTAATACAGACGCTGCTGGGACAGAGAGGTGTGCTTTGGCCAGGGGCGGGAAAGCAGGGGGTCAAATTGAGCATTTTATTCCCACCACTTGTTGTGAGGACAGCTAGTGAGTGAAATAGGAGGTTTCTTTGCGACATGTCGTCAATTTCAGCATTGATGCCACTGGTTCAGTGAAAGAGTCTCCAAGGAGATCTTCCGGTGCTGTTCTGTGTCTGTCAGGTCACCAGGCTGGTGGTACTCCCTCCCCTCTCTTCTGTTTCATCCACAGTGAGATGTTTCTGTTCATAGCACAGCCAGGTAGAGAAAGCTTGTCTTGTTTTCAGAAAAGCAACAGAGGCAAGCCCTTCACTATCACTCTCTCTCACACACAACCTATACCTGAACACACACACACACACACACACACACACACACACACACACACACACTGAGTGCACAACTTGTATACAAACTTACATCTAAGATGAGTCTGAGAAATCTCTCTCACTCGCAGTGATGAAGTCGCACACAAACTTCTGAAAACGTTGAGCCATATTTTCAGTTATGAGCACGGAAGGTTTAAAGTTAGGAGACGAGTTTCACAACTAGGCTTAAGGTCCCCACAGAAGCCAGCGTTGGCAGCCACAAAGTGATCCCACAGAGATTCATGTTGCGGTCAACATGGCATGTCCTGATGAAGGCCCAGTTGAGTGATCGTGTGGATTAATCTGCCGTTTCAATCTATTGTGAAAAGAAACGGGCCTAAGACTGGACATTTGATTGAGTTGTTGTTGAGCATATGGTGTAACTTGTAATCTGTGCAATTTATTAAAGTGGCTGTGTGTTTTCACTTTTCACAGATGATGATACGAAAAAAAGTTAAATCACATTTGTTTATACTTTTTAGTAAAAAATTATTGTTTGTTATTGTGTTTTTAGGGAAGGTAACGAGCCTGGAGATGAGATGACGGTCACGTACAGAGAGCTGCTGCAGAGAGTTTGTCAGTTTGCCAACGTTCTCAAATCCCAAGGTAAGTCTGTTTCAATGCAGACACAACTGATGAGCTGTAGAGATCAACACAGCTGTACTGCAGGATCTGGAGCCATGTTGTCTTCCATAGGTCTCTTATCTAGAGCAGTATCTGGAGCCATGTTGTGTTCCATAGGTCTCTTATCTAGAGCAGGATCTGGAGCCATGTTGTCTTCCATAGGTCTCTTATCTAGAGCAGTATCTGGAGCCATGTTGTGTTCCATAGGTCTCTTATCTAGAGCAGGATCTGGAGCCATGTTGTCTTCCATAGGTCTCTTATCTAGAGCAGTATCTGGAGCCATGTTGTGTTCCATAGGTCTCTTATCTAGAGCAGGATCTGGAGCTATGTTGTGTTCCATAGGTCTCTTATCTAGAGCAGGATCTGGAGCCATGTTGTCTTCCATAGGTCTCTTATCTAGAGCAGGATCTGGAGATATGTTGTCTTCCATAGGTCTCTTATCTAGAGCAGTATCTGGAGCCATGTTGTCTTCCATAGGTCTCTTATCTAGAGGAGGATCTGGAGCCATGTTGTGTTCCATAGGTCTTATCTAGAGGAGGATCTGGAGCCATGTTGTGTTCCATAGGTCTCTTATCTAGAGGAGGATCTGGAGCCATGTTGTCTTCCATAGGTCTCTTATCTAGAGGAGGATCTGGAGCCATGTTGTCTTCCATAGGTCTCTTATCTAGAGGAGGATCTGGAGCCATGTTGTCTTCCATAGGTCTCTTATCTAGAGCAGGATCTGGAGATATGTTGTCTTCCATAGGTCTCTTATCTAGAGCAGGATCTGGAGATATGTTGTCTTCCATAGGTCTCTTATCTAGAGCAGTATCTGGAGCCATGTTGTCTTCCATAGGTCTCTTATCTAGAGGAGGATCTGGAGCTATGTTGTCTTCCATAGGTCTCTTATCTAGAGCAGTATCTGGAGCCATGTTGTCTTCCATAGGTCTCTTATCTAGAGGAGGATCTGGAGCCATGTTGTGTTCCATAGGCAGCTAAAAAAACTGGATTCTTGGAGGCATGAACAATTCCAGATCCATCGCCGTTTTTGGGTGCAAGGATTTGCCTCCTCTTGCCTGCCTTTCAAGTCGAATTTAAACAGTTTTAAATTGTTATTTGCATGAATTAATAATAAACAGGCTACATAGGAAATAACAAATATAAACTCTGCCATAAATTATGGTTTCAAAACTTTCAAATTCCCCTTCCCTTTACCCACCTGTCCCTCCCCTGTGCGTCCCTCTGTCCTGTGTCTCCAGGAGTGAAGAAGGGAGATCGTGTATCTATCTACATGCCCATGGTGGTAGAGCTAGTAATAGCCATGCTGGCCTGTGTCCGCATCGGAGCTGTCCACTCCATAGTGGTGAGTTGGAGTTGGCATTAAAGGGCCTCTTTGCCGATTTCTGTTGTGAGGAGGACTTGTGATAATCAGACATATTACGTACCAATGTTTTCGGTATCTCGAGAGCTCTGCTGCATCACTAGGGTTTGGTACTGTTCACATATGAACCGATACCAGTACCAGTTCCTGGAATTGTACCCTTGTTCGGTACTCTCTCTGTAATAACAACATTTTTATTTCAGTTGTCAAAATGATAAGTCCAAACTTCTCAATTTCAACATTGTTATTTATTGTTGTAACACACCACACAAACAAACTCGCTGATCATGTATTATGTTTTCAAATGTTTAAATATCAACATTATCTGGCCATCCTCAGTAAATATGATCAAACTCCGCTGACCTCGTCTGGTCTTTCCAAAGACCCAAGAGACAGGACGGTAATATATATATATATATATATATATATATATATATATATATTGTGGAAAAGGCTCCCTCTTGTCTAGCATATTACTCTTATACTGAACATGTAAAGGTACCGAAATCTGGCACCGATTGATCTCAGTAGTACTGATGTAATTTGTAACATTGTTGGTCAATTCTATGTCTGATTATCACATATCCTCGCAACAGAAAGATGGTATTAAGGTTGAAAAATTGGCAAAATGCGGCGGCTGGGTGGCGCAGCGGACATTGCACTCATCACCAACGCAAGAGACACCGGTCTCGAATCCGGCTGTCAGCGCTGCCTCCGGCTTGGGCCGGCCATCATACTGACTCAATTGGCAGAGTTAGCAGGAGGGGAATTGAAGGGTGGTGGTAGTTTGGTCGTTGTAAACAGCGACTCCTACAGGTCGGTCAGGGCGCCTGCACAGCAAAGACAGGAAAATGGTGGGGGCAGTGTGAGCCTCCTACATGTTACTCCTCGCCAATGAGAGTCCGTGCTGGCAGGTGAAAAGATGTGACTGGCTGCCTCCACATGTATCGGAGGGGACATGTGATGGGCTTCTATCCTCCCTACGACCGGCCAGTGGGGGGCACATGCGAGCAACGATCAGGACAGGGGAGGGAGAATTGGCACGAGAGGAAATTGGGATGGGAGAAAAATCACAGAAAAAGGGGGAGAAAAAGTAGATAAAAAAAAAAGAAAAAATGGCTAAATGCTTCTTATTAGGGATGCTCGATATTGGCTTTTTTACCTATACCGATATTGTCCAACTCTTAATTTCCGATACCGATATCAACCGATACCGATATATGCAGGGTTTCCCCCCCCCCAAAAATGGAATCATTTCAGGTAATTAACATTACATATCTCTTATGCATACTTTTGACAATAAATAAAATCAGAATTTGTTCTTACTTGCTTGCCTGGGTAAATAAAGGTTATAGAAATGTACATTTTTTTTAAATCTTTTTTTGAAAACCGATACCGATATTTACCGATATTTTCCGATATCACATTTTAATGCCGATATCGGCCGATAATATCGGTAGGCCGATAATATCGGACATCCCTACTTCTTATATATAATTATTATCAGTTGAAATGGTTGCATAATATGTACCCATGTGTCAAGCTTGCCCACTTCTAGTCAATAAATCAGTCCATTTGGTCTTAGTCGACCATGATTTGTTAGTAGTTTTTTAATGTTTTTTTCCCAAGTATTTCTTAAAAGATGATAACCACATCTCTGATGCACTAGGTTTAAAGATGTCCTGCATGATTGTATGTGGAAAACAACATTTCTACTGATTTGAAGATTTAAATCAACAAATTGATTAATCGATTTAAGAGTTTTATTTTTAGTCGAGGACAACCCTAAAATCTCAGAATTGTTTGTGGCTTTTCATATTGTTTGTGGCTTTTCATATTGTTTCTGTGTTTTCATATTGTTTCTGTATTTCATATTGTTTGTGTGTTTTCATATTGTTTGTGTTTTCATATTGTTTCTGTATTTCATATTGTTTGTTGTGTTTATTTGTTTGTGTGTTTTCAATCAGTTTGCAGGCTTCTCTGCTGAGTCTCTATGTGAGAGGATTATGGACTCGCAATGTTCTCTGCTAATCACAGCAGGTGAGGAATACATATACACACATGTACACGCACACACACACTGTCAAGAAGACGCACACATCCGAGATCCAAGGTTAGATGATGTAGAGTAATCACTTGGCTCTTGATGTTGTTCTAAGGTGCTGTGTAGTCTGGGAGTAATGAAACTCTTATTAGACGGAGTAAAATAGCAGAGATAATCCATGGATATGACCTATTGATCACTTGTGATAAGCCTGGGTGTTCGAGATCTCCCTACTCACACGCACACGCACACACACATACACACACACACACAGTTCCAGAGAGCCTGTAAGCAGATCAGAGGCTCTTTAGCCGGGGGGCTTTTACTGTGACCTGGTCGGGTAGTAACAACCATTCTTTCACTGTGACCTGGTCGGGTAGCAACAACCAAGATTTCACTGCCTTCTAAAGAGGGTTACTGGGAATTAAAAGGTGAAATGGAGTTGAAAACTTTATTAGTTTTCACTTGATAAAAGATGGACAGACTTCTCATAAAACAGTTTGGGGTGAGGTGGTGTTGGCGGGGGGGGGGGGGGGGGGGTTCTCTCATATTTCTAGCATTAGGAGAGAGTGGTTCATGTTCCCAAATATTGACTGAATTGTCCTTGGGCTCAGGGATCACTAATTCCTAAGATGGGCGGCATTGCTCTTTAATACCATTGAGGATAGGAAATGGCTTAAGTGAGAGCAACCCGTATATCATTAAACATAACCTCTGTCTTCAACAGGGCCTTGCAGTTGTTTCGACATGCATGAGACTGTTTTATTTGTCTCAAACCGCTCTCTCTCTTTCTCTCTTTCTCTCTCTCTCTCTCTCTCTCTCTCTCTCTCTCTCTCTCTCTCTCTCTCTCTCTCTCTCTCAGACGGCTTCTATCGAGGAGATAAGCTCATCAACTTGAAGGTGATAGCTGACGAAGCGCTGCAGAAATGCAGAGACAAGTAAGCTCTCTCCACACACACACACACACACACACACACACACACACACACACACACACACACACACACACACACACACACACACACACACACACACAGAGTAATGATTAATGAATAAGCATTATGTGCACAAACACACAGTGGTGACTGTTTATAAGGAAGCACTGCAGAGAAATATCTCCTCTCCTCTCCTCCAGGGGGTTCCCAGTACAGAGGTGTATCATGCTGAAGCATCTATCTAAAGAGGTGGAGGAGGCTCCACTGGGCTCTCAGTCTCCTCCAGCCAAACGACCCTGTCCTGATCTACAGGTAAAATCACAACCAGACCTGACCAAACCATTCCAGACTATACTACGACAGACTAGACTAAACTAAATGGGTAAAACATCACCTGTCTCTCTAACCACCTGTGTGAAGAGGAGGTGGAGGAGACGACTCCTCCCAAACAAGCCTGTCCCGATTTACAGGTAGAATAAAGACAGACAAGCTAGACAAGGATTATCTGGAATAAACCAAGCTTTACTAGAGCAGACCAGGCCAGACTCTGCTGAACTAGACCGGATGGGAGAAACACTTAGACTAGGCCAAATGCAGGATAAAGAGAGACTAGAACAGGCCAGGCAAGGCTTTACCAGACTAGGCTAAGTGAAAAGATACATCTAACTTGACATGGGTCAAAATATCTAGTCTCTAGTTTGCGAGTCTATTGATTGTTTACATTGCAAACAACGAGCTGCATCCATTGCCTTTAACCGTTTCGGGGCCAACCACGGATAAATCCGTGTTTCGAATCCAACGGTTGAGGACCAACCACGGACATGTCCGTGGCAAGGTTGTTTTGGCTTTTATTCCATTGTAATATCCTACTCGATGTCACCGAGCTGCACTGCAGATCTACCCTCCTCTTCGAATTCTGAAAAGTGCATTACCGGCCAGGTCCACTAGGGGTTAATGCAGCAGTATGACCTCGCAGGGTCTCTCACAGGTTGAGGTCCACTAGGGGTTAATGCAGCAGTATGACCTCGCAGGGTCTCTTACAGGTTGAGGTCCACTAGGGGTTAATGCAGCAGTATGACCTCACAGGGTCTCTCACAGGTTGAGGTCCACTAGGGGTTAATGCAGCAGTATGACCTCACAGGGTCTCTCACAGGTTGAGGTCCACTAGGGGTTAATGCAGCAGTATGACCTCACAGGGTCTCTCACAGGTTGAGGTCCACTAGGGGTTAATGCAGCAGTATGACCTCACAGGGTCTCTCACAGGTTGAGGTCCACTAGGGGTTAATGCAGCAGTATGACCTCACAGGGTCTCTCACAGCTCGAGGTCCACTAGGGGTTAATGCAGCAGTATGACCTCACAGGGTCTCTTACAGGTTGAGGTCCACTAGGGGTTAATGCAGCAGTATGACCTTGCAGGGTCTCTTACAGGTTGAGGTCCACTAGGGGTTAATGCAGCAGTATGACCTTGCAGGGTCTCTTACAGGTTGAGGTCCACTAGGGGTTAATGCAGCAGTATGCAGTGCTACACTTTCAGTAGAGGCTGATGCCAAGTTCCCATCCATTACTTTGACTGAACACTATAGTCTAGACCTAGACCAGTGGTCACCAACCTTTTTAAGCCCAAGATCACTTTTTTTTTTTTGGTGAAGGCAAGATCTACCTATTGAAGCGTTGAGAGAAAAAGACAGCCAAGATTGTACTTTAAACTAAATTACTTTTATTTGCCTGTATTCTAATTACATGCAATGCTTTGGTCCAACATTAAAACGTCAAAGTAGAACTATTATGTACTTTCTCAGTCAGTGCTAAGTGCAGTCATCTTATGCAGCATCACTTTTCACATCAAAACAAAAGTAGAACTGTAATGTGGACTTTCTCATATTATTAACATTGACAAACATATTTACAATTAGCATTTTATAAAGTAGAACTGTAATGTGTACTTTCTCAGTCAGTGCTAAGTGCAGTCAGTGCTAAGTGCAGCATCAGTTTTCACATCAGAACAAAAGTAGAACTGTAATGTGGACTCTCATATTATTAACATTGACAAACATATTTACAATTAGCATTTTATAAAGTAGAACTGTAATGTGTACTTTCTCAGTCAGTGCTAAGTGCAGCATCACTTTTCACATCAAAACAAAAGTAGAACTGTAATGTTTACTTTCTCAGTCAGTGCTAAGTGCAGTCAGTGCTAAGTGCAGTCAGTGCTAAGTGCAGCATCATTTTCACATCAAAACAAAAGTAGAACTGTATGTGTACTTTCTCAGTCAGTGCTAAGTGCAGCATCACTTTTCACATCAAAACAAAAGTAGAACTGTAATGTGGACTCTCAGTGTAAGATCAATTTTTTTTTTTTTTTTTTTTTTTTTTTTTTTTTAATTTTCATGGAAAGATCTACAGGGACAGTCTCAAAGATCGACCAGTCGATCAAGATCGACGGGTTGGTGACCACTGACCTAGACCATCAGTTTGGAGTAATTGGTGAACAATGATTGTAATATATATCATAATTCTTTCTCCATTGGAGAGATCTAGCTTGTTTCTGACATGTTGCACGTTTCTTGGTATAGGATCTTAGTGTTGGGGACATTTTCTAATACAGATTTTAGCCTGATATCCAATACCATCCCCATGTTTTACTTGCGGTTTTCACCAGTCAGTGTGAGATACCTCGTGTGTGTGTGTGTGTGTGTGTGTGTGTGTGTGTGTGTGTGTGTGTGTGTGTGTGTGTGTGTGTGTGTGTGTGTGTGTGTGTGTGTGTGTGTGTGTGTGTGTGTGTGTGTGTGTGTGTGTGTGTGTGTGTGTGTGTGTGTGTGTGTGTGTGTGTGTGTGTGTGTGTGTGTGTGTGTGTGTGTGTGTGTGTGTGTTGATTGAAAACTTTAACAGATTGCAGAATGGGTACAGTACAGCTCAATACATACAATTGTTAAGGGGATGCAGACCAGAGAAAGACTTTCGTCTTGTTTACATCAGGGTCCCCCATTGTGTGTGTGGTGACAGGTGGGAGTCAAGTAGGTCAGATGACTAAAACCGTCGGTGTCGGTATGTATTTTTGAGAGATGATGAGCTCACTTGGAAACTTGAAAGATTTACCTGGGAGGGTGAAAGTTGACCTGGGTGTGTTTTGTGTAGGTGAGGTCTGTGTGGGTGTGGTGAACACTGCCTCAACATGTTCCCCATTTAACACAACCTTTAGTCTGAGGCCTCGTCCACACGTACACAGGTATCTTTAAAATGGGGGGTTTTCCTCAAAATTCTAAAATAAATACAAAAATCCCATCCACACCACTGGTGTTTTAGAAAACACATGACATGACCTGGATGGGAGGCTGTAGGGAGCTCTACGTGGTCCTGATTGCAAAGAAAATATTGCTATATCCATATATGTGTGGACAGGGCTATTAGTCATTCCATGAGCTCCGCTTTCACCCGTCCACAAATCTTCACTATGGCAGGAGTTTTCAAAAAGGTCAGGTTTCATTGACCTGAACCGCAGTTTGCCTGTCGACGAAACGCCAAACCGCATAGAAAAAGCGATGGTTTTAAAAATACCTGTGTACATGTGGAGAAGGACTAAGATAAGCTCATTCTATGTTTTCATTGTAGTTCATACAGTAACTAAGCAGACCCCTAAAGCATGGCTTCTTAAAGGAACACAAACACACCAACATTATGGGAAATGCTCTTGGCGTCTTCACCAGATTCGGACAAGAAGATGGATACCAATTTCCTCTCTGTGCGTTCAGTAGAAAGCTATCTGGCTGCAAGCTAGCCTAGCTTAGGACAAATTAATGGAGGTGGATACGGACCACTAGCCCAGTTTACAACTAGCTTAAAGGGAAAATCCACCCTAAAATAGACCGTGAATAGTGGAACAACTTTTGAGGTGATCCATGGTGATTTTACTGGGATATGGGTACATTTTATGATTCAGAGCTGTACGCCCAACATTTAAATTAAACCCATTTGGATGTAATGGCTCAAACAGAAATTCTGTGAGCCCACAATGTCGGTCACTAATCCATCGTCAATGGACCCAACTGCCAACAAGTGTCACTTGATGACATCATAGATTTAAGTCTTGGATGCTCTGGTTTCCATCTTGGGGAGACCGTTGTCTATGTTCATAGGTATTGACGTAACTGTCAGAGATAATTGGAAAAGTACAGCGTAAATTCTGTTTTAGGGTGGATTTCCCCACTTGAACCCTTCCACTACCACACTATATAGACGGTTAACCCTTTCACTACCACACTACAGAAGGTTAGCCCTTTCATTAACACACTATATAAGGTTAACCCTTTCACTACCACACCATAGACGGTTAACCCTTTCACTACCACACTACAGAAGGTTAGCCCTTTCACTACCACACCGTCTGTAGTGTGGTAGTGAAAGTGTTAAGAAACATTTCCCTCTGAAGCTTTTGCCTCGATGTCATTGTCCTGAATGACATTCTGACCCCATGCTCCTTTTTGTTTTTGGCATAGTTCATTATAATTTATTTTCCTTCACATCCTCATTAACTCGGCCCTCCTCCCTTCCCTCCCCTCTAGCAGGAGAAACTGACAGGGAGAGTAAAGAAAACGCGCCCTGTTCCCCAGGTATTGTCACACACACCTCCCCCCCCCCCCCCCCCCAGTCTCCTCATAACTCTCTTCTCTCTCCACTCTCATCTATGTTCTTTTACTCTCGCCTCTTATATCTTTCCTTTGTTTGTTTGTTTGTTTTGTCTTTTGTTAACACTCTTCGTTTGGTCACGTGGTTCTACACCACGCCCCCCTGGTTCTACACCACGCCCCCCTGGCGGAGTCTAAAAGGCTGTGTTGTTGTCTTCAGGGTTCTGTTTTTTCCGCCTGTGCTTGTCCCAGGGGTTACTCACGTGGTTCTAACGCAACACTATGAACTGCTGTCTCAAGGGTCTCACTGTGTGGCCTTGTGGTTCTCTCACTAACGGACCTGGGCCCAGTTTCTCAGAAGCATCTTAACATTAAGATCATCTGTCGGTCTTACAGTGGAACGTGGATGGGGGAAACTGGGCCTTGTTCAGCCCAGAGTGCACTTCATACACTCACTCTTATCTCCCGTGAAGATTTAGTTACGGTTCAGGGGTCGGTTGTCTTGTATTATTGGACTTGGTTCGTCAGCATTTTATCCATGGCATGATTTCATGAGTGATTTCGTTTATTTATGATTTTGTTTGGACGATCACACGCATGTGATTTGAGAATTTTCGGAACTGAACATTCTAACGGCAAATGTCACAATGGCTACCGGCCATCGAAATCTATTGAGTCGTGAATTAAAAATGAAATTCTGAGAAAACGTTCATCCCCCTGAAACGGTTAAATCCCTACGCGTCACTCGCTCCGTCGTCCTTATCGCGGACAGACATGGAGAAGATAACCCTGATATTTTACACCCCCAATAATGTGTCGATAAAAGATAACACACATTCTAGAAATGCTGACTTCTTTGGTTAAGAAGCCGGTAACGGACCCCTGAACCTGACTCCCGGTAGACGGGTTTATAAAAGCCCAAAGGTGGCATCCTGTGTCTTCTACTTGGTAGCTACTGCTAGACACTGCTAGACAGTGGTAGTAGTGATCATTTGACACAGTTCAGGTGTCACAGACGGAGCAGGACCCGTAAGGTCATCAGAGGACAGAGTCTTTGTACTGTTGTTAATTACAGCTCGGTGAGAATCCCTATTGCTATCTTTTCATCTGCCATAATTTCATTGAGCTGTAATTAACATAAGGACTCGGTGTCACCCGGTGGCATCACTGGAGGACATCACTCAGACTCATCAACTGTCATAATAAATCATTGTGTTTTGGTGAAGTGCCCCTTTAACACCTCTGGCAAACCATGCGTACATGTATGAGCATGTGTTGCACTATATAATGACTAACTTGATTTAATCGGTCGGTCAAACCAATTCATTATTATGCGATATTGCTCTGGAATTATTCACCAATTATAAAGACACGGGACCCCACCCCCTATCATCTGTACCACAAATTACATTGGCCAGTTCTGTATGGTTTGACCTTTTTAACCCTGAGAACAGCATTATGGCAAATGTATTTCTTTGTGAGGGATGGAGAACTGAGACCAGTGGATACAATTCCAATCAGTCCGGGTTTGGATACTTTGCAGAGGAACTTGGCCAGGGAGTAGCGTTCCTCGCTAACTGGGAACATCAATGTTTTCCATAATTTACAACAATAGAATCTGGAAGCTTGGCCAAAATGTCAGATTTTCCCTGGGAAGTGTCCGTCACAGGTCCCTACTGGCAGATTGGAATTTGGTTCGGAATCTGTGGGAAATTACTATTTTGAAAAATTATTCAATAGATTTTATGGGATGGGTTGAGCTTGTCTGGCATAAAGGACACCATTGGCATGCTCCAAATTGTAAATCACACCCATTCCCCACTCCAAGCGGGTTATAGAACTACAACATTTCAACCAGTAATCGCCTCAGATCCGACCAACACTCATGGAATAAGTTACAACAACCCAAGTGTGTAACTTTTCTAATCTGACTTTATTCACTCAGATTTGTTTGATGCACACTTCACTTTTGATCTCTTTTCTTCTATACTTCTCTAGCCTGTTTTAGAGCATTCTCCTACACAGAGAGTTGGACGACGTTCCACTGTTAAACATCTCTGCCCAAACGGGGCGTAATCTGCTGCCTTTACTCGTATTATTATCCCTTAAGATATTAAATAAATCTTATTATATTGTTCCCCACATATTTTTTGTCTTTTCTAAATAATAACCGGAAATTAGTTGGGGGGGGGGGGGGGGGGGAAGTTAAATGATTTAATTTCCCGGCGTCTGCACAGCCTGGATTATTCAGTGTCCATGGAAACGACGATGGATGCAGCCATAAAGGTATGGTTTCCTTACGCAGAAAAGACATAGAACTATTAGTCCGTTTACCTTTCTGACTACATCACTGCATTAACGCATAAATGTTCAGACAAGCTTAATTTTTGGTTATTTGTGATGCTCCGTATGCACCCAATTCAAAGTTACAGCCGCATTTTCTTTCAAACTAATTTGGTCACTGATGTCCCGATCTGGTAGAATGTCTTGCTCTCTTGGGCAGAGGTGTTCAGCAGGCTGTGTGCAGGTGTAGAGACGGTCTGTGTAGACATGTGGTTTTACAGGCATGTTTTTCTTTTGTAAAACTAACTCTCTCTTCCTATTGCTTTCTGTTAGCCTAGCATGCAGATATCGACTCTAACGCTGTTTCTGTTGGTTGGTTTATCAGTGATTTTTATTCCTAACAGTCTTCCGTGTCTTTTCTGTCATGGCTTTATGTTTCCATGTTGTGTGTTTGTCTTTGCGTGGATGGGCTGTGTAAAATGTGTTCACTTATGTCTACGTGCTTGTATGCATATGTATCTCTTGCTCTCCGTCTGTCTGTCTGTTCCTCTGTTGCCGTCTGTATTTGCTTGCCTGTGTGTGTGTTGTCTGTGTGTGTACATCTGTCTTTGTGTGTAAATCTGTCTGTGTGTCTCTGTATCTGCCCGTATGTGTGTATCTATATGTATCTGCATGTATGTGTGTATCTTCATGTATGCGTGTGTCTGCATGTGTGTATCTGCACGTGTGTGTGTGTGTGTGTGTGTGTGTGTGTGTGTGTGTGTGTGTTGCCTACCAGGTGCCGTGGAACCCAGATGTGGACCGGTGTTGGCACAGTCTGTTGTGTGGAGCGTCAGAGGAGTGTGACCCAGAGTGGTGTGACTCAGAAGACCCTCTCTTCATCCTGTACACCAGTGGCTCTACTGGGAAGCCAAAGGTACGCATACACACACACACACACACAGACACACACACGTTAGGGAGTTACGTCAGGGACCCCCATCTGAGAAGATATTTGTTGTTTGATGTGTTTTAGTCACCCCTAACATACACACACTAATTCACCCACATGTGCATAAAATACACTTCTTTGCACACACGATACCATACGATACAAGGTTATGAATCCCTTTGGTCCGCGTCAGTCAGGGCTACAGTAAGTGCTTTGTCAATAAACACACAGACAGATACAATCTGGACAAGTAGACAAACAGGAACCACATTGTTATAAAATGATGGATAGATGGATAAATCAACATTAATTTAATTGTATAATCACCGAGCGGTGTGTCAGCGAGGCACACAGGATCCTGAAAGACCCCAGCCACCCAAACCACAAACTGTCTGAGCTCATGCCGCCTGGCAGACGGTACCGCAGTCTCAGGTCCACATCCAAGAGAACACTGAACAGCTGCTTCCACCGGGCAAACAGACTACTGACGGATAGACTCTGAATCATCACATGAGCAGACACACACACAAGCACCTTAAGTGACTTACACACCACACACGTACACTTATTACATACACACTGCTGCTATTTACACTCTAGAATTATTTTATATATACATTTTATTTGTATTATATATAACATTTGATTCACTGTTCTTTTTACCTTGTATTGTATAGTTTGTATACAAATCTACTATGGTTGAGGAGCCGGGAAAAACAAGCATCTGATCTAATTTCTGAATGTATGTACATTTAAAAAGAAAAAAAGCTGTGACAATAAAATAATCTGAATCTGTACTATCTAACCTTCCCCTCTCTTTTCTAGGGTGTTCTTCACACAGTCAGTGGCTACATGCTATACGCCGCCACCACCTTCAAGCTGGTGTTTGACTACCAGCCTGATGATGTATACTGGTGCACCGCAGACATTGGCTGGATCACCGGTCACTCCTACATCACCTATGGCCCGTTGGCCAATGGGGCCACCAGCGTCCTGGTGGGTAGAGATGGGGTTCTGGGTTCTTGTTTGTGAAGGTGGCTGCATGCTACAGTACAAGGCTTCTAATGTGTGAAGTTTTATTTTTTTTAAATTTTTTATCTGATCCGAGGGGGGTAGGTTTGATTTGGTAACTGTTTGAGCACATGCCGTGAGCACCGGGCAAACGGACTACTGACGGATTGACTCTGAATCATCACACAAGCATACACACACTATATGAATTGAAAATGGGGGACCCTGATGGAAACAAGACAAACGTCTTTCTCAGGTCTGCATCCCCTTAACAATTGTGTGTATTGAGCCGTACTGTATTGTACCCATTCTGCAATCTGTTAAATAAAGTTTTCATTCATTCATTCATTCATTCAAGCACCTTAAGTGACTTACACGCACACACACGCATACGCACATGCACGCGCACACGCACACACGCTGCTACTGCTACTACTTTTATTTATCTGCTGTTTTTTTACCTTGTCAAAAAAACATATACCTTGTAGTTTGTATAGATCGTTGTGTATTATATTTACAAATCTACTACGGTTGAGGAGCCGGAAAAAAACAAGCATCTCACGTTTTTCTGAATGTATGTAAACATGTCTTCTCACAATGCCATGTATTACTAGACTAGAAAAGAAAAATGCTTAGTGTCAGAAATGCTCCGTGGATCACGCTGTGTGTGTGGACACCACTACGCATGCTGTGTGGACAGAGTGTCACGCTTCATAAACAGGAAACAGGAAATGAGCCGCTTTCCTATGAGCTTCTGCCACGTGTACGTCTCAGTGTTGATGTCTAACCATTACAGCTGTGAACTTATCTGCTCCGGGCCCATGTGGTGGAGTTATTCGAGGTTATGAAGAGTCCACTTGTTTCATAGGCAGCAATTCGAGCATTTCTAGGTCAAGATGATGATGGAGTCATTTAGGTCATGCTATTGATATTGGCATTCAGTGAACGGTCAGATTGATCGTATTGGAATATCGGAGCATAAACATCTTTCAATGGAACATATTTTCTTTTGATTACTTGAAGGCAGATATCTTTTTGAATGATTTTGAATAGCATTTCTGCTTCACTGGATTATGAAAAGTAGAAGGATATTTAAAGTTAAGATGGTGGGAAGGGAGGATTTAGGACCAGTTCACAGCTTAGCACCTGGTTTTCATATTTGCTAGCCTGGTTTCATGTGTCCAGTACATAGGCTCTCAGTAGGCAGACGCACCAAGCAGTATTTAAAACGTTTTGGCAGCAGCACAGAGCAGAAATTATGTTGCTTTTTATATCCTTGAAGCACATTCTGTATGTTATTTATCTGACTGTCTATCGAACACATACATAGCTGAAAGGTCTTTGGATATCTGAATGCATTTACTGCATCCACGGTGGTGCATTGGTTAATACTGTCGCCTCACAGCAAGAAGGTCCTGGGTTCGATTCCCATGTTGGTATCTCCCGGGCCTTTCTGTGTGGAGTTTACATGTTCTCCTCGTTACTTGCAAGGGTTTCCCCTCCAGAAAAAGAAAAACATGCAGAACAGATCGTTAACGCTGTCGCGTCCCTGACGAAGACGGGACAGGAGCACTAGGATTGGTCCCCGGGTGCTGCCCCACGCCGCAACCCATGTCTGCTCCCGGCTGCCTTTGGGGGAAAGGATGACGGCATGGGTCAAGCGCAGATAGGCATTTCATCGTGAACCCCCCCCCCCCCCTTCCCCCAAAAGAAAATGCGTGTGGCCCCTCTCGTATGTGTTCACTGCATGACAATGTAGCAATGTGTGCTACAAATAAAGACTTCAAGTCCAGTTTCATTGTCTATGTCCGTTGCCTGTTTGATAATAGTGGACATAAATCCATAATGTGTTTCAGTTTGAGGGTCTGCCCACTTACCCTGACGTGAGTCGCATGTGGGAGATAGTGGACAAATACCACGTGAGCAAGTTCTACACGGCGCCCACCGCCATCCGGCTGCTCATGAAGTACGGCTCTGAGCCGGTGCAGAGGTGAGTCTCCTCCTTCAGCTCCTGCTGCCACGTCTGTCTCTGTCTCACTTATTTTACCTTCTTTCTCCTTCTCTTTCAGCCGTTTCTTTCTTTTCTTTTCTTTCTTTCTTTCTTTCTCTCTGAGCATTCTTCTTTCTTTCTTTCTCTCTTTCAGCATTCTCTTTCTTTGTTTGTTTGTTTGTTTATCTCTTTGAGCATTCTTATTATTTCTATCTTTTTCTTTCTTTCTTTCTTTCTTTCTTTCTTTCTTTCTTTCTTTCTTTCTTTCTTTCTTTCTTTCTTTCTTTCTTTCTTTCTTTCTTTCTTTCTTTCTTTCTTTCTTTCTTTCTTTCTTTGAGAATTGTCTTTCTTTCTTTCTCTGAACTTTCTCTTTCTTTATTTCTCTCTGAGCAATCTTTCTTTATCTGAGATTTATTTCCTTCTTTCCCTCCTTACCTTATTCCTCACCCTCTACTCATTCATCTCCCTCTCCTCCTCACAGACCCTCTTCTTGGGACCAAGTAAGGTTTAGTCGATAATCCAATGTACAGTTACCCCCCCCCCCCACCCCGCCTACCCAACCCCCCCACCCCACAACCTCCAATGTACAGTTTTCAATCAATCAATCAAACACCACCCTCTAGTCATCAAGAGATACACAGTAATTGTAGTTTATTTAATCACACATTAATAGCCCATATTTCATGGGGGTAAATGTGTAAATAGAGCAGCTATAGCCAGTTTATCATGGGGTTAAATGTGTAAATAGAGCAACTATAGCCACTTTCTTATGGGGGTAAATGTGTAAATAGAGAAGCTACAGCCAGTTTCTCATGGGGGTAAATGTGTAAATAGAGCAGTTATAGCCAGTTTCTCATGGGGGTAAATGTGTAAATAGAGCAGCTATAGCCAGTTTCTCATGGGGGTAAATGTGTAAATAGAGCAGCTATAGCCAGTTTCTCATGGGGGTAAATGTGTAAATAGAGCAGCTATAGCCAGTTTCTCATGGGGGTAAATGTGTAAATAGAGCAGCTATAGCCAGTTTCTCATGGGGGTAAATGTGTAAATAGAGCAGCTATAGCCAGTTTCTCATGGGGGTAAATGTGTAAATAGAGCAGCTATAGCCAGTTTCTCATGGGGGTAAATGTGTAAATAGAGCAGCTATAGCCAGTTTCTCATGGGGGTAAAAATGGGAGTTGAGTAAATAGAGCAGCTCCCTCTCCGGGGGCCTCTTCACACTGACTTTCTCACCCTCATTCAAACATGTAAGCCTCTGTAAAAACACTCAAAATAACCACCACTGCATTCTGTCGTTAAACAGAATGTAATGTTGTCTCGCAATGGGCACCAGGTCACCGGAGAGGAGCTTTAACTTTGTCTCCCGTTCCCCCCTCCCCTGTGGCTCTCCAGGTATAAGCGTGAGTCTCTGAAGGTGTTGGGGACAGTAGGGGAACCCATCAACCCTGAGGCGTGGCAGTGGTACTACAATGTGGTGGGAGAGAAGAGATGTCCTATTGTAGACACCTTCTGGCAGACTGAGACGGTTAGTATGAGACGAGACATGTCTTATAGTAGACACCTTCTGGCAGACTGAGACGGTTAGTATGAGACGAGACATGTCTTATAGTAGACAGACACCTTCTGGCAGACTGAGACGGTTAGTATGAGACGAGACATGTCTTATAGTAGACACCTTCTGGCAGACTGAGACGGTTAGTATGAGACGAGACATGTCTTATAGTAGACACCTTCTGGCAGACTGAGACGGTTAGTATGAGACGAGACATGTCTTATAGTAGACAGACACCTTCTGGCAGACTGAGACGGTTAGTATGAGACGAGACATGTCTTATAGTAGACACCTTCTGGCAGACTGAGACGGTTAGTATGAGACGAGACATGTCTTATAGTAGACACCTTCTGGCAGACTGAGACGGTTAGTATGAGACGAGACATGTCTTATAGTAGACGTCTTCTGGCAGACTGAGATGGTTAGTATGAGACGAGACATGTCTTATAGTAGACAGACACCTTCTGGCAGACTGAGACGGTTAGTATGAGACGAGACATGTCTTATAGTAGACACCTTCTGGCAGACTGAGACGGTTAGGATGAGACGAGACATGTCTTATAGTAGACAGTAGGGCTGACCTTCAAAGCTTTTTTTGGCAATCGAAGCTTCGGGGCCGAGCTTCGATTTTAATTCGAAGCTTCAAAAAAGAAAAAAGAAATAAATAGTTTTTTAATATATATATATACCGGTATATATATTTTTTTTAATCTTATGTTGTGGGACTTGTACAGCACTTTGGTAAACTTAGTTGTTTTTAAATGTGCTCTATAAATAAAGTGGATTGGATTAATTAATTAAGTAGCCCCTTTCGCGACTGTGACGCAGCCAACAAGGTTTCACTCGGCTGCACTGCCTGGGTGCAGTGGGGCTGCTCTCACAGCCAACGACATGACATTACATAATTATGTTGCAACCTTCGTCTATCAAGCAAACAATTATATAAATATTTATATGTAGTTGATGGAGACAAAGGCAGAATTCGACTTAATTAAGCACGTTTTATTAAGACATATTTTATATGGGTCGGGACACTTTAAAAAAGCAGCACAATGAACACAAATCTGTCCGACATAGTCTTAAATAACAAGCGGCATTGCTTCGCTTCTTCGTCGACATGTCTGCTGCACATGTCCTTGTTGTTTTCAACACAGATAATCTCCACGTGCTTGTTGTAGAGAGGTGGAGTCGAGGCGCCGCTTACTTTCGTTTCATTGGAATGGAGGCGGGAAGGCGCCGCTTACTTTCGTTTCATTGGAATGGAATGGAGGCGCAAGATTTTGGAGGCAAAAAAATAATTTTTTAATTTTTTATTTTTTATGTTCGAAGCTTGTGCCATCGAACGAAGCTTTGAAGTATTTAAGACAGCCCTAGTAGACAGACACCTTCTGGCAGACTGAGACGGTTAGTATGAGACAAGACTTGTCTTATAGTAGACACCTGGCTTCTGCCAGACTGACGAGGTTAATATACGACATTATAGATGGTCCTCTGCTGTCTTTAATCTGACTGTCTCTCCTGGGTCGTCTTTTCTCTCCCAGGGGGGACATGTGTTGACACCTCTGCCTGCCGCCACGCCCATGAAGCCGGGATCAGCTGTAAGTGCGGGTCTAGTCGATCACCCGGGGTTGGGGTCCATTCGTTTTCAGTTCAATCCATTTAAAATGTTGATTTCAACTATGATTCACATACTCTTAATCATTCTTTCATTTTGAAGCTCTGAGGAATATCCACTGCTTTTCTATCATGTTGGATATTACTCTCAGTAGATCAAGCAGATCATGTCTTGACGTGACGATCCAAATTGAAAAATTTGTTCTTCCTTTCTGTCAGACGTTCCCGTTCTTTGGGGTTGTGCCGGCCATCTTGAATGAGTCGGGGGAGGAGCTAGAGGGACCAAGCGAAGGGTACCTGGTAAGGAACTACTGCTTTATTGGAACATCCTGCCAGTCTGGTTATATATAACAATGTACTATGAGCCCATGGGAGAGAGAAAATAGAGAACACCGTTCAGTGTGGAAAACAGATTGTGTCTCTCTGGAGCAGAAGCAAAACTTGAGATGACATTAGATTCAAATGTATTGTCATTATACAGCACAACGAAAAGAAGTTTGGCATCCAACCAGAGTGCAAATGTAGCAGTAAAGTGCAACAGAAATATACAATGCACAGGGGGTTAAACTGGGTAAAAAATATTATACATACATTTATATAGGAGTCCAGCTGGAGTCGGCGGTGACCTCCACATGTAAAGACGCGGCTTTGGAGAGAGCGACTAGCGGCAATGTGTTGTTCATACTAGTAGCTGGTAATATCAAAATGTCCGCCTGTAAAAAAATCTACGACCTTGTATTGTATAGTTTGTATAGATCGTTGTGTATTGTTGTTTACAAATATTCTACGGTTGAGGAGCCGGGAAAAAACAAGCATCTCACATTTTTCTGAATGTATGTACATAAAAAAAAAAAAACGGTGACAATAAAATAATCAGAATCTGGATCTGAATGGCTCTGGTCTTTTCTCCCAGGTGTTCAAGCAGCCCTGGCCAGGCATCATGAGGACCGTGTACGGGAGCCAGCAGAGGTTTGAGACCACCTACTTCAAGAAGTTCCCTGGGTACTACGTCACCGGAGACGGTAGGCGAGCCGATGGGAGCTACAGGGAGTTACTTGTATGTGCCGCTAGGCGAGCCGATGGGAGCTACAGGGAGTTACTTGTATGTGCCGCGGCCGCTATACGTATAGTGTCTCTGTCGGGAAAACAACTTCAAAAAGTACCTTTCTCACGTCATGAAGGCCTAATCCGTGATCGCTTCGTTCATATCATTGTGGGGCATATTCACATAATTATATTCACATATATTCTGAGCTATTTGGAACTTTCTTAACCCATTGTAAATAATAGAATACAGATCTGTTATACTCTGTATGTTTATAAACAAACCTTTACAGGTTAGAGAATGAAAACATCTCCATTCTTATTTTTTTGGCTACACATTTAGTCATTTAGCTGAACACTTTTGTCCAAAGCTACTTACAAGTTTTGTACAACAGGTCAGCAGGAAGGGTACAACTCTGGCAGCTAAGTAACAAAATATTCATCAAACAGTGTTGAAACTTGGGTGCTACAGTCTTGAGTGCATAGTATTAAATACATATTAGCATAGTAGGTAGTAATAATTATAGGCAAGGAAGATAATATAATTATAGATACTAGATTAATATAGATTATATAGAACATGATATGGATTATTTAGTAGCAAAGTGCATGACGGTAACATTTGGCTACACATTTCTTTACATTTCACTGAATATGAGAATATCCACTCATCTACCTGTTCCCACTCAAGTTCAACTTTTCAACACAACGTTTCACTTTTCATGACCAAAGAGTTGCCTTTTGTTGGCATAAACTGCTCCTGATATATGGCTTTTCTACGTTGACCCTGTAGGTTGCCGTAGAGACAAGGATGGCTACTATTGGATAACGGGGAGGATAGACGACATGCTGAATGTCTCCGGTAAGGCTTCTGATTGGACAGATGGTGTGATGTGAGGACATATGGGGGGGGGGGGGGGGGGGCTCTCTATCAGTACAGGGTATTGCACCAGCAACCCTTCTACTACTTGGAAGTCTCTTCCCTGCCAAGTTATTGTATTATACAGGTGTCATATGCGTGCCTGGAAGGTACTTGAGCTGGAGCAGAGATATAGGGGATGCAGGCAGTGTACCTGGGCCAGTACTTATGGTGGCTTAGGAGGTATAGCGGTCCTCTGGTGATATGAACGTTTCCGTTTCATTCTCTGCTCTCGAGTGCCCTTGAGCAAGACACTGGGCCCCTACTTGAGTGTAATGTAATGTCCACTGTTGAATGTAATTGCTCCCTGGAATGTAATTGCTCACTCCCTGGAATGTAATTGATTGCTCCCTGGAATGTAATGGCTCCCTGGGCACGTGGCTGCCCACATGATGGGTTAAATGCAGCGGACTAATTCCTGGTTTATGTAAACATTTACTTGACAATAAAGAAAGTCAGTTCTGTTCCATTCTTTTCTATGTTTAGGGTCCAACAGAGGCCCCTAAGAGTTAATAGTGGAGACATCGCTCTCTATCTCTATATACAGTGCATCCGGAAAGTATTCATACCCCTTCACTTTTTCCACATGTTGTTATGTTACAGCCTTATTCCAAAATGGATAAAATATTTTTTCCCCCTCAAAATTCTACACACAATACCCAATAATGACAAAGTGAAAAAGTTTTTTTCTTATTTTTTGCACATTTATTAGAAATGTTACAGAATAAACACATACGTACATAAGTATTCACACCCTTTACTCAATACTTTGTTGAAGCACCTTTGGAAGAAATTACAGCCTCAAGTCTTCTTGAGTATGATGCTACAAGCTTGGCACACCTATTTTTGGGCAGTTTCTCCCATTCTTCTTTGCAGATTGTCTCAAGCTCCATCAGGTTGGATGGGGAGCGTCAGTGCACAGCCATTTTCAGATCTTTCCAGAGATGTTCAATCGGGTTCAAGTCTGGGCTCTGGCTGGGCCACTCAAGGACATTCACAGACTTGTCCTGAAGCCACTCCTTTGTTATCTTGGCTGTGTGCTTAGGGTCGTTGTCCTGTTGGAAGGTGAACCTTCGCACCAGTCTGAGGTCCAGAGCACTCTGGAGCAGGTTTTCATCCAGGATCTCTCTGTACATTGCTGCATTCATCTTTCCCTTGATCCTGCCGCTGAAAAACATCCCCACAGCATGATGCTGCCACCACCATGCTTCACTGTAGGGATGGTATTGACCAGGTGATAAGCGTGCCTGATTTCCTCCAAACATGACGCTTGGCATTCAGGCCAAAAAGTTCAATTTTGGTTTCATCAAACCAGACAATTTAGTTTCTCATGGTCTGAGAGTCCTTTAGGTGCCTTTTGGCAAACTCCATGCAGGCTGTCATGTGCCTTTTACTGAGGAGTGGCTTCCGTCTGGCCACTCTACCATGAAGGCCTGATTGGTGGAGTGCTGCAGAGATGGTTGTCCTTCTGGAAGGTTCTCCCATCTCCACAGAGGAACACTGGAGCTCTGTCAGAGTGACCATCGGGTTCTTGGTCACCTCCCTGACCAAGGCCCTTCTCCCCCAATGGCTCAGTTTGGCCAAGTCAAGTCAAGAGTTTTATTTGTCACGGCATACAAGTATACAATGAAATGTGGGTGGTCTTGCCCGCAACGATGTGCAATACAGTAGTACAGTAATATCATATAATAGAATCCAATAGAACAACATTGTGCAATAAACAAGTAACATTGTTAAATAAACAAGTAACATAGTAGGGCATATCGGTATATGTACATAAGTTATTTACAGAGCATGGAGGACATGCTAGGTCCTTTGGTAGTGCAATACACGGTTATGTGATCCAAATGTGATCCTTGACCAGCCTCTCGAAACATTTCATGGCCACAGAGGTGAGTGCCACCGGTCTGTAGTCATTGAGACCTGCTGGGGAGGGTTTCTTTGGTACCGGGATAATGGTAGACATCTTGAAGCAGGCAGGGACCACTGACTCTTCCAGGGATCGATTAACCCTTTAATCGCCAATGACGTGTTAAGACGTCATTCCTCGCCATGCGTAATCTGCCAAAAATCTGTCATGGCAATCATATTTCACCCACGGAGACTTGACTGGTGCTGCAGATCTCCTCTCAAATCTCCAACGGTTCAAGACCGCCATCTGGTGGCCGATTGGCGAATCGCCAAAACCGGAAGTGAGCGGCCGGAAGTGGTGCTCACCCATATTTCGTCCGGCCACTCGCTATCGCTCCCGGGGCTCCATCTCGACACACTGGATAATCGATCGGTTGCCCTAACTCGATAAACAACGTTATTTGGACGTATATAGTATTATACAACCTGGAACTGGACCAACTAGATCGACATCCCATAATAACGATCTTTTTGCTCCAGTAGCATCGGCCAACGCTACGAGGAAGCTGCGGTGAGTTTCAGCGTGTTTGATTATTATTATCCATATAAACTGCTCTGATCTATATATCGCCCATACTACATAAATGATTTAACGTCGGCCACGGACTTATAAACCCCCCCCCCCCCCCCCCCCTCCGGTCACCAGCAGATGATGAGGCATGACGTTTAGGACCTTGTACAATTGAAATTTTTAATCTGACGTCAATCGGTATCAAACTACATTTGATGATCTAATGTATGTATTTATGGCTATAACTCACGTTCTGCAGAATGCTGCAGAAAACGATAAAAACATATTTATACTTTAGACCGTATTTTAGTATGAACGAAAAAGTAGAACGTTGCTACATCCTAAACGATAGATACTTGACGTTGAATGGGCCATAGTAATGTCAATTTAGCAATACAATTTAAAAAGTTATAGCCATGCAAAGAAGGAGAACATCTCCATAGACTTACAGTGGTGGCAGAGAGGTGATTAAGATCAGAATAATCCCTGGCAGATAAAGGGTTAAATATGGTGGTGAACACAGGGGCTAGCTGGTTAGCACAGGACTTAAGTATGCGTCCTGTTATTCCATCTGGGCCAGCAGCCTTTCTGGTGTTCACCTGCATAAATGCTCTTCTCACACTGTGTACCGTCAATGAGAGAGCATCCCCGCCCCCCCGCGGATGCCCCCCCTTCCTCCACAACAGCCGGCGCGCGCCAGTGACTTCACTAGCCGTTGAGCTAGCTGTTTGCACCAAACCGCGCGTAGAAGGTGTTGAGCTGGTCCGCGAGGGAGGCGTCGTCGCTCCCCATTGAGGGGGCGCTGACTTTGTAGTCAGTTATCGTCCTCAGTCCCTGCCATAAGCCTCTTGTGTCATTCTGTGCCATTTGTGCCTCCATCTTGTCAGCATACGTCTTTTTCGCAAGTTTAACAGCCTTGCGCAGAGTGTAGACTGTTGTCTTGTACTCTTCCATGTTTCCTGACTCTCTGCCAAGGTTGTAGGCAGTGGTGCGAGAGTTCAGAGCTGCTCTGATAGTACTATCCACCCACGGTTTCTGGTTCGGGAAGACCCTCGCCTTCTTTGTGGGGACGATACTATCAGAAAGTGTTGTTATGAAGGACACCACAGTGTCTGTGAACTCGCTGATGTCACTGGCGCTTCCCTCAAACATTCCCCAGTCGACGTCCTCGAGTGCGTCCTGAAGCATGGCCTCTGATTGGTCGGTCCATCTTTTTACCTCACGTGACACGACGGCCAGGTGGCTAGCTCTAGGAAGAGTCCTGGTGGTTCCAAACTTCTTCCATTTGCGAATAATGGAGACGACTGTGCTCGTTGGCACCTTCAAAGCTGCATATTTTTTTTTGTCTCGGAGGTCTACAGACAATTCCTTGGACTTCATGGCTTGGTTTGTGCTCTGACATGCACAGTCAACTGTGGGACCTAATGTAGACAGGTGTGCCATTAAAAAATCATGTCCAATCAATTAAATTTACCACAGGTGGACTCCAATCACGTTGTAGAAACATATCAAGGATGATCAGAGGAAACGTGATGGAGCTGAGCAAAGTTTTGAGTGTCATAGCAAAGGGTGTGAATACTTATGCACATGTGATATTAAATATTTTTATTTTTAATACATTTGCAAAAAATTCTAAAAATCTTTTTTAATTTTGTCATTATGTGGTATTGTGTGTAGAAGTTTGAGGGAAAAATTTATTTAATACATTTTGTAATAAGGCTGTAACATAACAAAATGTGGAAAAAGTGAAGGGGTATGAATACTTTCCGGATGCACTGTATATATATATATTTAATTCAAAGGGGCTTTATTAATATGGGAAACATACGTTTACATTGCCAAAGCCAGTGTTAAAACAAACAACTAAGCAAAACAATCAGATCAGTACAGATAGTGCAGGAATATATGTGTTATTGGCAGTCTTTATGGTGGTTGTATTCCGTTGGATGACATTTTCTTGTCACAGCAGCTCACAAATCTTGCTGCTGTGTTTGCACATTGTTGTATTTCACCCAGTAGCTATGGGAGTTTTGCGTTATTTGCCATGTTTTCAAAGTCTCTTGCAATTTGTGGGAAGTATATGTCTCTGATGTCTTGGTATAGTGGGCAGGTTGTTAGGAAGTTTAGCTCGGTTTCCACCTCATCTCTCTCTCTCTCTCTCTCTCTGTCTCTCTGTCTCTCTGTCTCTCTGTCTCTCTGTCTCTCTGTCTCTCTCTCTCTCTCTCTCTCTCTCTCTCTCTCTCTCTCAACCAGGTCATCTGTTAAGTACAGCGGAGGTAGAGTCTGCCCTGGTAGAACACAAGGCGGTGGTGGAGGCTGCGGTGGTGGGCAGACCGCACCCTGTCAAAGGAGAGAGCCTCTACTGCTTCGTGACGCTCACGGACGGAGTGTCGTACAACCGCACGCTGGAGGCTGAGCTCAGGAACCAAGGTGGGTGAGGAGGATGTGTGCGTCTGTGGTGATGGGATGGTGGGTGATGGTGTGCACCCCACCCATTGGAAGAAGCACAGCTGTGACCGGCAATGTCACTATCTCTGTTCCTATTGGCCGCTCACAGGCAGCTCACAGGCAATGTCACTATCTCTGTTCCTATTGGCCGCTCACAGGCAGCTCACAGGCAATGTCACCATCTCTGTCCCTATTGGCCGCTCACAGACAATGTCACCATCTCTGTCCCTATTGGCCACTCACAGGCAATGTCACCATCTCTGTCCCTATTGGCCGCTCACAGACAATGTCACCATCTCTGTCCCTATTGGCCACTCACAGGCAATGTCACCATCTCTGTCCCTATTGGCCACTCACAGGCAATGTCACCATCTCTGTCCCTATTGGCCGCTCACAGACAATGTCACCATCTCTGTCCCTATTGGCCACTCACAGGCAATGTCACCATCTCTGTCCCTATTGGCCACTCACAGGCAATGCACTTTGTGTTTGACCCGTTAGCTTGGCATCTATGACCCTGTGTCCTTGGGAAACATTCTTACATGATAAAGGATATTTAGGACCAAGCTGATGACCGACGAGATGTCTGACTGAGGGTCACTAGGTAAGGATGTGAACAGGACTGATGACTGGGGTCACTAGGTAAGGACGTGAACAAGGCTGATGACTGACTGGGGGTCACTAGATAAGGATGTGAACAAGGCTGATGACCGAGGGTCACTAGGTAAGGACGTGAACAAGGCTGATGACTGACTGGGGGTCACTAGGTAAGGATGTGAACAAGGCTGATGACCGAGGGTCACTAGGTAAGGACGTGAACAAGGCTGATGACTGAGGGTCACTAGGTAAGGATGTGAACAAGGCTGATGACTGACTGGGGGTCACTAGGTAAGGACGTGAACAAGGCTGATGACTGAGGGTCACTAGGTAAGGATGTGAACAGGACTGATGACTGGGGGTCACTAGGTAAGGATGTGAACAAGGCTGATGACCGAGGGTCACTAGGTAAGGACGTGAACAAGGCTGATGACTGAGGGTCACTAGGTAAGGACGTGAACAAGGCTGATGACTGACTGGGGGTCACTAGGTAAGGACGTGAACAAGGCTGATGACTGACTGGGGGTCACTAGGTAAGGACGTGAACAAGGCTGATGACTGACTGGGGGGTCACTAGGTAAGGATGTGAACAAGGCTGATGACTGAGGGTCACTAGGTAAGGACGTGAACAAGGCTGATGACTGACTGAGGGTCACTAGGTAAGGATGTGAACAAGGCTGATGACTGACTGGGGGTCACTAGGTAAGGATGTGAACAGGACTGATGACTGGGGGTCACTAGGTAAGGATGTGAACAGGACTGATGACTGGGGGTCACTAGGTAAGGATGTGAACAAGGCTGATGACTGACTGGAGGTCACTAGGTAAGGACGTGAACAAGGCTGATGACTGACTGGGGGTCACTAGGTAAGGATGTGAACAAGGCTGATGACTGACTGGGGGTCACTAGGTAAGGATGTGAACAGGACTGATGACTGGGGGTCACTAGGTAAGGACGTGAACAGGACTGATGACTGGGGGTCACTAGGTAAGGATGTGGACAGGACTGGTGACTGGGGGTCACTAGGTAAGGATGTGAACAGGACTGATGACTGGGGGTCACTAGGTAAGGATGTGAACAGGACTGATGACTGACTGGGGGGTCACTAGGTAAGGATGTGAACAAGGCTGATGACTGACTGAGGGTCACTAGGTAAGGACGTGAACAAGGCTGATGACTGACTGAGGGTCACTAGGTAAGGATGTGAACAGGACTGATGACTGGGGGTCACTAGGTAAGGACGTGAACAAGGCTGATGACTGACTGAGGGTCACTAGGTAAGGACGTGAACAAGGCTGATGACTGACTGAGGGTCACTAGGTAAGGACGTGAACAAGGCTGATGACTGACTGGGGGTCACTAGGTAAGGATGTGAACAAGACTGATGACTGACTGGGGGTCACTAGGTAAGGATGTGAACAAGACTGATGTCAGGTCTACTTTATATTCTGTATATTCCTGACTGGATTGATGTGTGCAGTAGCTGTGTTTAGGCATGTGCCGGTAGGACATTTTGATGGTATGATAACCTTGGGCAAAAACACCACGGTTTCACGGTATATCAAATCAAATCAAATGTATTTGTAAGGCCCGACAACACATGTTAATGTCCCCATGGGCCGTACACGTCTTCTTTAAACAAGTCAAGAAGAAACATCACAATAAGTCAAGAACAAAACAAGAACACCATAAGGTCCAAAACATTTAAAATAAATGCAACACTCCCAGACATACCCCACGCGAAAGGTAAGGAAAAACTCACTAAAACCTAGCAATAGGAAAAAATGCACCACAGGCAAAGTGGAGGAGAGAAACCTTAGAAGGGCCATTCAAGGGGGGATCTCCCTTCTTAGATGTCGGTGATAGTAGTGTTGCAGTAAAAACAGGCGAACAGTTGGTAGGCATGCACTCATGTGTGTAGTGAAACACAGATGAGTGCATGTGATAGCAACTGAACATTTTGAAAAATTTAAGATAGAGCTGATAGCGATAGCAACTGAACATTTTGAAAGATTAAAGATAGTGTTGATAGCGGATCTATTTGAGGCACAGGGGTGGCGCAAAGAGGGTCGCGTCCTCCCGGTCTTAACACTTTGAGTGCCAACCGACGAGAAATCTCGCTTTTAATCGTTATTTTTTTTATTATCGATTTCTATTCATTTTTCATCAATCTAGCCTCACATTACCAGTGGGGATCTGTCTGAGCTTGAACAGGGAAAACACCGCCCCCTATCGTCTCTCCGGATGGTATTGCACCCCATTGAATTGGACTGAATGAAATGGATGGGGAAAAAAGAGTCCGGATTCCACATTTTACTTGTCAGGCATGTAATCCGAGCCTATTACAGTCATCGCCCACCATCAGAACAGCGTGGAATATGTCTTTCGACCACCCAGCGTTGGATCAATAAACACCATCGATATTTACAATGGCGATCAGGAATTGGAATAATCTTTTTGGAGAACATCTGATCTGAGGTAAGGAATCTATTTTACCAGTCTTGGGATAATCAGAGCTGTTTTCACCTACCGTATATATCAACGTGTCCCATATGTGTGTGTGTGGCTGTGAGTGTGTGCGTGCTGATCAGGAAATAAGATAATCGATTTTTCAGCCCGCTTCTATAGCGTGCATAAGTACACATATACTATCAATAATCTAGCGTTTATTTGAAAACAATTCATAAATAGGCCGAAAAATGACAACGTGTTTTGTGTATTACAGTAAAGTGCGATTCCTGCACAATCTTTATTTTTTCTGAAAGTTTAAAAAAACTAGCGTTTTTCAAACGGTAAAAAATGGGGAAAAAAGAAAGAAATCCGTTTCGACAATGTTGACTGCAAACATAGTCATTGATAAGTGACGGTCGTATTAGACACATAGCCATAATTTAAGATATAGTTTATGCGTTCACAAAATTTTGTGAGCGCTCTGTCATTGAATAGAGCGTTGGCACTCAACAGGGTATCTAGGACTGGCACGGCTGGCACGGAAAGTGTTAAACACGGTATTCTGTAAAAAAAAAGAAAAAAAAATAAAAAAATTCTGACCACTTTCAAACTAAGGACAGACTAAAAAATACTTCCAAATAAACTTTTATGAATATGTAGGCTGCAAGTCAAAAGGGTAATACGTTTTGTTAATGTAATCTACTTGCACAGATGTATGTTATATAGCCTAGTAGTACTATTCTTACTGGATTAAACATACATTTAAACAATTCATCTTTTGTGGTGGATCAACATAATTCACCCACGGAACTATGTGTTGGGGATAAGGGTTCCGCACAGACCATATTGTTTGTTACTTTCCTGTCGGCAAACGAGTTCCCGTTAGCAGAGTGTTGACGTTGATGTTTAATAAACGTTTAGCGTTGTCTTTCGACACCCTGCCTCAGACTCGTATCCTTCGGCACTACACTTGACGAGCGGTATAACGTTAGCTAATTACCCCCGTGCATTGAGCATTATTTTCAATTAACAGCACACCGTCTGAACGTAATATTAGTGGTTTTGACACTGCAACGTTTTCAAACCGCAAAACCGGTAACCGGCTCATGCCTAGCGGTGTTGCACATCTCTGTGTGCCATTCTAGTTACCGTACTTTTCGCACTATAAGCCGCACCTGAATATAAGCCGCAGCAGCTAAATTGAATGATGTGTACATATATAAGCCGCACTGGACTATAAGCCGCAGGTGTTTTAATGTTTAATTACCATATGTAATTAGCATTGGGACACAATACTGTCGGACAAATAACAAGAATTAACTCATTTACAAGTTGTATTAAGTTTAGCAAATAAGGGAACAGATAAATAACATTTCAATGCAGTCAAAAAAGCAATATTTCGTTTTTTACATTTTCGGGTTTGGTCACGTCGAGTCACATATAAGCCGCACCGTTATATAAGCCGCAGGGTCGAAAAATGGGGGAAAAAGGTGCAGCTTATAGTCCGAAAATTACGGTAAGTGTTTGATTGTCGAGTGAAACAACCCTGTTAATCACCAAGGATCTGATGGGTTTTGTTTTCAGTGAGGGAGAAGATCGGAGCCATCGCTACACCAGATTTCATCCAGAATGCACCTGGCCTGCCTAAGACCAGATCAGGTATTGGCTAAATGTCATTAAATAGATGAGACAAAGCATGGTAGTTGACCATCTTTCATTGTACTATAATTTGAATGACCATTGAACATTTGACTTAAAGGAATCCTTTGACATTTTAAATCTTACATCGCAATTTTTGTCTTCCAGACACATTGGAGGGAAAAGTTGATACATTTGTCACTCAGTTTTCCGAAAATGGCATCGTTAGCCGTCCTTGTTGTTTCAATGATGAATGCTAACCACACTAACGAGTCATTATAGAGAAACTGAATGAAATATGTATGAAACATTTGTATTTTTTTTTTGTATTATAATTTTCTTTTTCTTTTTTATAAAACAACCAACATAAATTCTAAATGTATCCCTTTAATATTCTTTCCTTTCCTTCTTAACGTCCTCTACTTCTATTCCCGTCTTTACTCCCTCTCTCCCTTCATCTCTTCCTCCTTGTCCCTCGTTCCCGTTCCCCACTCGTCCCACCCTCGGTTCCTCACGCAGGTAAGATCATGCGGCGGGTGCTGCGTAAGATCGCCCGTAACGAGCGGGACCTCGGCGACATCTCCACGCTAGCCGACTCCTCCGTCGTCGAGCAGCTCTTCCAGAACCGGTGCTGTGGCGCCGTGTGACCCGCCACGCCTACAGGGGGGGGGGGGGACTGAAGCCGCACGCCAGCGGCCACTCACACACAACCAGGGAATAAGAGGAGACGGCAGGGAAGAGGAGGAGAAATTCCAAGATGAATCATTTACGATATATATATTTATATTTACCTATGGAGGTAATATGTATCTGCTTTGGTCCAGAAATAGTTGTCACATCTAAGCCTCCCTTCCTCACATTGATTTGACGAAACGTGTCACTGTACCCTGTGATCTTTACACAACATGTAATTTAGTGGACGCTTTTATCCAAAGCGCCTTAATGTACCTTAATGTAACCCTGGCTGTGTTAGTGCCACGTTCTACCCATTGAGCTACGCAGGGAATAGAACCCCTAACCCTGGCGGTGTTGGTGTCATGTTCTACCCATTGAGCTACGCAGGGAATAGAACCCCTAACCCTGGCAGTGTTGGTGTCATGTTATACCCATTGAGCTACGCAGGGAATAGAACCCCTAACCCTGGCAGTGTTGGTGTCATGTTCTACCCATTGAGCTACCCAGGGAATAGAACCCTTAACCCTGGCAGTGTTGGTGTCATGTTCTACCCATTGAGCTACCCAGGGAATAGAACCCCTAACCCTGGCAGTGTTGATGTCATGCTCTACCCATTGAGCTAGAGAAGCATACCTTACTCTTGAGTTCTGTACTACAGTACCTTCTGACATTAATGGTCAGCCTGTTTAAGACTAAATAATTATGGTTAAGTTAAGTAGTACTAATTCACAAAAAGGTGTCTTAGTCAGTCAATTATTGTTTCTTTAGTTGTGTCTCTTCCTTGACTTTTTTCCCAATTATTATTAATAATAAGGATTTTCTTGTCAAACCAAGTACACTACAAATGTATTTGTGAACATTTTGTGTATTACCTTGCTACAGGCAACAGTTATGGCGACAGTGAGCAATTTATTATAATTTTTTTGGCTGATGTCCTTTTTCTTTTTAATAGTTTAACATGGAGGACAAGGAACACTCACAATCAAAAGCTGGCATTTATTTTTCCTCACATTCATCTTTTCATGTGAAGTCCATATTACGTGGTCCATTAAGTTCACTGTCCCATCCGGCTTCAGACTGTAGGTTAAATAGTTGCTCGGGTGTTGGAGAGGAGGCCATTGTTTCTGGACAGGGCTTCCTGTTTACAATATTCTCATGACGTGATATGCACTTCCTGCCAATCATGGAGCAGCTCATCAACCATGGTTGTCATTTAATGATACTCTGCTGTTATTTGATGATAATCACCCGTTTGCTAGCCAATATATCTGATGACGTCATGGAATACTATGAAAAATGGAGCCCAGCCAACTGGTGTTGATGAAAAAACAATATCCATTTCTACAGTACACAGATCTACCTGCCTCCCCCGCCCCCCCCCCCTCTCACTCTATGCTATAGTACAGTTATGTACATTGGTGATTACTGATTAGTTATACCTGGAGAAAGTTTAAAAAAAAACGTTTAAATTTATATTTATTTTCTACAAATGTAGATTTGGTCATATTTTTGTTGTATTTGTTTAATTAAGACATAGGATTTGATCGGTATGTTTGTCTGTTTTACATGTCTGCATCTGCACGCTTGTATGTTCTTTTAGTTGCTGACAATTTAGGCTGATTTAGGCTCCTAGTTCTCTGTCAGATAGAGACAGAGAGGGGATTAGTTGTTTGTATTGTAGCCCACGTTAAGCTGGACACTGTCCCCAAGCTCCCCAAACGAACTCCCAGCCGCCTAAAACTAGAACGAACCCTTATTCAACCCGCCAAGTTGACCACGGTACCATCATTAAGACGACTGTGTCGGAGACATTATAATTCATAACTCAAGCCATGGTAACAGATCCTTTGTGTGAATGCAAAGTGTTTTATTCAAATCTTCTCAGGTTTGTCATGAACATTCCCTAGAGGAAGAAGCCTATTGATTTTGTTGATTCCGTGTCCTTTCGTCTAGCGCCACCATCTGGCCAAACATTCAGTTTTCATAATAAGCTAATTGTTCAGTCATGAAAACGGTTCTCATAGATGCGGCTCCTCCCTATTGCATTTTCTGCTAGTTCAAATGTTTTGCTGCCATTTAAAAAATTTAAAAAGAAATATATATTTGTTGTCCCCCAACTTTCCCTCGGCTGTTCCTCATTCTCACGAAACCAACATCATGAAATGTGTCATTTAGATTGTTGATGGGCCCAACCATATAACTGCTAGATCCAATAGAATTGTGGAAAAACACATTTTAAAATGGGAGTGACGTGTTACCTGTGAATGCCTTGTCCGATTTGCACCCAACTTCATATGTTAATTCTGTGATAACTATAGGAGACATTTTGAGTCATTTGGCTCATGGTGGGACAATTATTATTATTATTATTATTTTTTTTAAATGTGAATTAATCTTCAATGACTTGTTAAATCATGATTATATTTTACCTGTTTTCTCTATGTGATATCCTACTGATGTTATCAATATGTATTATTTAAATAGATTGATAGGACAACCCCTATAATCCTCAAATCCAATTGACTTTTTCCAAAAAGAACACTAGAATGATGTCTTGTCATTCTCTGCAAAATGCAAGAGAAGTTGGTAACATCACATTTAAATTGAAGATGTAATTTGGTCAACTCAGATTCCGTAGTAGTTCAGCAGGAAACTGTATGACAAACTGGATACATCTCCAGGACAGGTGGTGCGCTAGAAATTATGTTTAGTTAAAATCTTGACACGTCCATTGATAAAAGGCATAGGTTAAAAGGTCGATCTCTGTATTATATTAAAGAACATATAGCAGATTGTAGAAATTAAATGAATATATAGATTATTTTGACATTTTTACCTTGTGCAAAGTATACGTGCTGTCGGAACACATTTTTATTTTAGTTGTAGGGAGACGGGAGGGTTATGAACATGCTCAAACCTTGACACAGGAATGAAACATCTATTCGCAGTAACCAAGATTTGATCTTTTGATTGGAGGGTAAAAAATTATAATCAATCAAATGTTTTTGTGTGCAAATCAAGCCAAAGGTGCTAAATTGTAATAAATGTTATCAACAAATTTAAGGGGATTTTAGGGCTATAATAATCAAGTATTTCTTTAAACATTTTAACCTCTGGTTCTATGAGTCGATTTGGGAGCTTGGAATTTTTTTTTTATGTCTAATTGTGTGAATAATAATAATAACTTTTTTTTTTTTTAATAATATAAGTTAATTGTATGGTCATCAGACAGAAATGAAACAAATGCAGCACCTCGCATAGATTTATCATTGTCATTTTATTATATTTTTTTATTTGTCGCAGTTTGTTGTCTATATATGTGCCAACATGAGTAGCAATGGAATGGGGTGCATTAAGCTTGTAAACGCATCTGGTATAAAAGCAACTTGTTTTTTTCCCCTCCTATGGATAATGTCTAATGAAAATAACTACATTGGATAAAGGAAAGATATTTCTTTTTTGTTGTTTTTAATTGAGTTTCCGTTGCCCCCTTTGTATCAAAGTGTATGCAATGACAGTAAATGGATAAGACTACTGCCTCTAAATCTGTTTCATGGCTTTTCTTTTTGCTCGATTTAATTTGAGTTTACATTTAGTCATTTAGCTGAATGCTTTTATCCAAAGCGACTTGCATGTTCTGTACAACAAGTCAGTCAGTAGGAAGGGTACAACTCTGGCAGCTAAGGGTAAGCAAAATTGTTCATCAAACTGTCAAACTTTAGTGCATATAATTAGCATAGTAGGTAATAATATTGAATCAGAAAGGTCTTTAAACAAGTAGTTTTCACATACAAGGAATTTGATTTGGTCGCTTTTGGTGCGACTTTAACGGACAGACAATTCAAGTACAATAAAATGAAATATAAACTAAATTAGATTATAGGCATAGGAATATATATATTTATAGATAAAGATATAGGCATGAGATTCCTTAGTAGCAGAGTGCATGCTAGTAAAAGACACTACAGTACCCTTTCTTTGTAGGAATTTACATGTGCCCCAGGTCCAGCATAATTTTGAAGCGAGAGAAACCTTGAGTTAGTAAAAATCTACAGGATGACCGGGGCACTGGGTGGAATAAACTACCCCATATTAATGAAGTCATGAATAGGGCCAGGCACAAGGTGGCAGCATTGCAACATGGACGAAGAAAGACAATTTATACGTTTCCTTTGTTACAAAAGTCACCACATAAGAAGCAGACCCAGGGTCAGGTTATTTGTACCAAGGTGTTGATTGAATGGGAATGTCCACTATATTGGTTGAAAGTCTGTGGTCTTGTTTCTACTTTCTAGCATTATTTACGAGACACTGGCTCGTGTTGACAAATCATGTGTGAACTGGCCATTATTTCTGTTTTAGGGTCGATTTTCTCTTTAATATTGCAAAAGCAAACGGTTGTAGACTATAACTCTCAATATGTTATTCTGCTGTGATCAGCAATTAGTCAGCCCTGATTAATGAGTTTACTTATCTAGCGGGCACACACACTTCTGTCAAGCACACTACTAATTATCCACACAATTCTAACAATTGCACTATTTATACACACACTCAATCACATATAGAACATCCCTCATCCCTTATCAATCACAGTAATTATCCACACACACACGCTCCTATCAGTAGCACTGGTATTTATCCACACATGCAGCAGGATATAGTTGTATGACAGCCGTCTCCAGACACAACAACCATCTGCTGTCTGAGCTGGGATTGAATAATTGATGGTGTGTGAGTCTCTCTCTCTCTGTCTGAATTGCTCTATATCCAGGCCATGGTCGTTTATCATGCAGACAGGTAAGGGGGCTCCTGCATGTATTTGGCAGGAGGGTGTGTGAGGTAGAGGCAGGAGATAATGGATAATGGGAGGCTTCTAGTGGAGGGGGTTATCAGGAAAGCTGAACACAAGTACAAAAGTACAGAGCACAACGAAATTAAGTTGGCATCTAATCAGAGTGCATTTCAGTATACACTATACCATAATATATGGAGTATATATGACAAAGCTATGGAGTAAATGTGCTAAGCTAATGTATGTACAGAGAGAGAGTGAACCGTTTTAAGTACCTCAGAGTCCACATATCCGAGGACTTGACATGGACCACACACATGACAGTGTAGTTAAAGGGGAACTCCAACATTTTGGGAAATTAGCTTATTTAACATCTTCCCTGGAGTTAGACAAGAAGATACATACCTTTTTTGTCTCTGTGCGTGCATTTTAGCTTTGGGAATAGATGCTCCGTTAGCATAGCTTAGCTTCATCACTGGAAGTGAGGCAGGGCTGTAGCCTTACAGTGCCTTACAGTGTATTGCAAGGTCTGACATTGACCAAACTTGATATGCATGACCTTGGTGGGCTCTAGGTCAACTCCTGAAAAGGGGGTCAATGTCAGACTTTGCAATCAAAAGTTAGGGGGCTAATAACCCTTGCCATAATTTCAGTGTGCCCCCTAACTTTTGATTGCAAGGTCTGACATTGACCCCCTTTTCAGGAGTTGACCTAGAGCCCACCAAGGTCATGCATATCAAGTTTGGTCAATGTCAGACCTTGCAATACACTGTAAGGCACTGTAAGGCTACAGCCCTGCCTCACTTCCAGTGATGAAGCTAAGCTATGCTAACGGAGCGTCTATTCCCAAAGCTAAAATGCACGCACAGAGACAAAAAAGGTATGTATCTTCTTGTCTAACTCCAGGGAAGATGTTAAATAAGCTAATTTCCCAAAATGTTGGAGTTTTCCTTTAAGAAGGCACGGCAACGCCTTTACTTCCTTAGGTGCCTAAGGAAGTTCAAAGTGAGTCAGAAGATCCTTAAGAACTTCTACTCATGCACAATAGAGAGCATCCTGACTGGTAATATCACCTGGTTTGGGAATAGCACCGCACAAGACCGTAGCAGACTACAGAGAGTGGCCTGTTCAGCCGAATGCACAATTGGAGGTGGGCTTCCCACTCTCCAGGACATTTACAACAAGCGCTGCAGTGGCAAGGCTTAGAGAATAATCAAAGACTCTAGTCACCCAAACAACTGCCTCTTTGAACTGCTGCGGTCAGGCAAGCGATACCGGAGTCTCATGGCAAGCACAGAGAGACTCAGAAGGAGCTTCTATCCCCAGGCCATCAGGATGCTCAACGACAATGACACTATGTAACAAACCGTCAATACACTCACAGCACACATATCCACACGTACACATTCACTTTAAATTAACACTTACCGTAACACCCAATTTACTCACTTTAGACACTTTTACACACTTTATATTTATTGGTAAAGAGATTTGCACTACAATTCATACCTCATTGCACCTTACCCTAAGTTATACCTCATCCCATTTCAGCATTGTACTGTATATTGTATTGTACTGTAACTCACTGTTACTCTTTTTTACTCTGTATTGTATATTGTATATAATTTATGTATATTGACTGAACACTTTTTGTTTACATACTTTTGACTTTCTATTTTATACTTTTTATCTATTTTTAATTTTGATCTAGCACACTCCCAGGAGCTCATACAGAGAAAAGCATTTCATGGAAATGTATTCTGTATTTTACTATGACAACTATTAAAGAAACTTGAACTTGTATTATTATATACAGTGGTACAGTCTAGCCAGTGGTTTAACTAATACGAGTAGATATGGATATTTATACAGATATAGATAGATGGATGCTATTGTTCATTGTTATTATACAGTGTTATATAGATAGACCGTATGGATTTAGTATAGGCAACCAGTTCTGGAGTAGGTTGAATAGGGGATGGGCTGTCATTGTGCAGAGTTCAGTGAGGTGACAGCCGGGGGAAAGAAGCTGTTCCTGAGCATGCTGGTCCTGGAACTGAGATTCCTGTAGCGCCTCCCAGAGGGGAGGAGGACAAACAGTCTGTGATTGGGGTGAGAGGTGTCCCTCCTCAGACACCGTTTGTGCTGGACGGTCTCAATTGCAGGGAGTGGGGTACCGGTGATGTGTTGGGCGCTTTTCACCATCCTCTGGAGATACAAGCTTTCCCCAGGAGGACTGACAACATACAGGGTAATGTTAAGCTGCTACTGTATTAACAACAAGCTCCCACACAAATACATTGCGTATACAGGTTTGGCCATATTCTGTGGCAACCATGTTAGCTCCACACTCCTTCTCCATGTTAGCTCCACACTCCTTCTCCATGTTAGCTCCACACTCCTTCTCCATGTTATGTAGCTCCACACTCCTTCTCCATGTTAGCTCCACACTCCTTCTCCATGTTATGTAGCTCCACACTCCTTCTCCATGTTAGCTCCACACTCCTTCTCCATGTTAGCTCCACACTCCTTCTCCATGGTCACTGCTAAGTTACTGGTTCCTCTATCTGCCTCGCAGCCAACTAGACATGATGGGACACATGACAATGGTATGTGTGTCTGTGTGTGTCTGTCTGCAGTTTGTGTGATGAGGTCAGTCGCTTAGTAGTACACACATAATACACAGCCCCCCCCCCCCCCCCCCCTTCTACACAGTCACATTATACAGACGGCCTGTTGGAGGGCTTGGTTTGTCTGTTTAGTTTGGGGGGCTTCAGTGTGTGTGTGTGTGTGTGGGGGGGGGGGTCCCCTGGATGTGTGAGGTGTATTGGCCCAGCTGTCACTGCTGCTTGACCACAGTCTGCTGCTGTTTATATAACAGATTTGGTTCTGCTTTGACAACAGGCACTTGGTGGACAGAGACGGGTGGAGAGAAGAGGAGGGAGTGAACAAAGGACAAAGGAGTAAGAGAGGGGAGGAGAGATGGATAAGGGAGAAGGAGAGGGAGGATGGATGGGATGGCGGTGCCCAAGGGTCCTCTCTCTCGCTCTCGCTCTCTCTCTCTCTCTCTCTCTCTCTCTCTCTCTCTCTCTCTCTCTCTCTCTCTCTCTCTCTCTCTCTCTCTCTCTCTCTCTCTCTCTCTCTCTCTCTCTCTCTGTTTCCCTTTCTTATTATATTTATAAAAAACGTTTTCAAAATAATTCCCGTCGACTCCACACCAATGGTCTAATGCAGGGGTGGCCAACCAGTCAGAGACTAAGAGCCACAAATATGACTGTGGTACCACAAAGAGCCACACCATATACCAGCGTTTCTCAACCTTTTTTTTCAGTCACGGCACCCTTCATGTGTTTATAGGTCTCACCCTCTGGTCTCTGAAGTTGCTAATGTCTTTTTTATTTGGGCCTCACAGGGTTAAAAGTACCCCACGGTTGCAAAATTACAAAATCACTTTTAGCCATTTAAAAAAAGAATGTTTATTTAAAAAAATGTAAGCACATGTATAGTCAATTGGTCTTGTTGTTCAGCCTCACAATGCTATTTGATAGTAAATGTGTTTATATGTCCCACCCTCTGGCCTCTGAAGTTGCTAATGTCTTTTTAATTTGGGCTTCACAGGGTTAACCTCTTAAGCCCGAGATATACAGTAAAAGTGTATATTTTTAGCATTACGTTTGTTTACCAATTATTTTAACTGTTATTAGTGAAATATAAGATTATAGAAATCTCAGGGCATTGAGTCGGAAACCGGTGCATATTGACAGGAGGAAGTGGCACAGCCAAAAGTGAGTGTAGTCTTTTGAAGGAAGAGACTCAGGGCTTTCGAATTTCGAAAAACTACCCTACCCAGCTCACACCAGCCCCTGTCAATCATCTGACTTCTGGATTAACTTTTTTATTTTTCTTATTTTTTTGGGATTATCTCCCACAAACCTGAACGTTATATATCGCATAGCTCTGCTCAGCGTCATAGTGCAATACTCTTCATATCCAGTATTGAACTGAAATAAATTCTCACATGTACCTTTACATACCGTCATCTGTCTGGCCACACCCCCATCCGCTACCTACATAAGCAGGGGTGTGGCCATACCATCAGCTCCTTCTTCAATTTTCACCACGTTGAGTGCCTGTTTACACCACTTTAAGTTTGCTGAATTGTTTTGAAGAAAGTTGGAGCTGCGTTAACATTATCTCTTGTTTTTTTCTCTCCCTCACAATTTTAAGTAGAAAAAAGCTAAGTTATAATGTTTTCTTCGGGGGGTAGCACTAGCAACGTCACCCTTCACCAGCGGTTCTCCATTGCCGCCTCCGCCGTGCGTCTTGGGCCGGGATTGACTCCGCGGTCGTGGCAGTCAGTCGCGCCCGATCGGCGTCCGGTGGATAGCTTGCCTCTCCGAGGAGCTGGTGTACCAAGGGCATCTCCTGTGAGATGGCCTGGTTCCTGCTCTGGTTCCTCCGCCGCCGGGGGGCCGTCTGAGACGCAAGCTCTTCGCCTCTGCTCGCTCCCGTCGTAGGAGGGTGGCTTGCAGGGGCGAACGGCCTGGTTTTGGTGAGCTGCTGGAGCCAGATGAGTAGAGAGTGGAGCAGGCCTGCAGAAACATAGAGTGTGTGTGTGTGTGTGTGTGTGTGTGTGTGTGTGTGTGTGTGTGTGTGTGTGTGTGTGTGTGTGTGTGTGTGTGTGTGTGTGTGTGTGTGTGTGTGTGTGTGTGTGTGTGTGTGTGTGTGTGTGTGTGTGTGTGTGTGTGTGTGTGTGTGTGTGTGTGTGTGTGTGTGTGTGTGTGTGTGTGTGTGTGTGTGTGTGTGTGTGTGTGTGTGTGTGTGTGTGTGCGTGCGTGCGTGCGTGTCTGGTGTATCTGCACATCTGGCTTTTAGTAGACGTGGGCGATGGCCTAAGGTGCAGTGACATTTCCATTCCCCTCTCTGAACTAAAATAATACCTTTACTTCAGAAGGTGTGTCTGTGTGTGCATGCAGCATGTGAGCAGTGTGTGTGCAATGTGCGTACAGCATGCATGTCCGTCTGTGTGTGTCCGTGAGCACGTATGTGTGTGTGTGTGTAGCAGGCTTCCCAGAGATTGCCGTCTCTCCAGTTCATCCCTGAATGTGTGTCAGTTCTCAGTGGTTCCCAAAGTCGGGGTCGCGACCCAAAGGTGGGCCGCGAGCAGCCACGGGTGGGCCGCGAGATGATTAAAAAAAAAAAAAAAAAAAAAAAAACATTTTTTTATTTTTTTTTTATATATTTTTTTTTTATTTATTTTATTTTTTGTCAGGCCACTGAACTTATAAGCAGGCCAGGACAGTGTTTCTAGTTGTATTCTATTCTATTCTAAAATGTGACTATATGGTTTTATATTAACTTAATAAATAAACAAAAACAAAAAAATCTACTTATTTCAACGAACATTTCAAACTAAATAACAGATTATGCACATAAAACGCTGAAAACAACCGAAGCAACAATAGTATTTTAATGAGGCTATTATTATTATCATTATTATTTTGCAACAAGTTAGCCCTCTCATAAATAGCACATATAAATGAATAACTAACTTGAACTAACTTAATAGGATTGAAGTGATATTTGGCGTAAAAAATCGGTCGCCTGGCGAAAAAAAAAAAAAAAAAAGGAAAAAAAAAGTGCATTGGGCCGCGGCTCTCTGACGCCTTATTTTCTGGGTCCTGGCCTGAAAAGTTTGGGAACCCTTAGTGTATCTTGTAGACCAGGCCCATTGCAAGTTGCTGTACTCTGTCGTCTACTCTAAGCCATCCTAGGTTGTCAAAGTGGGCAGGGGTGAGGTGGGTTTTAAGAGTAAGGTCAAGCAGTAGTCTGACCAGTTTGTTTTGTGATGTTTGTAATCTTGTTTTTAGTGCCTTTGAGGTGCTTTGGTACCATGAGGTGCAAGCATAGTCGTAGTACCCTTGAATGAGTGCTCCTGTTAGAGTCTTCAAGGTATTCTTGTTTACCAGAGAGGAGATCCGGTACAGGAATCTAGTTCGTTGGTTGACTTAGTTTTATTACATTGGATCCCATTTTGTCACAGGAAAGATTTGCCTCTATAGGATGGAACCCAGGTAGGTAATTTCATCTTTCCTTTTAAGATAAGATAAGATATTCCTTTATTGATCCCCTTGGGGAAATTCAGGCATCATAGCAGCATGGGGGAAGGGGGGGGGGGGGGGGGGGTACAGGTAGTGAAAACAACACAAGCAGTGTAAACAAATAGGTCAATATAATTTACTATCTAAATAACTGAAATATATTTTCACAGTGTCATAAGGTGCAGTATGCATAAGGTAGTGTTATAATTTACTATCTAACTAACTGAAATATACATTATTCATTATTCACAGTATCACAGTATCCACATAAGGTGCAGTATGCATAAGGTAGTGTTATTGTCCTACTTGGGTTCCTATTAGTTCTAGGTCGATATCTGGCAGCAGTCCCTGCCCACTGTTGTGGAGCCTGATGGCCACTGGTATGAAGGACTGACCGAGGCGTTTAGTTGAGTGTCGGGGGGGTATGAGTCTGTGGCTTCCTTGTCACCTTCACCTAATATGTTTTGATCTGGTCAGGTGCGCTGTCACCTAATATGTTTTGATCTGATCAGGTGCGCTGTCACCTAATATGTTTTGATCTGGTCAGGTGCGCTGTCACCTAATATGATTTCATCTGGTCAGGTGCGCTGTCACCTAATATGATTTCATCTGGTCAGGTGCGCTGTCACCTAATATGTTTTCATCTGGTCAGGTCCGCTGTCACCTAATGTTAATATGTTTTCATCTGTGTCCACTGACCACTGACACACAGTGGGGGATGTTTTAAAAATATAATTTAATATATAATATAATATAATAATTTGTGCTTCACCTAAAAATTTGGTCAGCAGCCTCCACTGGGTTGTACACATAAAACAGTTCAGTGGATAGTATAATGAGAAAAAGAATAGACCCACACACTTTTTATCAAGATAGTTAATCAATCAAAACACTACACCATCCCCTTAATTTGGAATAATGTAAAGAAATTGACAAATCAATATTAACTCATTACACTTTTTATTTTCCATTTAAAAACTAAATAGAATGCAGGTACAAAAATACAAGAAAATCACACTGTACTGTATAACCCTAATCCCCTTGCCCTATACATCCCAACCCCAGTCCACACCCTCATCCACCACCCAACCCCTCATCCACCACCACACTTCCCAGGCAACACTGATGTTAATCATCCTCACTACTATCATCTGAGTCATCATCCCATGTAGCCCTATCCTCAGTTTCCTTAGAAACATTTGCACAGTTTTGACATTAACAAAGATCTGTACATGGCAGTTTTGCAGACACACAGGAACATCTTCCTGTCTCACATTTGAGTTGCCTTAACAACAAGACTGTGCCGAGTCACATATGGTTTGTTCAGGGACAGCTGAGGGAAATAATCTGTGCTTGACTTGGAGTGGAGAGGAGGAGGGCAAACTGTCTGTGATTGGGATGAGAGGTGTCCTTGATAATGCTGCGTGCCTTCCTTCCTCAGACACCGTTTGTGATGAATAGTATCTATAGTGGCTTCTCTTCACCAAAACAATAACCACCGTCCAAATTGGAGCGGGGTTCCTGACGCATAATCCTCCATAATTACAATTCCAAGAAGATTCCCATTTATTTGCTTTAAGGTTCAAACTAAAGATATTCTCTGCAGTTTAAACTAGTGCTGTCAGCAGTGGCGGCTCGCCACTAGGGGCGCTCGGGCGCCGCCCCCCCTCAGGCCCTACCCTGGTTATATGACAGAACAAGAAAAATAAGTTTTTAGTTTTTAGTTTTATAGCCCTATAAATAATATAAACATGTTTAAAATTAATAATATTTACTCATTTTAAGTATGTTTGTGTTTCCAATGCACAATATAACGTTATTATCGCAATAAAAAAACACTCGTTTTCCAAAGCAGGAAGTGACATCACGTTTTTTTAATTTTTTTAATTTTTTCGTATTTCTCGGCCCGGGCTATACGCGATAGCGCTCTGAGTGCGCGTCACAGTTTGATCGCTGTATCCGTCACAGCCAATCAGTGCATAACGCGTTGTGCGTTGAAATATGACTATTATGTTGGAATCCGGGCGCGATTTGAAGCGGTCTAGCCAGTAGCGTCAAGAATATCTGTAGCCGCATTTCGCGGAGACGCTCTCTGATTGGCCGACGCCAGTATTTTTTTCCGTAGCAGAATTTCACAGAGACGATCTCTGATTGGCCGAATCCAATTTCTAGGTTATTATTCCTAGGTTGGTCGGTGGAGATAGTTGTGTTGTTGTGAGAATGATGCAGGCAGCTGTTTGTCTTAGACGAGCGTACCGTGACTGCAAGTTCTTTAGACTGTTAAGCTTAGGCACTCTTTCAAAGTTGGTTAAGGTTAGAGTTTGTCTTAGAGCATGGCGATAGAACGCCAGGTAGTTTGCAGGCTGTTCGAGGCGGAAATGGACAAAGACACAGCTCTTCACTCACACAGCTTGTTGGCTAACAACAAGCTATATGGATGCGGACAATGGATGGACATCAACACAGGCTGGATGGACAATGCCATGGAGTGGATATACTTTATCAACAAGCCAACAACAAGGTAGATTAGCGATCTTAACTCTAGTTTAATACATGATACGTTGTCTACTGATGCCGCATAACGTTGTAACGTTACAGCTACTGCTAGCTGTTAGCTCCGTTATCTTAGCTGGCCACTTTTATAATTACTTCATGGAAACGGAGTAACGTTAACGTTTAAACGTTATGTCGAGGTCATACAATACTACAGTCGACATAAGGTTAACGTTACCCCGTTTCCATGAAGTGTTTAAATAGCAGCAATCTTGTTGAAAATGTAACTTTACTAAAATGCTCTCTCTCTCTCGCTCTCTCTCTCTCTCTCTCTCGCTCTCGCTCTCGCTCTCTCTCTCTCTCTCTCTCTAATTTCGCCGCATGTGGGACATAACCACTCAGACAATGAATGGTAACTTGTTTAAAATAACGAGCTTTACAAATGTGTTTATTATTGAATGGATCTGACATCATCTGAGAGAGAGAGAGAGAGCGAGAGAGAGAGAGAGAGAGAGAGAGCGAGAGAGAGAGAGAGAGAGAGCTGTGCGTGTTTGTGTTGGGCTTTTTTGACCAAACATTTGCAAAATGTTTGGTATAGCGCCCCTAGTGGCGAAGTACTCACCGGCCGCCACTGGCTGTCAGGCGATTAAACAAATTAATCTAATTAATTACAGGATTTGTAATTAATTAATTAATCTAATTAATCACATTTTAATCGCATAACCCTTTTAGGCCTGATATTTTATATTCTATAATCATATTTCAAATTGCATGTGTTCGGATGGCAGAATTGAGTACTGTATCTACAAAACCTTCTGTTTAATCATATTCCCTTTATTCATTTGCTTAGATTTTTCAGGTCTGGTCAATTTTAGCATGGTGTTATTCACAGTAAAAAAAATAAATAATTTTATCCGAGGACTTGACATGGACCACACACATTGCAGTGTTGTGAAGAAGGCACGACAACGCCTCTACTTCCTCAGGCGCCTAAGGAAGTTCCAAGTCAGTCAGAAGATCCTTAGGAACTTCTACTCATGTACAATAGAGAGCATCCTGACTGGCAACATCACCTCCTGGTTTGGGAATAGCACTGCACAAGACCGTAGCAGACTACAAAGAGTGACACGTTCAGCCGAACGCACAATTGGAGGGGGGCTTCCCACCCTCCAGAACATTTACAACAAGCAGTGCAGGGGGAAGGCTAAGAGAATCATCAAGGACTCCAGCCACCCGAACAACTGCCTCTTTGAACTGCTGCGGTCAGGCAAGCGATACCGGAGTCTTAAGGCGAGCACAGAAAGACTCAGAAGAAGCTTCTATCCCCAGGCCATCGGGCTGCTAAACGAACAATAAACACTATACAACAACCATCAAATGCACACAGCACACACACCCACACGCACACACTCACTTAAACAAACAACACACTGCAGCACCCACTCTCCACACTTTAGATCACACAAACACACTTTATATTTATTGATAAAGGATTTGCACTACAACTCGTACACAAATCAAATCAAATCAAATTTATTTATAGGGCCCGACAACACACGTTAATGTCCCCATGGGCCGTACAGGTCTTCTTTAAACAAGTCAAGAAGACAACATAACAATAAGTCAAGAACAGAACAAGAACACCATAGGGTCCAAACATTTTTTAGATGAATGCAAATAAATGAAAGAATGCAAGCACTCCCAGACATACCCCACGCGAAGGTAAGGAAAAACTCACTAAAACCTAACAATAGGGAAAAAAGCTCCACAGGCAATGTGGAGGAGAGAAACCTTAGAAGGGCCGTTCAAGGGGGGATCTCCCTTCTTAGATGTCGGTGATAGTAGTGTTGCAGACGGACAGTTGGTAAGCATGCACTCATGTGTGTAGTGAAACACAGATGAGTGCATGCAATAGCAACTGTACATTTTGAAAAATTAAAGATAGAGTTGATAGCGGATCTATTTGAAGCACAGGGGCGGCGCAAGAGGGTCACGTCCTCCCCGTCTTAGTCACGGGACATTCAGCACTCCGGTCGTTGCTCAGGGACAGCCGGAGACAGGGGGAAGGGGGGGTGGCACAGAGAGGGTCGCGAACTCCCCGACATCATCGCGGGACATCCGGCACTCCGGTCACCACTACGAAACCTCCGAAGACAGGGGGGCACGCAGAGGGGGTCGCAATCTCCCGGCCTTCGTCACGGGACGTCCAACACTCCGGTCAACACTCCAGGACAGCAAGTCATAGGAAGACAGGGAGACGGGACAGGCGTTAGACAGCTCATGAGATTGTAGTAGGCGGACATAGCAATAGATACAAGTGGTAGGCATATATGTGAATGGAGTAGATATATGAAGTAAGCGTATTATGTGAATAGAATAGAAGTACTTAACCCAGCAATGAAACCGCGTTGACTGTTAATCTGTTAACAGTCTGTTAATCAGTTGACAGGACCACGGACAGACGGCGGTGAATAACTGATCCAATGCCTTTACACCTACTGTAAATTGTACCTAAATTGCACCTCATCCCATTTCTGCCTTGCACTATATAGTATTGTATATTAGTACACTGCATAGTATTGTATATTATATGGTAACTCAGTTACGTCTATTCTGCATCGAACATTGTACATATGTCTATACTGAACACAGTGACCTCATTTTTTTTTACTTCTAATTTACATGCTATACTATGTTATTTTATTTCATACTTATCTTGTCTTGCACAGTCTCTGGAGCGTAACAGTAAGAAGCATTTTGTATAAAAGTATTCTGTACTTCTGTATGACAACTATTAAAGAAACTTGAAACTTGAAACTTGAACACACACACACACACACATTAATACATACACACATATACACACACATTTACACACACACATTGTGTATTAATGTGTGTGTGTGTGTGTGTGTGTGTGTGTGTGTGTGTGTGTGTGTGTGTGTGTGTGTGTGTGTGTGTGTGTGTGTGTGTGCGTGCATGTGTGTGCGTGTGTGTGTGTGTGTGTGTATTTAGGCTGTATCATGTAGTGTGTATTTAGGTTGTATTGTGTGTAGTGTGTATTTAGGCTGTATTGTGTAGTGTGTATTTAGGCTGTATTGTGTAGTGTGTATTTAGGTTGTATTTGGGCCTTATAATGGTTTGTTGAGTGTGCGTTTTGGTTATGGAGTCAGAATGATTAGTTGAGTGTGTGCTTATGTTGCATTGTGGAGGCAGTGTTGAATATGTGTTTAGGTTGTGTTTAGTGTGTGTTTAGGTTGTGTTGAGTGTGTGTTTTAGTTGTTTAGTGTGTGTTTTGGTTGTGTTGAGTGTGTTTGGATTAAAGAAAAACGTTGCAAGTAGACTTAAAATACTTGGAGAATAGTAAAATAACCTTTTACTTGAAATATAGAAAGATAGATTCCTTTGTTCTTGTTAAAACCAACAAATAGGGCTAAATTAGGGCTTTAGAAAGCCACAGACTTCTGGAAAATACTTAAATTCACTGTTTAAGTATAGTCATAACTAATCTCTAATCTTTTAGTTAGTAAAATCAAATGCTGTATACTTTAAAATGCTAAAACTCCAGAACAGTACTTTTGTTCTTAAAAATAGCAAAGACTGCCTCTAGGTTAAAAAATACTCCATATAGGGTGTTGTGTGACTTCTAAAATGGCCGCCAATCCCAATTCAAAATGGCCGCTATGAGCCTTAGCCAATCAGGACGTAGAGCCCGCCCTCTGACGAATCAGGTCGTCGTTCGCTCAGGGGCGGGATTTATCCTTTAAGAAGAGAATGCATTGAGGCAGAAAAAAAGGAAGCTCCTGGAAACATTGAATGGACAAGCCGGACGGAGGGAGGACTGCCTGAAGCTGAGGACGAGAACAAGAATTCCTTTGTTGCCCTGACAACAAAGAAATCAACAACCTACGCCATTGAAGATTATTACTCTTAAACTACTTTGTATTAGTCTGATATTAATGACAAGCGGCATAGTGCTTTGTTACATTAATATCATTGCACATTCATTGACTGAACCAGACGATTCTTATTCACTTTTGGACTTTGAATAAACCAGATCTGGGAAATAACCCAACTCTCATTTGATTTCTTTCTTCCGCCGTGCAAACAACAGTGTTTTTTGTAACAGACTTAGGGCTATAGAACACAACGCAATAGAGTAGATTATACGATCAGGAAGCTCTATTTCTGATAGTTTAATGGCTTAAAGAAAAAGAAAAATCCATCGGTTGGTTGTCATTTTATAGCGTCGTGAATATAAGGTATATCGCGCTTTTCGTCTAGGCTTTTCTGCAGGAGGCTGCAAAAAAGGCTAAACGTTGGCGCCGTTTCAAACGCCATTTCTGCTGTATATATACGAATGAAATAAAACAAACTGCGTAGCATCCAGACTATTACAGAACATCTATGGATGAAATGGGGGCGGCGGGGAACGCTGATCAGTATTATTGATTAGCAATAGAGTGTGCGTTCCGGTAGCCAATGTCAGTAGTCTATCACGTTAGGTTATAAAACAATGTCCAATCCAGCTGTAATTTGGGGTAATATTATCCTACATGTGATCGCCGGCAGCATTTCCTCACCAGTCATCGGATTCTGGTAGATCGATATGCACATTGGCTAATCATAAATCCCATTATTCCATGCTGAAAAAAACGTTCGGCAAGCTGATCAAAGATGGAGGGTCTTCGTTTGGAATCAAGGCTCTATGATCCGCCCACAGGACTGTAAAAGCATTTTTTTTTTAATCCCCTCAATGATACTGCAGTGGAGCGATGGCGCCCCTAAGCGGATCTGGCCGGTACTGCATGTTTCGAAAATCAAATATGTGGAAAGATCCTGCTAGTGGATCGGGGACCTAATAAGCGTTATACATATGGAATAAAACAATAACAACTCGCCACGAGTATACTCGTGGCTCTGGACCACAACGCATGGAATCGAAACACGTATATACTCGTGAACGGACGCCATTGTGTTAATCCTTCGAGAAGCTTTGTGGTCCAGGGCTTGAACTTTCCATAAAAGTGTCCATATAAATCTATTTAGTTAGATCCAACACTGTCTGAATGTACAGTATCTAACCAGCTAACTACTAGCAGACAACCAGACAACTACTAGCAGAGCGTATTTCCTCGAGGCGATGTCACGTGCCACTCTCAGCCAATAGAGTGACTACTTCGGACACTAGACCAAGCGCCCTCGGATATCGTATTTGATTGTGTTATGTTGTACGTACGTATTTATTTACACTTACGTATTTGCCCTGTGAGTTGCGCACGGACCGTGGAGCTGAGATCGAGCGCCCATGAAAAGGGGTTGGAGGGGGCTAGGCCGCTAGGGGCCGGGGGGCGTGAATACTTTCCTTTCTTCTTCTTCTTTTAACCAGGGGGGGCGGCGGTCTAGCGCCCACTATGGACCAGCCGCCACTGAAAACAATACACAGTTATTTGCAAACCACTAAACACACTTGTATACTTGACAGTGACACAGAAGTATATCATGATGTCACTTCCTTGCAATTCCAAAACACTGACTGTCAAATTACCACACATATGAGCCAATTGGTTAAACACAGCCATCAGGTGCCCAAACACATGATTGCTTAATTGTAGACACACCAATCGAGTTTAAGCACTATAAAAATGCAGCAGGTGAGTTCACCTGTCTTCAACCAAAATGGAAATAGAGTGAAGTACACAGAGAATGTGCAAATATACAGTAAATTCACCAAACATGACCAATGCTGCAGTGCAGACTGATGAAAATATAATTTATGTCTCTCCATGTCAACATGGTGAATCACAACTAAACATGTCCCAGTTCCGGCGGCTGGGTGGCGCTCGTCACCAATGCAAGAGACACCGGGTTCGACTCCGGCGGTCGGCGTTGCCTCCGGCTTGGGCCGGCCGGCAGAGTTAGCGGGGGGAAGTCGATGCGTGGTAATCTGGACGTTGTGGACAGCGACTAGTACATATCGGTTGGGGGACGCCTGCACAGCAGAGACAGGAAAATAGCGGGGGTAGTGTGAGCCTCCCACACGTTACACCTCGCCACTGAGAGTCCGCGCTGGCAGGTGAAAAGATGTGACAGGCTGCCTCCACATGTATCGGAGGGGACATGTGATGCAAGGCTTCTATCCTCCCTACAACCGACCAGTGGGGGGCATATGCGAGCAATGTTCAAGACAGGGGAGGGGAGAATTGGCACGGCTAAGAATTGGGATGGGATAAAAAAAATTAAAAGAGGAGAAAAAGTGGATAAAAAAAAAAAACATGTCCCAGTTCCCCAGAAATTCTCTGGACAGATCCAGCTAGGCGAAGAGATAATGTAGTATTTTACAGTAACCTGTACTGGATACAGTATTTATTGTATTAGTTTGTCTGATATTTGCTGAGCTTACAGTGTTTGTTACAGTGCACACTACTGTAGTAGCATGACAACTGGGACATGTTTTGTTGTGATTCTCCATGAAATAAATTCTATTTTCAGTCTGCAGCATTGGTCTTGTGTAGTGTTGGTGAATTTATTTTACATTTCATTCTCTGTGTACTTCACTTACAGTACTCTAATCACTGAGAAGTAGAATTTCTAAGTGTTTTAGGTTAAGCACAGCAGTGTGTAACAGGTAAAAACAGAATTAAGCCATATGAAACGTGTGTGTTTCATATGATAACAAAATATGTTTTTTATAAATTAGTGTAGAGTGTTTCATTTAGCAAAGGATCTGAGGTGTTCTGCTAATTGTATGTGTGGTTGTGCTAATTGTGTGTAGTGTTTTGAAACATCGGGCACATGTTTTCAAAATCGAGCTTAACACATTAATTGCCAATGACGAGTATACTCGTTATAGCCCGCCAATCGAATAACGCCAACAACGAGTAAACTCGTTATTATGATCGTTATTTCTTTTATTTGCTATTTCCATTCATAATTCATCCTGCTATGCTGTAGGACTGTGTGGCACTCTGTCTGAGACCGCAATGGTCCGATACCGCCGCCTAACGCCTTGTGGCCGCTATTGCACTTCATTTGAAACTATGTGGTTTGTTTTCTGGGCCAAGCTGCAGCGTACAGGCAGGGTCTAAACACTCCGTCAAGACAAGCGCTTATAGGGATGGCATCGATGAGGGTCCCCGCCCCCCCGTTAATTTTCTTTGGTGGATAACGTTGGACACACGATCACGATCAGTATTTGGAATGGCGATCAGATAATTGTATTATTCTTTTTGCAGTACATCATAGACAAGGTAAGGACTTTATGTTATCAACCTTGCGTTGATCCGATAATTTCCCCCCATGATCGCAGCATGTGTCTGTGGTGTTTGTGTGGGCCGTGTCCCGTTGGTTGCGATCAAAGCACGGAGGGCCGGCTTATCCCCCCCCCCCCCTTTCATGCATCGATGATGAAACATAATACAGATAATCTAGCGTTGATTTCAGAATGATTAGTTTCCTGGGATTACACAGAATCACTCTAGAACTATACTCATATTCACCACGGTATAAAACGGAAATGTATGGATGAAAAATCTGTTTCTTGCATGTTGACCGGAAGAAACTCACTGACAATCGACGTTGTTATTAGATCGATATCTATAATATTTAATATAGTTTTAGCACTACAAACACCGGCATCTACCCCCATTGCATTACAGCGCTGGCACAAACGGCCATACGCCCACAGCAACCTCTGGCGTCCAATGTGTTAAGCAATCGAAATAAACTTGGTTGTGTTTATTGTGTGTTTTGTTTGTGTTTAGTGAGTTTGGTTGTGTTTAGTGAGTGTTTGGTTGTGTTTAGTGTGTGTGTTTGGTTGTGTTTAGTGTGTGTTTGGTTGTGTTTAGTGTGTGTGTTTGGTTGTGTTTAGTGTGTGTTTTGGTTGTGTTGAGTGTGTGTTTGGTTGTGTTTAGTGTGTGTGTTTGGTTGTGTTTAGTGTGTGTTTTGGTTATGTTGAGTGTGTGTTTTGCCTTATTGCCTGAGGAAATCCACTCCCTTCCTCTGGATGACCTACATTTGGCTCTCACCACAGCCTGAAATGGCACTTATCAAACACATATTCTTCACTCTGTGTGCATTTGTGTGTTTGAGTGTGTGTGGATCTTTGTGTGTTTGTATGTGTCTCTGTGTAAATTGCATTGTCTACATCTCATGTATTGTGTCTGCATGTGTGTGTAGGTGTGTGTGTGTAGGTGTGTGTGTGTGTGTGTGCGTGTATGTATGTGTAGGTGTGTGTGTACGTTATGTGTAGGTGTGTGTATGTGTAGGTATAATGTGTATATGTGTAGGTGTATGTATGTATGTATGTGTGTGTGTGTTCCTGTGATTCCGTGTGTGTTTGTGTGTGTGTTCCTGTGGTTCTGTGTGTGTGTGTATGTATGTGTAGGTAGATGTGTGTGTATGTGTATGTATGTGTAGGTGTATGTTTGTGTGTGTGTAAGTGTATGTATGCGTAGGTGTGTGTGTGTGTATATGTGTGTGTGTGTGTGTGTATGTATGTTTATGTGTGTGTGTATGTGTGCGTGTATATATGTGTGTGTGTGTATGTATTTGTGTGTTTGTATTTGTGTGTGTGTGTGTGTGTGTAGGTGTATGTCAATCACACCAACCCCACTGACCCACATATCCTGGATAATCTCCCAGACATGCCACCAGTCACGCACCTGGACACCCCACCACACTTCTCTGGGACCCGTAAAGCCATTGCGGGTCTAAAGAACAATAAAAGCCCTGGACCCGATGGCATCCCAGCAGAGGTTTTCAAACACGGAGGGTACCTCCTCACGCGCCGTCTGCACCTCCTGATCTGCAACATCTGGGAACATGAGACCCTCCCACAGGACTGGAAGGATGCAAACATTGTGGTCATCTACAAGCAGAAAGGGGACAGAGCAGTCTGCGGAAACAGCCGTGGAATCTCTCTCCTCTCCATCGCAGGGAAAGTGCTGGCGAAGATCATGCTGAACAGGCTGGTGGAAAACATCTCTGAAGCTGCGCTTCCGGAAACTCAATGTGGCTTTCGGAAGACCAGATCCACCACCGACATGGTCTTTGTCCTGAGGCAGCTGCTAGAGAAGAGCAGAGAGCATTGCAAGGATCTTTACATAGCCTTCATAGACCTAAGCAAAGCCTTCGACACCATCAGCCATGAGCTGCTCTGGAAACACCTCAACAAACTTGGGGTACCACCCAAGTTTCTCTCCATCCTTCAGCAGCTGCATGACGGGATGCAAGCCAGAGTCCAGATGGGTGAACTCCAGTCAGAATCATTTAAGGTTAATGTTGGGGTGAAGCAGGGCTGTGTCTTGGCTCCGGTGCTTTTTAATCTCCTCCTCTCTGCCGTCACCTGCCTCTCTTCCGCCGAGCCCTGGGACATGAAGACGGTGTCCATGTGGAATACCGCCTTGATGGTAGTCTCTTCAACATCCGCCGGCTCCAGGCACACACAAAGACAAAATCCTGCCAAGTATGTGAGCTACAGTACGCTGATGACTGTGCCATCTTAGCTCACAGTCCAGAGTCTATGCAACATGCTCTCGACACCATATCCAGCCTGTACCAATCCTTCGGTCTCCAGGTCAACATACAAAAAACCGAAGTCATGTCCCAACTCACTTCCCGAACCTCTATACCTCCCAGTTTTCACATAAACGGTGTTCCACTTAAAACAGTGGATCATTTCACCTACCTCGGCTCCACTCTGTCCTCATGCTGCTCCCTTGACGCGGAGATACACACACGTATCAATAAATCGCCATCATCCTTTGGACGCCTACGCAGCAGGGTTTTTAAAAACCGAAACCTGAAGATCAGCACCAAGGTTGCCGTTTACAACGCAGTATGTCTCTCCACTCTGCTCTATGGAGCAGAATCCTGGACCCCATACCGCCGGCACATCACCAACCTGGATGCTTTCCACATCCGTTGCCTCCAAAGGATCCTCGGCCTGACCTGGGAAGATCGAGTCCCCCACACAGACATCCTCAACAACACCAACTCAATCTGTATGGCCGCAGCTGTGGCCAAAAAACATCTTCGTTGGATAGGGCACACCATACGTATGCCTGACCACCGCCTGCCCCACCAAGTCCTCTATGGCCAACTGAGAGGAGCAAAGCGGGCTGCTGGAGGCCAAAAGAGACGCTTTAAGGACTACACCGCAGGGACCCCCTAAAGTCTCAACTCTTTCTACGCTCAGTTTGGTGCAGACAGTGGCGCTGCTAGCTCAAGGGCTGGTGACGTCACTGGCGCGCCAGCTGTTGTGGAGGGGGGGGGGGGGGGGGGCAACCGCGGGAGGGCGGGGACGCTCTCTCGTTGTCGGTACACAGTGTGAGAAGAGCATTTATGCAGGTGAACACCAGAAAAGCTGCTGGCCCAAATGGAATAACAGGACGCATACTTAAGTCCTGTGCTAACCAGCTAGACCCTGTGTTCACCGCCATATTTAATCGATCCCTGGTGGAGTCAGTGGTCCCTGCCTGCTTCAAGATGTCTACCATCATCCCTGTACCAAAGAAACCCTCCCCAACATGTCTCAATGACTACAGACCGGTGGCACTCACCTCTGTGGCCATGAAATGTTTCGA